>NC_060904.1:11588310-11925810 GCF_014805685.1 Silurus meridionalis | reverse complement strand
ACCTTTTTGATACCCACTCCCATCTTGTCTGGCAATGTTCTTACTGGTTGACTTATGCAGAGATGGAAGTAATGAAGTCCAAATGCTTTGTTACTGCACTTAAGTAGATTTTTCTGGCATCATTTCATCATTAAATTTTTTTTTACACAAATATCTGTACTTTCTACTTCTTACATTTTTAAACCATGCCCTTTATTGTTTATCTATTTAGTGACATGATTAATATTTGTTCTTCTACTTGCACGTCGTTTTTAGTCCCTCAACATATTTCTTGTCATTGCGTGGCTTTTTCAATCTACCTCTGGTGTATAATTTCCTGGCTGTTACGCAGCACAGGCGTAGGTTAGTTTACGAAGCAAACAACGAGCAAAGCAGAAGGCAACAAGAAGTGGGTAACGTGGTATGGCACGTATGTAAACTGAAAACAGAGACATTCCTGATCGCCTGATTATCACCATCTTTGCTCTGCTTGAGTTCTATATGATGGTTGTTCAGTCTGGATACATTTATTATATATTTTTTATTATTTTGTATTAATACATTATTATGACGTGAGGTCCAGTTACCAGTGTGGCACTAAAACAGGTAGTAGTAATGACAACTTTTTACTTAAGTACATGTTAGAGCCCAAACTTCTTTACTTTACTTCAGTGAAAAAAGTGCAGTTTTACCAACGTCTTTTAAAACACAAGTATCTGTACTTTTACTTAAGTAAAGGAGGTGTGTATTTTTGCCATTTGTGCCAATTTGCCCCTTGAATGCGATGCATCATCTCCACGAATTTCCTCAGTTCATCCTTAAGTCCTGCTCATTCTACCAGTCAAGCGCATGATACACACACACACACTCTCTCTCTCTCTCTCTTTTACTCTCTCTCTCTTCCACCATATGCTAATAAGTCAAGCAAATCTACATCCACTTAACCCTTCTCTCTCTTTCTTTGCTCCTTCTCCTCCCTTCCGTACTCTGTCTGCCATAATGATGGTGATTAAGTGTAGAATTACTCCGGAGGGCTGACGCAGTGACTGCCCTGACCCAAACTCAACACACACTATCAATCTTACACACTCCTCGCCTTGGCTATCTCTCTGCCTCGTGTCTCCCGCTGTCTTGACTTTTATCTCGCTTGTTATCTCCGCCTTATCTCCTCCATCGTCTTTATCCTCTTATCGGTCCCATACCTCTCCAGCCCAGGTTATTTTTACCTTAACCTCACCGTGCTTTAGAATACTGTAGGTCCGCTACACACTAATGCTTTTCCCGGCTATTTGTCCTCAGCTCGGGTCCGCCCAGCAATCTCCAACTTCGTCTTTGGAAAATACAACTAAGAACAATAGTAAAACTTGATTAAAAACATTTCTATAGACATGGAAAAAAAGGTTAGTGGGTTCGTCTGGTTCGTCGTTCTTCGTTTTTTTCCCCCTGCATGTCCCATGTCTGCATGGTCTCCTAGATGGGGGGGTTTCCTTAGGTGTCGCATTTTGATAGCACACTGGGGATCTTAAAATCTGTAAAAATAATAATAATAATAATAATAATAATAATAATAATAGTAATAATAATAATAATAATAATAATAATAATAATAATAATAAGTAAAAAATAAGAATAATTTATTATTATTATTATTATTATTATTATTATTATTATATACTATTATGCGTATTTATTATTATTATTATTATTATTATTATTATTATTATTATTGTTATTATTATTATTTGTGTTCTTATATATAATTATATGGAACTAGAAGTAATCAATAATAGCCCCGATAATATTTGTAGATTTTAATTTATTATTATTATTATTATTATTATTATTATTATTATTATTGAAAGCATGTTGTACTGACGCATGATCAAATACGTCTTGTCTGTCTCCTTCAAATAATCAGCAATAAGACGCAATAAGAACAAAAATGGGATAACAAACTTTGGCATGGTATGAGATAACTATACATGATGTAATGTGCAAGCCAGGATGTTTCTCAATGGAATATGCATTCGATGTAACTCAAAAAAGAGGGGGGAAATATAACTTATATGACCTCGATTGTAAATATAACGATCACCATGACGTCACTCGAAGTATTTACACGTCACTGTCAACTGCGCGCGTGTTTCAGTAGCGTAAAATAATGACAAACACTAATCACGACTTATAACTCAAATTCTTGACCCCTATCGAGGTGCAATCGTTGCAATGTATTAGTATTTATATTTTTATTTTTATTTGACAATTGTTCTTGCAATGGTGATTGGATTTAAGATCTAGTTGAGCCTGAGCGTGTTGATCTCCACTGGACCCGAGAATGGACTGTTCCCATACAAATTACCAATGACACTGTTAGAGAGGAAGAGGAAATAACTTTCCCCAACTACATATCCACCTGAAACAAACTGCAAAACACACACACACACACACACACACACACACACACACACACACACACACACACACACACAAACCTAAACCCAGTAGCTCAGTGTCTCTACTTAATATATTAGGGTTTTTTTTTGGAAGAATGCATTGTTGATCAGGACCCTTTCCAGATGTGCATGAGCGCACCAAGGATAAATATCTCAGAATATCGGGAATAATGAATGATCTAAAACAAAAAGTTAATGTGCTTTATTAAATAGTTTTAAACACATGCAAACTTTCTCACGTTTTATTAAATAATCACACACCACACATAGTGCTGGTGTGCATGTAAAAAATCCGCACCTCTCTCAATCCATTCTTATCTCGATGCCCTCTTTGTCTTCAGCCAACTCAAGACCTCATTTCCACTCTTGTAAAACCCCCCGAACCCCTCCAGCGCGAGCCCACCTCTGCGCGTGTCAAATCGAATCTCTACCCAGGCGCCTAACTGCACGCGCCGTGTCCGCGCCGTAACACGCCGCGTGCGCCGGGAGTGCGCGATGACGGATTACGGAATTAGACGAATAATGACACCTGACACTTCTGTTACCGCTCCCTGAGCTCCCACCGCCAGCGCTAAATAAAGACCAGAGATGGGAAAAATGCGGACAGACACACTTGAAGAGAAATGGGTGAGAGGGATGGATGGAGGTGGAGAACGGGTGCACGAGCGAATGGAGATTTTGGAGAAAAGGAAACACGAGGCGGGGTGAACTAAAAAACAACAACACGCAAAACAACAAACGCGGATTGATGAATATTGGGGAAAATTCAGAAATAAATTTGCCTGTTTGCAAAGTGCGAACATCAGAAGGGCAAAATGTAGGTCTGTGGCATAACCTGCATATGACGTATGCTATTTGGGATGAAAACAATGGGATATGATCAAAACGTGTCCATATGAAAAATCTTAATTTTTGTCGAAATCTGAAACAAATGCAACAAAATTATATTAATAGTAAATTTATTGTATTCCAAACTTTCTTTCCTGACAATATGGAATGCAACCTTAATCAAATTGTATCCCTTTTTTTATATAAAAATCCAGACTAATTTATTTATTATTTATGTGCATGAATGATTTCAGTCTGAATATACATAGCTACTATATCTAAACATAATAAATGAATTTAATTGTAATGTAAACTAGTAAAAAAGAGCAAGTAACCAGAGATGGCAAAAGTACACACTTCATTTGCTCAAGTAGAAGCAACTAAAAGTTGAAGTACTGACTACACTTTTTCACTCTTACTAAAGTAAAGAAGTTTGGCCTCTGGCATGTACTTAAGTAAAAAGTAGTCATGACTACTACAGGTTTTAGTGTCACACTGGTAACTGGACCTCACATCATATTAATATATTAATACAAAAGAATGAGAAATGTTGTTACTTAATAAATGGATTCAGGCTGAACAACCACCATATAGAAGACAAGCAGAGAAAAGATAATGGTGATCAGGTAATCAGGTACGTGTCTGTTTTCAGTCATGTTTACATCACTCACTCCTTCTCTCTCAACCCCGTTAGCCATACTTCTTGTTGCATTCTGCCTTGCTCTTTGTTAGCTTTGTCGGCTAGCCTACATATGTGGTGCGTGATAGCCAGGAAATGATACACCAGTGGTAGGTTGAAAAAGTCACGCAATGACAAGAAATAGGTTGATTTGCTGAAAACAGTGTGCAATGAGAAGAAAATCATGTCACCAAATAGATTAAAACTACAGTAACGAGCTAGGTTTGAAAATGTAAGAGGAAGAATGTTCAGATATTTGTGTAAAAAATGTAATGAGTAAAAGTAAAAAGTCATCCAAAAAAGAAATAGTGAAGTAAAGTACTGATACCAGAAAAATCTACTTAAGTACAGTAATAAAGTATTTGTACTTCGTTATTTCCCACCTCTGCAAGTAACCCAGCTGTGGTTATACATTAGTTATTACCTACAATATACTCATTTTCCCCAGCACCATTTTGAAATTGTACCCATTTTAACAGGTTAATCACTACACATATTATCAAGACAATAGCAAAAAGTATTTGCCACTCTCATTTGCACTAGGGTTCTTTACTTTGTCTTTACCTTATGGAATCCAAAAAGTCAAACTGTATAAGGCAAACATGGAATTAGGCTATAACTTGGCAGGTAGTTGTACTAACAGTCTTGTATGTTTTGTATGTGTGTTGTGTAGTATCAATGAAAAGCATCCTAAGTATGAATACATATTCAGTAATTATCATTATTTATTCTAAAGTGGTTTCAAAATATATGACTTTATAGCAATAGTTAAAAAAATAATGGGAAAATATTATAATGCATTACAACACTACAAACACCGCTAGAATTTCATAAACAAGGCAAAAGTTTTTATCTGCTAATATGTTAGCAATGTGTAACGTAGGTGACCGGTGCACATTTGCTCAGGTGTGTTGGTAAACTGTATATTTTAAGCATATTTCTAGAGTTCATTTCGAGATTCAGACTGTGTTCATAGCCTGGTACATTCTTACTACACACAGGTTGGCAAAACAGACGGACCGACCAAGTCGACTGGAAACAATACAGGATGTTAAAAACTAACATTTAGAACTATACCTGATTATGACAAAACATGATAGGTTGGTTGTGTCCTGAACAAGTGTACGTGAAAAGCATTTAAACATCTGTCGACTAGCTACTTTTTTATGGTTTTATATGAATATCTCTAGGGCCTGTTAAAAGGAACTGACTATATCCTTCTGTAATTTTTTGTGAAAGAAAATATCACAAAAAACACTATTGATACCTAAAACCTAATAAAAACATTGGCTGGTTTATTCAAAAGACAAAGCTTCTCTTTTCCTGAATGTCTGCTCACACTTTTTGTCTGCATAGTGTATATACAGTTTACTCCTAGAAGCCTTTTTTAAAGCTTTTTTTTCACTCAGTAAACATGGAATAGCCAAACAAGTTGCCATCATGGGTCTCAACAGTTTTTCTTTGTAAAATTAAAGCATAATTTAACCAGGCTAAGATTTTTATTTCTAGTGCAAATAAAGACTAGTAATCTGTCTCAGATAATATTTTGCCTGATTGGTTAATGTTGAATCTTCATTCTTCAATCTTCAACTTAATGAAATTGCTCATTCTGAGGTTGGGCATAGGGCTTCCTTAGCCTTAGCATCTCTTATGCCCAGAGATTTGGCCAGGAACTGGTCTAGAGTTTATTATATGATAAGAATGATGTGAATGTTGATTTGTTTAAACATGGTTTGGTGCTGTTGCTGTTCACAGTACAGTATTCTGACTGTCTCCCCATCCCCCCCACCCCCCTATACTAGAATAACATTCATGCCATGTCAGATTTACTGTAATTGCAAGATTCTGACTTGTAAAAAACATTCATATCCCCCTTAAAGTTGTTATTACTGCAACTCTGACTGACTATATGTACAGCTGCAACTTATGATAAATATAATCAAAATAAACTATGTTTTTATTAATAATCTGTTTACAAACTCCATCATCCTTCATTATGCTTCCCACTCTAAGTCTGGTTCTTCAAGCAGGACTTACACTACCTTTTAGAAGTACCTTTTAGTGTTGGTGGTCTTTTTGTGCACCGTGTCATCTACATACATTGTTTAGGTGAGCAACAGGCCAGAAAAGACCTAAACCTAAATTATCATTAAGCTATTCTGTCAATTAAAAAAAAATTTTATCAGCACTGTAAATACTAGCATAGTAAATAACTGTTTTGCTCAAGTCTCTAAGATATTTTCTGATGATGCCACCTAAGAGGTAAAGAAGATAGAACAATGGTTTGAAGGATTATAAAGAAGCATAGAAAAAAAAACAGAAAGTAGAAAAGATCCTAGCAGCAAGGCAGACAATACAATTTCAACATGAATAGACAAATAAAGTTAGGAGAAGGCATAATAAAGAGATAAGTAAAGTAATATAATCTGATCTACACTACACTGATCACATGTATTTCAAGAGCTGTAAAAGGTCTATAATGTTCCATGGACTTACTGCATTTTAGTGCATCAAATAATAGAGGTGGGATCAGAAACATGAAGCGAAACTGAAAATGTTAGACTTGAGAGCTGTATGTAAAGTTAGACAGGATTTATGCTGTGTTACTCCGTGTTTACTAATAAACTACAGTACATTGCATTTGTTTTTGCAAATCATGTTATCCTTGGGACTACCCCCATGTTTCAGGTTAAGCCCCTAATGTTTTGAAAACCTAGAAACACCCCTGGCCATAGATAACCCTTGGTTATACTGTGAGGCCTTGTCATTTTTGAAAGCCTTAAGGCTGTACTCAGTACCACGCCTACATTCAAGAACTCTAGTAGTGAGCTGCCTTTGTGCTTGAAGAGGTCGAAAGTGGTAACAAGGACATCTAGACATAATACACTGAGCTTTTAAACATTTATATAATTGGATGTGAAATGATAATCATATTTATAAGTACACACCGTATACACCGTTCTGCTGCAGGGTGGGAATAGTCATGTGTCTAACGATCTAATAACTAGGGACCGAAAATGTTTTACTTAAAGACAATAGCCTATGACTGTGAATCGGTTTATTTCAAATGGTTTAGAGTATGTAGAATTATGGCGTTTGATACACGTAATTTACAGAATCAAATCTACTGAACTGGCTTTGCTGTTTGTGTGAATAAAACATAAGATTGTGACTTCAAGTGCCCTGTCAAAGCAAATAAGGGCAGGGGTGGTTCAACGGTTAGTGCTCTGGACTTAGTGCTCGGCTGAGAAGGTTATAAGTTTGAACTTTTATGAGTTAAAACCCTGAGCAAAGTCTTCAACCCTTTTTTGCTCATTTGGAAGTACGCTTTGTTTGAATACTGCTTTTGTTTTCTTGATGAATGATGCTTTCATTCGTTTCTCTCTTTTCCACCACCTGATGGAAGTCAGTGCGGAAGGTAATCATACACTTGCACACAGCCTCCCACTCAGCCTGCTCTATAGATGGCATAGCAATCCTGCACTCATTTCTGCTACAGCACACACCAAATTGTTTGGCCTTAAAAGTGTTAAACAAAGACATTCTGGTTTATAGTAGACTCTTTATCCTGGTCAGGACTGCAGTGAATCCAAAGTAGATTGTGAGAACACTATTTGGAGACACACCCTCGATCAGACAGTCAATCAATTTATACACACTTAATCAAACTTAGGGACAATTTAACACACGATATCTGTATGGTTATGTTTAGGGAATGTATATGTTTTTGTAGAGATGGAGAAAATTGGAAAACTCAAAGAAATCCAACGTGGACAAAGACAGAACATGTGCCACTTTGCACAGATAGAAGCTGTACTTTCTATTGAACCATGGACTTTAGCCCTGTGAGGCACCAACTCTACAACTCAACTCCACCTTCTCTGCCTCCCACCAACAAACATATCCCTACCTAATTGCTAAAAGAAATTAAGAAAAAGTCTGCTTTTACCAGAAGAATGTATTTGCAGAAGCCCATGCTCAAATGTCTTAATCATTATAGGATTCACTGCAAAACTGGCAGCATATGGAATGGTACACGACAGGTATGGAAGGTTTAACTATATCTACTGAATCACAAAGAAAATCCCCACATCACAAACTGCCACAGATTTAGCCACCGAAAATCTGCATGTGGTTTATCAGCTGCATTATAACCAAGAAAACCTGCTTGAAACATTTTAAAAAGGCAAAATATCGGAAAATACTTTATTGGCAGTCCTGCAACAGTCCTTCAAGATCAGAAAGACAAATTTCTTGTACCAAATGGCCAAATCTCATTCTATAAGTTAGACTTATGAGCAAGTAATAAAGAAAAGTAAAGAAAAGTCAGATATTTCCATCTTTTTCAAAATATCTTATAGAATTAGACTAGATTTTAATAGAAAAACAGATGTGAAACCTGGAGGCAGAACAGCAGTTGTAGCAGCATCATCAGCATCATTATCTCATAAGGACCAGTTTAAAAACAAAGTCTTAGGTATTAATATGATTTCAGAGCGCAGAAATGCTCACCTAAATAAGAAAACAATCAGGATCGTTTGTGCCCTGAAAACATATTTTGCTTTCCTGTTTGATTAGTAAAATAAAGAGTAGACCTAGAAAAATGGCTTTGTTGGGTACCAGTGTATAAGCATTCTTTACAGGAAATAAAGTGTAATCACAAACTCTAAGGTCAACAAGCAACGAACACACTAGAATTCACAGATGACAAAGGCACTAGTTAAAGAAGAAGGCTTTAGACCTGATACAGCAATGTTACAATAAAATTGTAAATTGAGGGAATTATTTGGATTATGAATTAAACCTTAGCCAAATATTTTAAATTGTGTGAGCTTGTTTCAGCTGGAAGATAGTTTTAATGCAGTTGCAAAAGGGATATTATATTTATAGCAAAACAATAAAAAAACATCTTTATAAGATATGATTTAATATTGTGTAAAAGGTTAAATGTTCTTGTTTTCTTTTCTTACAAAAATCACTGCCACAGACGATCACTGTTCTTTCTTTCAGCTTCTCCCATTAGGGGTCGCCACAGCGGACCAACCGCATGTTTGATTTGGCACATGTTTTTACGCTGGATGCCCTTCCTAACGCAACCCTCCCCATTTATCCGAGCTTGGGACCGGCACTAAGGCTTGTGCAACCCTAATGGCTGGGGTCGGTTCCCTGACCGGGGCTCGAACCCGGGCCTCAGCGTTGAGAGCGCCGCATCCTAACCACTAGACCACCAGGGAACCAGACAATCACTAATTGGTAAATAATCATTATTAACTATACGTTCCAATATTTCTCTACTGCAGACAAAATCCTGGCATTCTAGAGGAAATCTTTCTTTTACCCAGCTGTTATTCTTCCCTCAGCCTGACATTAAGGGGATTAATGACAATATCTATAATATTCTTAGAAAAACTTTGTATCTGTCTACATATCTATTTATTTAGCTATCTAGATTATGTAGCTATTCCTAGTTAAATGCCAAGTCTCATGGGACAAAAAACAACAACATAATATTAAATGCAAAAATAAAAATCTAACACTAATTTATGTGATTAAGGAAGATCTTTTGTGGTATACTGGATTCAGGTTGATGGTTGACTAATATGCACCCTACTGTCATGGTGGAGTAACCAGGGAAGCAATCCCAGGCCCTGACCAGATGGGTAACAGAGGAGGGTTTAACAATCCATTTAAATGCAGAATAGGTGTAAAATCTATCAATCTGGTAAAAGGTGATGTAGGTGCGGTTTGTGAGCAAATGAATATTTTACCTATTTTGTAACATGATTTTATCTTCTGTGTTTTTAAAGTAAAACTTTAGTGTGTGTTTTTGTGTATGTGTGTATGTGTGTGTGTGTGTGTGTGTGTGAGAGAGAGAGAGAGAGAGAGAGAGAGAGAGAGAGAGAGAGAGAGAAACAGAGAAACAGAGAAAGGGAGAAACAGGAACCGAGAAAGAAGGAAATATTGACAAAGCCTAGATATACCCATACGTCATCCACTGTAGCCTGCCCATGTTTTGTATTTTATAGCTACACTCTTTACTGGCAGAACAAGGTGACAGCCACTTTCCCTCAACAGAAAATATGGTCCTTCTTTGGTTCATTCCCTCTCCCTCTTTTCTTGTGTTCTGACTCTCCCTCCTCTATGTCACTGTCACCTCCTGTTCCCCTGCTGTTTAGCTCTCCTTTTTTCTTTTTTATTGTTGTCATCTGTTCCCATGCCATGTTTCTTGTCTTCGGCTGGTTATCTTTATGTCACTTGCCTTAATGAACCCTCATTCCTTCTTCTGGATCACCAACCATTTCCATCTTTCTCTTTTTTTAAACCGAAAGGTACCAAAATGACCTTTTGTTGATGCTGGGGTGATAACATCAATATCATCAAGGTCATGTATTTAATACTTTTAAATTGGCCACTGATGCACATTTGAAGCATTACCCTAAGTACGGGAACACCATGTATATTCTACTGGGTTCCTTTAATGCTACAACACCAGCAACAAGGCATTCTTCTTTAAAAGTGATCTCTCAAAACCATTCCTTTAAACAGAGGATAAAATAAAGCGTGCAGATATTCTTGTAGAATCAAATCAGAATATGAGAGCGCTCTAAAAAAAATTTTTTTTTTGAGTCTAATCAAAGTTTGCATACCACCAGTGTCATACCCATGAGGGTAATATTTTAGATTAGATTAGATTAAATTAGATTAGATTAGATTAGATTAGATTAGATTAGCAACAAATACTATGTACTATACTATAAGATAGGGACATATGGACATAAAAATTATATATGCCTTTGAACATAACATTTCAAATTTGTGTAGTCCACTGAAGTTCATATAACTTAAACCTTGGCAAACCATGTCTTCCTGGAGCTTGTTTTGTGCACGGGGTTCTGTTTCAGTTCCAGTGAAGGAAAAATTGAATGCTACAACATACAAAGGCTTCCTATACAATCACGTGTCTCGAACTTTGGCAGTTTAAGGTAAAAGTAAGGTAAAACCATAGAGTGCATTTACTAGGATGATTTCTTTAGTCTTCAGGAATGCTTGTTAAGATCAAATAGTGAATATTAAATCATTATATACAAAAATTAAAGTCATTCAAATGAACATGTAATACACAGAAGACTGAATTTGATCCATACATTTGAATTTTCATATCTATGTTCTTTTTTAGGCATTCCATTCTTTTCCATTTCTTAATACAACTTAAATTTGTGTGTTTTTTGGTCAAGCTCAGATACTCCGTGGGGTGGCGAGGCATTTTTTCCCCTTATGCTCTCCCTTTTACCGCTTTTTTCACTTGTACAGTCTTCTTTCCGCAGCATCGGAAAAACAAGCCCCCAGTGTCGGAATCAATTAGTAGAGCGCGGTCGTTCCTTGACGGAGGTAAATATTAAACTGCACTAGGCACCAGTAGAGAAAGCCAGAAACAGAGAATGTGAGAGAGAGAGAGAGAGAGAGAGAGAGAGAGAGAGAGAGGGCCCTCCGTTCCTAATCCACCGCATCGATCAGCCGGGGATGAGGGTAATATATTATTTTGACAAGATACGATCCTCCGACGCGCACCACTGTCCCCGGCGATCGATTCCTTTTTTCCCTCCCTTTTCTTCTTTTCTCCCCTCAGCAAGGGACATTGCGTGCATGCCACGTTTTGGTGTCAGGCTCTCTCTCTCTCTCTCTCTCTCTCTCTCTCTCTCTCTCTCTCTGAGTCTGTGTGTGTGTGTGTGTGTGTGTGTGTGTGTATGTGTGTGTGTGTAACACCAGCGTTAGCTTGGGAATAGAATCGAGAAATAATCATCTACGTTATTGAACAGGACCTTTTAATGTGTCCAAAATTATATCAGACATCACTGACTATTATACACTGAGGTGACATGAGGGATGGCATAAAATTGAGGGTTAGGCCATTCTCTTCCACTTCTTTGATGAGTTTCCTTCTTTCTTGTTTCATTGTTTGAATACCAATTTCCTGAACCATACAAATTTGTTTCAATTTTCCAATCATCTGCTGTCTCTGTTCTATTGTGCTATGCGCCTCTAAAGCTGCCTTAATTGCCTTTTTTTGCACTCGGTGTATCTAAAATGCATTTATTACTTAAAGATGAAACTTAATTAATGTAGAAAGAAGAAGGTTCTAAATGATTGATAGCTAATTATCAGCAAGGCTTCAGTATCTCACCACATCTCACAGTTGTAGCATGCAAAGCTGCAGAACGTTTTCTTTATTCCTCATGTCCAATGAACTGTTTCACAGAGCCACGAGTCACGTAAATGGTCTTCGTTTTCTGTTCAAACTCTACTTAACTATGATTTTTCTATCTATAAAGGTGCACACAGATGAATAGAACTGTACATTTTCTTACACCATCACACCATGTATGCAATGTGTTCCTGTCTCCGCTCTGTCTCACTTTTCACTTTCACCATTTTTATTCTGCCATTTTCTGCCACTTTGGTCACAGAGAGAGAATCAGTAATGCAGTCGCTCCCTTATGCAGCCCCCTGCTGCGTTGTGCGAGTGGTTTGGCCTGTGCAGCAGGACCAGAAGAAGGGGGAGCTGAAGGGTCAAGGTGAGCTCTAATACACTATTGATCCTCCCCAATTGAAAACCTGATGGAAATTTTGCCCCCCCCCCTCCTTCTACTGTTTTCAGTCCCCCTTGTTCCTTCTAGATTGTCTTTGCCTTTTTCTTATTTGTCTCTTATGTCTCCCCTGAGTAGGTCTTCTTTAGTGTAAAGCACCAACGCCCCCCCTTTTTTTTTTTTTTTTTACAAATTATATCCTACTTATAAAATGCCTTTGAGGTCTTTCTCTCTGTCACTCTTTGCTCTTTGTAACCCCCTCCCCTTCTGCATCCCTTTTTGGCTCCATTCTTTTAAGTATAATCTGTGTGTCACTGATGTTTTGCTAGCTCCTCTCTCTCCCCCTACCGGTCTAATGTTTTCTCTCCTGATGTCTCTGCTTCCTTTTTGATTCCTGATGTTCTTTTCCACTCAGAGTCATTTTATATTGATCTAGGATACAGCTCGAGAGCGTGTGTGTACTTGAGAGGTAGTGCGCGGGTGTCCACACTTACGCGCACACAGTAAGTGGAGCAACTGCTATGGTAGTGTATTAAATGCCACAGCGGGTTTGGCCTCAGGACTGCACAGTTATCCTTCGGCAGGAGTTGCCAGTCAATAGTGCTTCATCTTGGTCACCAATCAGCAACACTCCACTCAATCTGTGGTAGCACTTATGTATTCTTTCAGAGTGTGCGACATTTAGGATTGAGGAGAACCACATGGTAAATACGCACCACTGAGAGCATGACAGGATGAGAGAACTGTGGAAAGCTATTAAACAAAGCAAACAAACATTTAGAAATTTTGCACGGCTCAAGAAATCGGAGTCTTGCTAGCAAAATGCTGCAATACACAGATTAAGTGTTGGATTTAAAACAAATCTTTGAATTCTCCATGGAACTATAATCATAGGAGAAAGACGATACACAGAGCGTATTTGTATATAATAAGGTTAACGTTTTTCTGTCTCTTTCTCTCACACACCTTCTTTTTCTCTCTCTCTCTTTTTGTTTCTCCCTTTCTCTCTCTGTTTGTGTTTGATTTATGTTCCGTTGTGTACAAGTCAATCAGTGGAACTATCACAAGCACAATCTCCCACTACAATCAGAAGCAGTACACACTTACTGGGGCCTTGTGTTGCCCGGTGGCCTACGATATGCATCTACAGCATCACAGACCAAAAACAAGGTGGATGAGTGTGAAATAAGGGAGGAACCTTATCAATTGAAACAAAGCAAAAATCAAGATTAGACTGGGTTTTTGTGCCTTTTTCTAAACTTTTCCAGCATGTTGTGTTTCATTTAACTCTCTCTTATTTACACAATAGAAATCAATTGCAATCCTTAAAATCCAAAAAACAATTCAGCAGTAAAAGGTTTAAAAAAAATAAAAAATAAATACCACTGCTAAAAACAATCAAGCTATTAAAATACTGTATACGTGTTAAAATGCAATACAAATAATCTTCACCTCCAAAAGATGATGAGAAATTTATATTGCTTGAATTATTGTAGTCTACAGGTACAATTAAAATTCTGTGCATAATCTCACACCTAAAAACACAAAATAGTGGTAAAACTTGATAAGAATAATCTCTCTCTCTCTCTCTCTCTCACACACACACACACACACACACACACACACACACAATCTCTGCCAGAAACCTCAAAGGATCAACCCAAGAGCATTGTACAATCAAGACTGTATACTAAACTAAACTAATAGAAAAAGCGTGTGTCAGAAAGACTTTTTGCAATTCTTGCTCTTTAATGAAGTAAATTTCACTTTTGGTTAGTACTGTTTTATCTCACACACACACACACACACACACACACACACACACACACACACACACACACACACACACACACATACACGTACCCTCATATATGCTCATATATTGGATTAATGACTGACCTGTTGACTGATATGGGCATACTGACTTAATCTCGTTAAATAAACCTGTTATAGATAAGACATGGAATGGTCTGTCTTCTTTATCACTATCTTCGACTGTTACCCTTTATTTTATTTCTTTCATCTTCCACACGTTTGTTATCACATTTATCTTTTTTTAACTAAACCTCACTCTAATGTATGACCACAAAGTCATCACTGTGTGTGTGTGTGTGTGTGTGTGTGTGTGTGTGTGTGTGTGTGTGTGTGTGTTTGTACGTGTGTATTTGTGTATGTGTGTATGTGTGTGTGTGTGTGTGTGTGTGTGTGTGTGAGAGAGAGAGTGGATAAATGCTACAGTCGTGATGCATGGTCACTCGTGGAGCATTCTATTAGCACATAGTCAGCCAGATTCTGTCTTTGCCTCCTAAGTGCTTCCTGTCATGCCAGTGCAACTAATCTCAATCGAATTACACTGAGTTTTTATTTAGACCAACAGCGTGTAAAAAAGGTTTTGTGTGCCTGCGTGTTGATCAGAATTTTTTCAGATCCCTACCATTTTATCTTATATTTTATTATCAGATATTTTAAATGGGATTGTCTGAAGACAAACACACACACACACACACACACACACACACACACACACACACACACACACACACACACACACACACACACACACACACACACACACACACACACACACACACACACATATGCCCACTTCTTTGCATAGGCCAATATTCAATGTCTATCCCTATATTTTTCTTATCTAACTTTAACAATTAAAAAAAAATTTTGTAGCAATGTACATAAAACCTATTAAAATAAATATATCCCATTTTTAAGATGTTCCGTATTAACCTCTTTTTAAAAATATATTAAAATGTAAGATTAACTATTTGTAGCTTACTATTTGAAAATGAAAAACCGAGTACATTTACACCTATATAGGTAATCCAATTACAATTTCAACAAGATTACATGTTGTGTGTGGTCGGCTACAGTTTAAATGTGAACATCTTGTACAATTGGACAGCGATTATAATTTCATCTGCAAGACTCTTTATAAACTATATAACGTGATGTCACTGCTATTACGAATATATTTTTACATTCACAATATTTATAATGATAAACAAAATGTAAACAATTGAATTGTTGCTGTATATTGTAATTAAAAAAACCCTAAAGTCTGTACTTACAGAAGTTCTTATCCTAATCTGTCATTTCAGTTCAATGTTTAATCCAAATCTCTATTTTCCCTGCCTCTCCAAATCTCCATATCTGGTGTGTAACATCTCTTTGCTACTCCACCTCCTGAGAGTCACAGGGATTTGTCAAATTGGTCCCCATCGATCAACTGACCTTTCCTTACTTGCTGTCTCCCAGCTACTCTCCACATGGCCAACAAGCTAGATCAGAAGATAGGTGTATATAAATAGGTGTGTGTGTAAGTGTACATGTATGTGTGTAGACACCAAATGTGAACAGTGTTGTACTGTGCAAAACAGAGCGTAAAGAAAAATAAGAAAACAGAATGTAATGATGTACATGTATGTGTGCATACCTGAATAGCTACAGTATGAGCACACAGTTAGGTGTGGATCTCAATAGTTTTAGAATAGTTTATGGTTTTATTTTATGCAGTTGTCAAATTCAATATGGAAAAGTAGCACCCCGATTATGTTGCAGAATATGGTCTATTTGTATTTCAGAACTACCCAAATGACCTCAGAGCAGCTAAACAGAATACTTAAGCTTGGACTTTAGACTTAATGTTTAGCTCTTTATAAACACCATTCTGAAGACTTTAACTTCATATTCAAAAGAATGCAACACACATATAATAGGCTAACATCTGACACAGCTGTTATATACACTCAGGTTATTTTAGAGCATGTGATATAGCTGTCAGGTCACCAGGTAGTATTTTTTTTATGTAGGCTTTTTCAGTAACTAGTGATAACAATCAAGAGAGCCGTCAACAGACCAGGAAAGAGAAATAACACAAAATAAAAAATATTTAACTATTGAATAGCATTAGATAGTGCAACCTAAGGACTTATAACGAAGAGAAATTAAAAACTCTTGTAGTAGAACATCTGGCAGTGTGGTTATATTAACAATTTCACACTTTCTACACCGCAAACTGCAGACTGCAATTAACTTTTTGGGGCTGACTGAAAAAATAGTAGTGTTAAAATCGATAATCATTAATTGCTCATAATACATTTATTAAGCAATGAATACCAAACTGAATGAATACTAGTTTCTGAACAACCAAAAATGTTAATGTCTACCATAACTGATGGTAACAACCATTAGATATTGACTAATCAAATTCCAGGTGAATGTAACTTTAAATGCAGAAATTAATGAAGGAAGAAAGGAAGGAAGGAAGGAAGGAGGGAAGGAAGGAAGAAAAGAAGGAAGGAAGGAAGGAAGGAAAGAAGGAAGGAAGGAAGGAAGGAAGGAAGGAAGGAAGGAAGGAAGGAAGGAAGGAAGGAAGGAAGGAAGAAAAGAAGGAAGGCATAAATGCAAAATCTCACCAGAGATCTCACCATATTTCTAAATTGTCAAATCATTTTATACACACATGCTTATGGAAGTAGGGTCTGGGGAGCCCCAGGAGTCTGTGATCTTTATTTTGAATTTTTTTTATTAAAATGATAAAGAAATCACAGCCTGCCAATATACAAATTATTGGTACTATTACATAGAGAATTCTTCTATAATAACATGTTTTGCAGATTTTGTGCACAATGTTTTCTGTGTGAAAAGATTGGAATATAAAAAAATATATGTTTTCAGTAAAGTATATACATTTGCATAATAAGCCAGATATTTAAATCCACCTGTAATAAAGGGGGTTTTAAAAGCATTGTTAAAGTGATCCCTGGGTTTTTATATTGTATGTTACTGGTTTTAATTACAATAAAGCACCAGATATATGGTTACAGACTACAAAAAAAAATTTCTAAGCTGATCATTTATATCAAACATCCACAAATCCTTTGTGTTGCAAATATTTTGTTGTCCTGAGCAGAACTGAATGATTGAAATGATGTGAATGATGAAGTGAATCAAAGTCTCTTACCGGAACTCCTCCGTGAAGGAAACAGCGGGCCGAAGCCCGAACCGCAAGCGCTTCCGGAACCGACCTGAGACTTGATGGACCTCAGTCGCCTCGATGGAATTGCAAAAAGGAAGTTCCGTCGCGGGCAACACGAAGCGTAGACTGCAATAGAAACACAGAGAGGCATATAAAACCCACTGTCTCAGCAGAAAAGACTTTCCAAATTCAGATCCTGTCTCTCAAACCACATTTTTCCCCGCGCAATCAATGCATAACAATTTATCAAATCCAAATCCCATAAAATCTTATTTTATCACGACAAAAATCATTTTTTTCAAAAAGATGAGCATATATATTTACTCCACCTCAATTGACGCGTTCACACATGAATTCGTTTATAAACAATTCTAACCTTTCAAACTTTGAGCTGACGTTATGTATTTAATTAAACATTTATTTAATTTATTCATTTGCATTTAGTATATTTTGTGGTACATACGACAATTAAATGTCCTATTTTTTAATATACATTTTCTTTCTTTTTCTCTTTTATAAAATATATAATTAAATATTTTTTCTAGTGTTTTTATAAGACTAATTGTAGATGTGTATTTAAATCTAATTCGTAAGGAAACTTATTCAGATAGAACCGATGCAGTATAAATAGATACAGAAGCCAACAGAAATTACTCTTCGGGAAGAAACAGACAGACAAACATTATTTCATTATTTCAATATTTCATTATTTTCTAAAAATCGCCTGGCAGGATGTGTTTATGAAAAAAATAATAATAATAAAATAAAAAACAGAATGGCATACAGTTTTTACACAAAACTATACCGACTAGATGCGAATAGAAAATTGTTCATTTCGGAAATACAGAGAGAAGAGAAATGTGAGCAACTATGCGCATGCGCAGACTTTGTCACACTTTTTTTTTTGTTCGCATGAAACTGTTTTCAGGTTATGGTTCATTTTGTTCTAAAGCACTAATAGTGTTTCTTACCCAAAAAAAATTACACGAGAGTTTTTTTCTCCCAACTCTCAAATCTTTCCCAGCAGCTGGTGTACATCCCTTTTTCTCTATCTATCCATCTCTACTGCTTTGCACGTCCAATTCTTTCTCCACGTCCTCTGGTATTCTTCATTGGACAGGCTACTATTTCTATCTCTAAAGTTCTCCTGCACTTTTCACTATGCTGTTGGTCCTGAGAAGAAATGCTCCTCAGTTGTGGGTGGTGGTGAGCAACTGGTAGCAGATAGCTGTAGGATAGGAAATCCACTATAAAGCAGGAGTCAATCACTTCCAAATCCCAATTCTTTGCATTTTCAGAGGGACAGATGTCTCTACTGATTTGCACTTTCTTCTTTTTCTTATAATAATAATAATATTAATAATAATAATAATAATAATAATAATAATAATAATCACCAGCAGCAGCAGCAAAGCTTGCTTTTGGCAGGGAATCTATATGATGTTCATTTATTTATTCATTAAAAAAAAAAAAAATTATTAGCGTCTTCTGCCTTTTTTTTACTTTTTATTATTATCAAAATACACGCAGGATCTAAAAAAAGGTGCAACGAATATGATCAGGTTGCAGGTTAATTTGCGAAATCGTTTGTTTTCCCGTTAAATGGTTTTGGGAAACGAAGCCCGGAAAGTTTGTGGTGTGTAAGTCTGTTATACACACTGAACGTATGGTAAACGATGGTTAAAAAAAAAAAAAAAAAGAAACAGAAAACTGTTCGACAAACAAACCAGAAATGAAAGATATGCCACATATTAGTGTAAAGCAACTGCCATTATAATTATTAATTACTCAATATTATTTGTCAGTGTTCTTCATTTTCACTATGCTAGATTTATTTTGGTAATACTCTAATGCATACTTGGTCAAAAAAAAAATATTTGTATTGTTGATATATTTCAAAGTCTAAAAAAAATGAATTGCTTTATTAATTATTCTGATTATTATATGTTTCTTGTCAGTTGGAATTGAATGAAGTATCCTATGCATTTCATGGATTCTTCAATACTAAAACAACAATAACATAAATAATAATAATAATAATAATTATTATTATTATTATTTAATTTTTAATTTTAATTTTTTATTATTTTTAATTATTATCATTATTATGTAGTCTGAGAAGTGATGGAGGAGTAAAATGATTTGATGAAGGAAGTTAAGTGACGTGGACAGTAGAGATTTTCCCAAGTGCTATTTAATGTCGGAAACACTTCCGCCAAATATTGACAGACTGAGAAGCAACCGCAGTGTCACAGACACAGAAGTAACGGTGTAGTGGTATTCTTTATATCCTTTACAACACCGTGTAGTCAATAAGAGTCTTATGATGTGTGAAAACATGCAAATCACAGAGAAATCAAGAGCAACATCCCGGGTTATATATTCAGGCATCACACTGGTATCGCGTCCACACACTTTTTTTAATAGTCGATCTTTAAAAAAATCGAAGAAAGTTAAAATTTTACTTTTGTTTTTATAAAGTTTGTGCTGTCAATTTCTAGTAAATGTTTATTTCAAATAAAGTTTTTCAGCTTTAAAATAATGCTCATACACACACACACACACACACACACACACACACACACACACACACACACACACGCACTGTTATC
The DNA here is from genome assembly GCF_014805685.1 of Silurus meridionalis. Taxonomy (NCBI): domain Eukaryota; kingdom Metazoa; phylum Chordata; class Actinopteri; order Siluriformes; family Siluridae; genus Silurus; species Silurus meridionalis. The sequence continues at coordinate 11,905,678 of NC_060904.1, read as the reverse complement.
GGAACAGGTGATGACTGCCGCTGTCATCGTAGACATTTCACTAAGCACCCAAAACCTTGCTTATTTGCTCCATAACGCAAGATTTCTCTCAATTTCTAATACATTTATTCTTTTATTATTTCTGCATTTCTCAGTTGCATCATTTTCTAACACGGGTTTTTACAGAGCCCTATACCTCCAGTCACTGTAAAATCATACCAAGTGTGTAAAAAGTAGCCTAATAACCAAAACCTGGAATATTTGTAAGGGCAGGATGTGATGTCATCACAATTACATGGCCAGATTTTAATTAAGCAGCACTTATTATGCAAATATAACAACCAATAAAATGTGTAAATCAGCATATTTGAGGACCAAAAGAAGATCATCTGGCGCTTTTATGAATGTATATCCAAAATGGTGCATTTAGTACAATGTATTGAATGCAATGCGAGATTATTACACACACGTCAGGATGTGCTTGTTCCAAATCAAATCAATGATCATGCATGGGTTTTTCATTTACATTCGGCATTATTTATTTCGAACCATGAGCCAAAACTTGATAGATTTTTATTCAAAAACTACTAATTAGTAAAAAATATTTATATTAATAAAATTTTAGAAGTGCCAATACTGTTACAGTAGACTGTAACGATTTTGTATAAAAATGTAAACCGCAGTAGATATGACTTGGTTGGATTTCTGTCTTCTCTAAGAAATCTGGGGAAAATGACAAAGGCAAGTGAGTAGATAAAGAGAGATCGAACGGGAGCGCGTCTGCAACTCATTAAACGTCTCTTGTTACCGTATGGGTGACTGCCTAATTGACTGCTTGATAGTGTGGTCTGGAGGTGAAGGCTCAGAGTACATCCTTAACAAACCAAGCCACTTAATGGCCAATCCGAGTTAAAACGGAAGTACTGTAAAATTGGTCGAAGTAAAAAAAAAAAAAAAAAAAATCAAAGAAGATTCTCTAAACTCCACATATCTGGTGTGCATTTGGAACAACAACAGTAATGACAAATAATAGCAAAAGCAACAGCAGCAGCAACAACAACAACAACAGCAATAATAATAATAATAATAATAATAATAATAATAATAATAATAATAATAATATCCTCATCATCATGATCATCATCAATCTATGTACAAACCATAAGATGCATTCAAACTCCAGCACAACTTCCAAAAAACTCCAATCTCTGAAGCTATCCAAACCCCAAAACTGTGTGTTGTCTGACATACCTTCACTTCTCCTGATCGGTAGTTTCGTGCTCTCCAATCAGTCACAATGTGAACGATGTGTGAAGCTTTGCCCGTGGTTTCGGGGCGCTAGGAGCCGGTAAGCAGCTCGTGGCCCATGGAGTGTGTGAGAGAGTGAGAAGAAGAGTGTAGGGGAGGTGTGAAGCCCACAACACCACCCCCCATGCTCTGTGTGTGTGTGTGTGTGTGTGTGTGTGTGTGTGTTAGCAGTTAATTAGTAAATCCCTATTCGCTGAGCCTCAGGTCGGTTTGTTTTCCCCGGTCGACAGGCCGAGAGGAAAGAGAATTTGAAGTAGGATTCGACCCGTTTCCGCTCCTCTGTCTCGAATATGAGGTTACTTTGTGTGTGTGTTTGTGTGTGTGCGTGTGTGTGTCCTAACTATGCAGAAAAGCCCAAAATAAACAGGCATCAAGACAAGCAGTACAGTCCTGACAGCATAAAGTGCATACATACACACACACATACATACTACACAGGCACACACTGAAATATACCTGCAAATGTGTGTATGTGTTCATGTGTGTATGTGTGTGTGTCCATCCTCAATCTTCCTCATCTTACTTACTCACAGAACACAGTTTTTCTGATTCCCAACATTCTCTCCTCTTCTTCAACTACCAGTGCCATTGTTTGGTTTTATAACTCTATAAATAACCAATAATATCCCATAGCTATACAAATTGGATTTATGATTTTCTTTCACCGTAAGCAAAGTGGACATCTTCAGATACAGATATCATGCCAATGCACCAACTCCAGAATATCACTGCAAAATCCACAAATGTGTAAGAACCTTTGTCACAAATAATTTTTAATTTAGTCCTAAAGTAACTCAAATCACAGAATTGTCACAACGTCCACTAATAATAAGCAAATGAAATCCTCTACCCAAAACACTCTACAGCAAAATCCCATTGCTCTGCTCATTTTGTGATGTTTTGTGACAATATACATTTATCATGTTCCTCTGAATGTAGATTAATTGTGTTTGTTTAGTAGTGAAATTTTGCACAACCTCAGAAGCAGTAATCGTGCAGTTTTATATCTCAGAGATGAAAACCCCACCCCCTCGGAAAGCCTTCACATGCATTGACTCGGCCTAACAAACTTTAAGTACCTAATTGATCCGCAATCAGCTACTTAATAATCCATTAGCTAAACCTGTGGAATTCTGTGTTTGGAGGTGTTAGTACTCATAGAAGGTGCAAGGTGCTGAAAGGGAGGAAAATGATTTCCAAAAAGATTGAAAAAAATACTCACTGACAGGGACAGAGACACTCACGTAGCAGAAATACAAAGCCCACTGGTATATACACATTGGTATATGATATAAAAGTGACAGCAAAATCAATCTATTCAAAATGTCTTGATTTGTTAAGCAAAAACAAAGAGAAAAACAGAAATATGCCAAAAGAGGCATTTTTAAAGTCTGATATCTGCCTTGTATTAATTGAGGATAATGTGTTTTTCATCCACTGTGACCACTGTCAAAACCTTCAGTACATGATAGGCACAGGATTTTGCAACTAATCAGCATGCAGGAATATTTGTATGTTTTCTTATTAAAGAGTATTACTTCAGGTTTTTCATCTTCATCGACTTAAGAGGAGATCCATTTCCTATATTCAATTTTCTTGCCAGTTCAAAGTGTTCATATTGTCCCTTTAAACTAGCTAAGACTCGATAAGTGGGAAAAAGCTAAACAAATAATTGAATGTAGAGGAGCACTGAAACGGATGGGGCATACAAACTTGAAAGAAGCAAGAAAGAGATAAACAAAAACAAAGGCTCAACTAAACTAGAACAGAGAGAGAGATGGACAGATAGAGAGAAGGATGCATAGAGAGGAAGAACGAGCAGCGAGAGGGCAAGGGACCAAAGAGAGAAGTGGGAAATGGAGAGGAAAGGAGAGGTAAAGGGAGCGAGAAAGAGCTCCACTCCCCGGTCTTAATCTGAGCAGGTCTGATCAATAGCCCATTTCCCATTGTTGCCAGAGCTCTTCGATCGCTACACCACCGAATTAACACACCCACTTTAATCTGAGGGGGAGACGGGCCCCTTGGGGTGGGGGGAAGCATGGTCTCTAAGAGGGGTTATGGGCACTAAAGGGGGCAGGGGTAGCAGCTGTGGAGGCATCCTCAAATGAAATCAAATCTAATTGTTATCACTGTTCGGCCTGGTGTTATTACTAACACTGTTTACAATTATCTCTAACTGACTAGTCGTGTCCAAGTTGGACTCTTACTCCAGAGATACAGCATAAGGTATATACTTGTCATTAGGTTTAAAGTGATTGAGTGTGTAGATGTAAGTAAAATGTAATAGCTGGGTTTATAGTGTAATGTGATCTATAGATTTCATTCTAGGACAAAGTAATATTCATATATATATATATATATATATATATATATATATATATATATATATATATATATATATATATATAATATTATAATTCAACTTATAATATATGTGGCTTTTCATTGAAATCCTATTCAGAGGCCATAAACATTTGTCAAAGGTTAAACTCCAGGAAAACCTATTTTCATTATTGTGGACTGTTGAAATCACTGATTTCACAGAAGAGGCCAGGAACTGGGTGATTCTATTTCCATCAGGATAGAATTGCACAGTGAAACAAGGAATTTGTTTCGCATGATCAATGTCCCACAGAACTATGTTTGATTTACAGTCTACCGGTGTTGTTTGTTATGACATTCAAACCAAAGACACACGTCCACACAAACAGATTATTGACTGCAGTTACCAGAAGCATCCGTATTTAAAAAAAGGCATATTTACTTTTCTATCTTTGTTTTCCAAATGAGATATTTACCAAAACAATACAGCGTTAGGAATTCCGAAATAAATTGACAAAGCGTTCTATATGTTTTTAAAAAGGTCATAGAGTTTAACCTCCATGTTTTGGTTCTGATGCTGTAATCCATCATCCATGTTAACAAACAGCACTGACCTAAGAACTGATTTCATATGGATGTGCTTTCCACTTGCCCATGTCACTTTCTTCCATATCAGAGTAATTTTCATGTTAGGGCAGGCATTTAATTGTGGGTAATTAGGCGTACTTCTGCACTTTAGGGAGCAAAGTGTGGTGTAATGTGACTAAATTAAGCTTATTTCAGTTGTGAAACGCAGGGTTAATAGAGGTTGAAACAAGGGCATAGCACATGGACAGAGCAACTAAAAACTGACATACTGGATTCGTTTATACACATCCAAAAATATAACACTAAGATGGCAATAAATGATAGTTTTCGGTATCATCTATATTTTCAATGTGCTTAAAATGGCTTATTCTCACTTGTAGTGACATTGAAAACGCTTGAAAGTTCTAGAAACATTAAATAATTCCATAATTAAAAGATATAAAAGGAATCTCGTTTCAACCATGAATCTTGAATTTAATCTTTCTGCCAACGAGGTGCTGAGCAGTGCTTAGTGCATGAGCTCCAGACAGCAAGACTTAGTTTATGATCCCGGAGTGGAGGGTGATCTCAGTCCATTTAAATCAACAAACCAGAGGAAACCTTTTCATACACTTCTTTACATAATCATTACACAATCAGCACGTCTATTGTGTACTTTTTTTGTATTAGTTCCTAATAAGAACCAAAAAAGCTATAAGAGCAGTTGATTTATTACTGATTGCTTGGATTGTCACATCCAGGCATTGTTTCTATGTTTGAGTCTTAATGTAGCAGGTTTTTATAAACAAGCCTTATTTGCCTAGCAGAAAAAAGCAGCTTTGGATGCCTCACTTCAATTAAGTGACAGGCTGAACTGTAATCCAAAACTTAACTACATGATCAGTATGGTAGTTTCCTATGAGACCATGCCTATGTGATGCTCTCTGTGGGTTTTAAATTAAGTATATAAATGCACTTTTTTTTCAATACTAAAACTTCACACAAGCAGAACTATCACTCTCAAAACGTCGAGTATATGCAATCATATTTTATGCCTATGGACAGACAATCTATCTAGCCACGACAATTAGCTACAAACAAAACAATCAATGTAAGAACAAGTGCATCATATATCACCCAGTAGCTCCAGTTGCGTTTACTTCACTCCCCCGCGCCCTACAGCTACGGAATGGCACAATGTTTTCAGATTTATCCGAAGGCAAAGTAAATTTGTACAGTTGCCCAGTTTTCAACAAAGACAAATCTTTAAAATTGGAACTAAATGCACTTTCAATCCAAATGCATTGTGAAAAAAAAACAAGAAAAAAAGCAAGACTAAGGATGTTTGCCTTTACTGTATGATCCACCATGTATCAGTGTCCCGTGGGAAGAAGTAGAGGGAGACACTCACCTGACGCTGCGTCCTCACATTGGCTCTGTTTTTTTGCAGTCGGATTTCCCGAGGTCCAGAGGTCTGCAGCCTCAAAATGAACTAGAAACAGAAAATCATCTGACGCACAACTTGAACCCGTCCGTTGTCAGTGTATCTCATGCAACGCACATAAATAGGATGCAAACATCTGGTGTAACAAATGCTAAGACAAAAGACTAAAAAAAAACTAGATAAAAGCATAGCTTTGAGAGTAAAATGACAGGTCGCCTACCCCAGACGGTTTGCGAAGTCAGACCGCGGTGTGTAAATCTCGGGACGCGGTGGAGGGTTTGAGCGCTTACCGGAGAGCGCACGTGGCGAGTCACGCGCGAGAGCGCACAGAGCAACCGGAGCGGAGGAGGAGAATAGGAAAGCTGTCAGTGAGAGCCGAGGAGGGGAAAAGTGTGAAAGGGGGGAGTTAGAGGAAGTAGAGAGTGGAGTAGGACTCGGCGTGGGGTACGACCTCTTCTGCATCCAAACTGCTGGCGCCCAACTTTCAGTTCTCTTGTAGACGAAGGCTACCGATTGCGCTGATCTCGTGCCAGAGGCTGAAACAAATTGACCGGCGACTGACAGCAGAAAAAAAACGGGAATCTGCCGGGGAAAATATATCTAGACGGTGGGCAGCTTGCGGATCGATCGAGTTATAATTTTGTCCAAAGTCAGAGAAAATAAAGTTCGCGGAGAAATGAAATTTGAAAACAGATGGCGAATCCCTTCGAACTAAATAAGGTTCGATCTCAAGAAATGGAGTGTAGATAATATTTGGTTGGACGTTTGATGGAAAATGACGGATTTTTCATTTTGGACAGGTGGGGGTCTATACAGGTTGGTGTGAGGGGGTGATGATGGGGACGAGGACGCGTGTGTGTGGGGGATTAAGAGCGTTTAAAGAGGGGTGGGGGCACAATGGACGAAAACTTGGATTTTTTTTCTCCACTGCTGTCCCTATCACCTACCTACCTACCTACCCCCTCTTTCTTTCCACCTCAAAGTGTCTAAATACCCCCGACCAACATTTCTAGTGCTCTTCTAAAACGGAGAGGGGGGGAAGAGAGAAGGAGAGAACACAAGAATACCAAATAAATGAGAAATTTTCGTACAGGCACCGCTTCCGTGCGTTCCATGCTAGCAATAACAATTAAATATCGACCGCTTTTCCAGGCCGGAGAGAACCTGAGATACTCAGAGACTGCCAAGTACTGATACACCCCGCTCACCCTCCCCGTATTTCTCCATCTCACATCCACGTTGCTTTCTCTTTTTTTCCCCATCCCTCTATCCGCTCTACACATGTAATCTGAATCCGTCTAATTCGTGTATTCATCAGTTCCACAGGATTATTTGTCTAATTTATTCATGATCTATTATAACCATCAAAATGTGGTGTCTACCAGTGCCCCCTTTTTTTCTTTTATAAACATGGGATCTACAGATGACCAGAATGACCAGATTTTCGACCTTTGAAAATCAGCCACCTGGAAATATGTCTATAAGACCGATGAGGAATAAGCTTCATTACAATAAGTTTATGTCTTAACTATAATGCAAGGTATAATATTTTTTTCTGTTTGAATCTATTAGATGCGTCCAATCCACATCCAGGATATAATCCAGTCCGGGGTTTGGCCACAGATTACACTGTGTAATGGAATAAAAAAATATAATTACACACACACACACACACACACATATATATATATAGTTGTGTCTATCACCTTTTGTGCCAGAAAGACATTTGAGCACATTTTGCTATTGAATAGATCTTGCTAGTACGGATAAGCCCCAGTCTGAGATGCGAGTCTGTGATGAGTAGCCTGTGTTAGGTAATAGGTCCGGGCTGATGTGCGGGCAAGACATGTTGGAGGAGATTGAAGGCCTTACACTTAAGCCAAAAGATAACTTTTCAAGCGTACACCACAACTATCAAAAGTTTCTCCATCACAGTCATTGCTTCTTCACTTGATTTTTTTTTAACCCTCGGAGCTTCTTTCCTTCTTGCACCAGAGACATTCGATTTCTATTTACCGCCCCCACCTACCCCACCGTGCACTCACTCTCCTCATCCGATCTCCCCATTTTCACAGCCTCCCGCCCTGAACGCACGCTATTAAACCCCATTCTTCTTCCCTCCTGCCCCTGTGCCCTTACTACCCCCCCCCACACACACTCCAGCTACCCAGGTCCTTTTCCTATGCTCTTCTCCTCATCCATCTCGTTTATTCATCGTTTGTATTTAATTAGATCATGCATTAATTATTTACGCCCCGCTGGTGATACCTGCGCTATAAACACACTTTTCTCCTCCTAACCAGCCTCCGTTCAAAACTATACACTTGTAGACCACGAAAGTCCCCTTCATTCCACCCTCCCCTGTTTCCCTTTTACCCCATACCTCTTTTCACTCTATTTCTTGCTCTTCCACTCTTTGCCCCCTGCCTGTTTCCCCCCAGTCATCTCTCCCCCGTCTATCTTTCTTCCCCTCATACACTCTCCTTTTTCTCTCAGTGCCTTGCAGTCGCCTCCATCGGCTAGTCTCTCTCTCCCCGGTGTTGGAATTATGAAAAATGCGCCCATCGACAGAGCGCCTCAGCTTCGATTAGCCGAGATGGGACATGACAGGCCGCGATCAATACTTATACCGTCCTATAACGTGTCAACTAATGAATCAATCTCGGCTAAATTTTCCATTTTTCAAAAGCCGACGCGAGAGACTGGAATATCCTCTTTTGTAAAGATATTATTATCGATTTCGTCGGCAATTTGACATCGGGGGTAGTTAATTCCACTCTAGAATAAAATTGAAAACACTTGAGATTGAAGTGAGAGAGGCAGAGAGAGGGAGGGAAGGAGGCAAGTGGGAAACAGAAGGGGAGGGGGAGAGACGGTTGTTGACTTGATAAAAGAGGATAGGAAGATAGAAGGAAGGGAAAAGAGGAAGGAAGAAGGAGAGATATGCCTAGAGTGTGATATCTATCTATCTATCTATCTATCTATCTATCTATCTATCTATCTATCTATCTATCTATCTATCTGTCTGTCTGTCTGTCTGTCTGTCTGTCTGTCTGTCTGTCTGTCTGTCTGTCTGTCTGTCTGGATACTAAAATTGTAACGTGTCCTGCATCAGCCTGATACTATGTTATCATACAGTTGCATACTTGGATGTATTCAGCATTCAGAGAGATCTGGGGGCCCATAAAGAATGCGAATGAATAGAAGAATTAAGAAAGGGGATAAAAACAGACAGAGAAGTCGAGAATTAAGGAAAGAAAGAAAGAAAGAAAGACAGAGAGAGACTGTGAGAACGTGTGTCAGAGTGAAATATAGATAGAGGAGGCCAGTGTGTGTTGGGGTCAGAAAGGTGCAGTGTAACTGTCGACAATCACAGGCTTATTTACCTGTCAAAAACACTATCATCCCACACAGCCACAGCCAAGCAATTTCTGCTGTCGCTCCCTCCCACTTTCTCTCTTTCTCTGCCTCCAATTACAACCTAGAGGGCTATTTCTTTCCCGGACAAAAACACTGCCCCCTCTCTCTTCCGATTGCCCTCTTTTTCTCTCCCTCTCTTGCCCTTACTCCCTCGTCTTGCCTTAGCCAAGAGTTGCAGAGTGGAAATGAACAAGCTGTAAACACACACCACTTAACTCTGTGTGTGTGTGTGTGTGTGTGTGTGTGTGTGTGTGTGTGTGTGTGTGTGTGTGTGTCCAAGGTAGTTAGTAGAAAACTCTACACAAGGTAAGCAAAACATGAGTTGAGCCACCAGTTTAAAGCCCCATATTTCTTTACTCATCAAAAATATGCAATATAGCACCAGTCAACCAGTGTAAGGTTGATATTTTTTGTTACATAATTAATAACTGTATTAGATAGGTGCTTATATCAGCAATAAGTGCATTTCTATATATCTGTTTCTTGAGTTGAAAAGAAACATTTGACTTTCTACAATGCTCTCTTAATATGACCTTTATATCCCCTATATGTAATGTGTGTGTATGATTATTCACAACCATGTTCGTAGCTTCCACTTCTATACTGATGATACACAGCTGTAGGTTTCCGTATGAGATATCGACACTGAATGCTGAGTTAATGTCCAACTTAATTATGACAAGAGAGAAGTACTGCTGCTGTAGTCACAGGCAGCTCAGAATAACTTCTCGAATTATGTAGTACATTTTGATGACGTTTCAGTTGAATTATCTGCAGCATTGACTCTAGACCCTCATTTAAAACTTGTACAGATAGATATAGATTGTATAGATAATGTTGGAGGACAGACTTTTCTATATCAGGAACATTGCTAAGTTATGAAATATGTCAATATGTTATAGAAAATACGTCAACATATAGTTTAATGCTTTTCTATGGATAACTCTAATGTATTTCTATGTACTATGGATAATCTGGATGTTTTAGCAGCCTGGGATTTACTAGAACCACAATGATTGATTATGTTTGATTACAAAATTAATTTTAATATTGATTATAAAATACTATTGATGGTTGATAAAGAAGTGAATGATCTTGGGCCAAAGAACTTGATGGTTTTTCTCTCAGGTAAAGGTCAACCCAGGCTAGTCCCATGCCTGCAGAACCTTCTGATTTCCCCTTTCATTAATGCCACAGGATTCTGATCTTAATATATACCCCTTTTAAACAACTGTAGTACCGGAACATACCAGAACTTCTATCACCCTCTGGACCTGCCTAATCCATCATGACTGAATGATTTATACTTCCATAAGGAAACCTTAAAATTTTTTAAGTTTATGGATAACTGGATAATCTTGCCTGAATAAATTGACCCAAACATGGTCCAACTATAATCATAAACACATTCCTGAGTTTCTTTCTGGATTATTATTCGTAATGTGATCATACTGAAAACAATACTGTTTGCCTTTTTAGTACATATACAATCATAGAAGATAAATTATATATAATTATACACTGGTTTCTTTCTCATGCTTTTCAAAATGTAATCACTTTGGATGGAGGTGGGTGATTTATAAGGTTTCATGTTTATCAAGTTTTCTAAATGTTCTAATCAGTAAAATGGCTTGAACAAACAGGGCTGATTTTAAGTAAGCTAAAAGGCCGAACAGATGTGAGGCCTAAATCCAAGGAACTACCGCCCAAGCATTGAGTGACAGAATGACAGATAACAGCAGAGGTGGCTATTGCACTGCTTGGCCAATATGTTGACAAGAACAGTTACATGGGTGGCATGTCAGTCCGGTAGGCTGCCTTCAGTTGCAGCTACACATAAGCAATTAATAGCTGACAGCTGCCACATAGACCACACATTTCTAAGTCATTTGGATTTAAGTAATTTTTCATAATTAGCCATATTTTGATTTGAATGAAATAGCCATAATATTCTGAGACTTTCTGAGTCATTTTAATTGATGTAGTTTGGACCCATACAAAATTCTCCCATAAGACAGCATTTTTGTTGTACAACCTTGGACTTAAATTATTTCACATAGGACAGGTTTCTGATTTATATGACCCTGACCAGGATGAAGTTGCAGTTGAAAATAACCAAATGACTAAATGAAACTTAAACAGCTGCTACCATGTTACTCAAAGAAATTAAAAAAAATCTTTGCTAGAAAATTATAAAAAACCTTTTCAAAAGCAAAAGTGTTTATAGCTATATGGAAGAAGATTTAATTCATAATCACTATGTGCAAAAGAGCATGTGAAAACCTGACCATTAAACCTAAATGTGGGGCTGCCAAAACCTTTGTCATAAAGTGGGATGCATGCAATAGTCTTAATATACAGCAGCATTAAAATTTGCCTTGATCTAAGGGTCCTGGACATGTATTATAATAGCAAAAGGGGGACTAAATATGGAACTGGATGCACAAAAAGCTCATATAGGTGTGATAGCCAGGTGTCCCCATACCTTTGGTCACAAAGGTTGTATTTTGCTTTATAAAATGATATTGAAAACTCTTTCAAATCTTACATGTGAACTGAATTTTCTCTATCTTGTTTGCATAAAGGCTGTAGAAATCTATGATTCAAGCGCAGACATAATTTAAACATACCTAGTAAAAGCACAAAAGCTACCACACTTTTTTTGTGGCAAACCTGTCGCATCATTTAACAATTTCAACACAGAATGAGATTAATGAGAGCAGATGTTTACCTGACAAAAAAAGTAATGCGGTAGAAAATAAATTCCTACATTAAGAAGAGGGAACAACAATGTAATACAAGCTTTCATGCACAATATAAACAACATTTGAGATATTCTTCCTGTAAACTAAGCGAATGAGTAATGCTTTTAAAAGACTTAAAAGACTTTCCCTTTTGTTCACAATTTACAAGAATCTACATAGTGATCCTGAAAATCTTTACTTTTACATTTCATGCCTCAGCTTCCATGAAAAACTGTAAAATTGCGTAGAGTTAAAGCCTCCTAAACAGGCCAACAACGATCAGGACAAACAGGACAAAGCTTAATATTATGAGGTACACTGAGAAATTAAAAGTAGATGGAGAAATGGCTAAATAGGATGTTTAAGAAGTAGGTACAGAGGTGTCGGACAAATAGATAAGGCCAACAAAGAAGAGCTAGTACTCATGAGTAGGGAATGCTAGAGTGCAACTGAAAGTGAGATGGTAAATTGAGGTTGTGTAGGTGTGTGTGTGTGTGTGTGTGTGTGTGTGTGTGTGTGTGTGTGTGTGCGTGTGTGTTTGTTAATGCGCTGCACTGTGGATTAGTTGAGTAGTTGGGCAGTTGAGCAGAACCAGCCAGCTCTCACAAACCAATCAGGCCTTCATTAGGCCAGGCGGGGGGATCGATTCTCAGCCTGCATCAATTAAACAGGGCCTATCTACCAAGTGCCTGCATATATACCATGTCTAACACACACACACACACACACACACACACACACACACACACACACTAATAGACAACCCCAACTAAAATACATGCTCTTATTTTTTGTAATGTACCTTACAAATAGTGGACACATGAGATATGCAGACCAGAAGATAGCTAAAACTCAAGCTAAACTTCAAACTTCAAGCTAAAACATGCTCTTCATTTTATTATCCTCACAATTATGCGTAGGTGTGATTTTATATAGTTGTTCATGTCTATTGTCCACTATCTCTCTTGTGTCCTAGACCATCCGGCCACTACTGCGTCTATTAAAGACTTGAGTGCGTTTCTGTGAAAATCCACCTTTCTCCGAGACGCACAAACACTCACATCATCGATTACACACGATTATGCTCGCCCTTGCGCACAGAAAGGCTAGAGCACACAATTACACGCGCTCCGGACACACTTTTATTAACACTCAATTACACCTGCGCATAAATCACAAACGAGGAGTGCGCGGCACCGTGACCACAGGAGCGCGCACGGATCGTTAGCCTCTGATAGACACCCAAATTGTGTGCACGCGCCCGCGCTCATGTGTGTGTTTTAGAGCTAGAGAGACAGAGGAGAGAGAGAGAGAGAGAGAGAGAGAGAGTGATATAATAGACTTGTCTGTTTTTGACGATTCCTGGGCCGTCGCGTCACCTGTGCGTACTCGCATTGAAACGTCAGTCTGAGTGAGCTAACGCATTGTGACAGCGCTTAGATTATAATATCTGGCCCGTATTACTGGGCATTAGCGTCTTTACGAAGCCCCGCCCTCGATCAACCCGCTCAGGTGGGCCATTTCCAAAGAGGGGAGAGAAATAAATGGGGAACCTAATAACATGTTTTCAGTAGGGTCTAGACAAGCCGAGAATCAAAGCAATTGGGTAAACCGTGGGTACAAAACGAATACAGGAATCACATACACTTGAGGCAATTAGTAATACAATAAAAAATGTTCCAAACCGTTTTGGCTGAAGTCGGATCAAGATTCGCACAAAAAAATGTTTCTAGATGCCAAAACCTGAAAAATTCTAAATAGAAATTATCCATAGGGCGTAAAATATATCAGGGCTGCAATCATCCTACTGGTTAGATAGATGATTAAGCTTCAGCAAATGAGATTTTAAAAGGATGTTGTCTAATTGTAATGTCTTAGCATGTTATCTGGTTAAAATAAATGCAGGAGAAACAGTCGACCCCATCCCCCAACAGTTCAGATGATTAACTGGCTGAACACTGACATGCTTGACTTGCTTGACTTCATTCATTCATTCATTCATTCATTCATTCATTCATTCATTCATTCATCTGTTCATTCGTTTATTCATTCATTCATCAAGTCAGTCATTACATTTATTTATCTCCAGTAACTGCTTTATCTTGGTCAGGGTTGCACTGCATCTGGAGCCCACCCCAAGACCACTTTTACTGAAACCACTTATGTCAGTGTCGTGTCGTTTAATTAGCAAAATGTAGTATAAGTGAAAGTAGAATAATACTGTTTCATCACCACCCAACAACTTCAATCACTCAGCCTGCATACCCAGGATATATTTGTGAAGTGTAATTAACGCTTAATAAGTAAGTGATTAATTATGATTAGCACAGGCTTCGGTGCACTCCCAATCAGACCCAATGTGTTTACTCGTTTATTCTCCACAATTTGTCTCTGTCTCTTTGGTATGATCATCTCAAACTCTATCTACATATCCGGCCCAAAGCAACTGACGATCGCGCCAGTCTCCATTTGCGTCTGAGGCCTATTTGTTCTGGCTGTTGTAGACGGCTGTTTAGTCTCTCCATTCATCACTGAGGCATTAGTGGCGGTTCATTTAAACAGCTTGCCGTGCACAGACATCACGTGATTAGGGAAGCCTTCATTTGTTTACTAGAGACATCTTTATTTCCAATGTCTGCGTTGGAGACAGTGAAATGTGGCTTTAAGATGCTTATTACCAGAGGAAAAAAGATGTCATTAATAGAAAACCACAATAGTGCCACATTGTAGCTTTTTCCATGGAAATTCTTTTTATTTGTCTTTGAGAGTAGTCTGAAAGGTGAAATATTTGCATCACAGCAACAGTAGGTATGTCCTCTGGCAAGAGGTACAGGTTATGGAGTTCTCAGGGACAGGCAGGAAATGACAGTGGTGGGTAAGGCATGCAAAACTATCTACTTTGATATTTTCTATTCTAGTAAAGTGGCCATTTTGTTGGAACACCGACAACACCTGAAGATGACAGTGGTTACTTTTGAGATGCTTTGTACAAAGAGAGGTTTGGTGGTTAATTTTTTCTCTCACACTTTTGCACTCTCTCCTCACACAATGTTCGTTGCCCAGAAAAATAATTTCTTGGTCATTTCAGCCCTTTTGTGAGTGGTAATCAATTTCTCTTCTTTTCACAATGGTTTGAGAGTGTGAGCAAAGAAGTTTGACCTTCTCTCAAAGATCTATCAATTCATCAGCACTGCAATCTGTCTATTTATTTTTTGATTGCTTTGCTTTATTGTACCATTTGATGTGAGAGCATCTATAGCTTCATCTGGGCTCATCTGGTCATCAGTCATCATGTCGTTTATGTGCAATTATCCAACCACAATTTAAAAGGGGTAGAACATGGGAAAGGGAAAAGGATCTATAATTTGAGACAACAGAAATCAAGAATACAAGTACCATATCATAACAAGAAATCAAATCAGAATAGGTCAATATATAAAATTAAACTTCATTTTAAAATTAAACTGCATTTTATTTTTTTATTTATAAAATATAAAAAAAAAATTCCTCCAGTGAATACTGCACTGAAACCACACACATACTAGCAGTGCTATGCAACTGAAAATGTCAAAAGTGACAGTGTAAACTTCTACAGACCATTTCAGAACCTCTAAAAGTAACAGAAAACATGGCAGATTTTCTCAACTAAGCATTACTGCATACCAAAATACCACATTTGCAAAATCAGTCACACACTGGGGAAAACTAGGCTCATTCTCCAAACCGGTCAATTAAGAATGTCTAGCTCTAGTTCTAGTTTTGCCTTTTGTTTATATCAAAATCTATCCAGACTGCGTTCTCTAGCCAATCCGCAAAGTAAATATCCTAGCACAGCAGATTCCAGCTTGATGATTCGTTTCATTCTTTTACTCCAAAAGAATGCTTGGAAATGACCAATATGCTTATTAAATTAGGGTCATATGGACAACTATTGCGGTTGCCAGGTCGGTTGTGTGAAATGAGGCTAATTATTATTCAAATCTACTAAATAAATTGTCTGACCCTTCAAAACCCAGCAGTAACTTCACAATCATAATTGGTGAACAAATTATACCTTTGTAAAATAACGATTTAAAAATGAAGCAGTATGACAATCACAGTTCCCTCAAAGTTGCATGTGAGTTGCAAGGTAGCACACTATTGATGAAGGTCCTATGCAAAAAAACAAAAGTGCAACACAAAATGTGTAATTTGGAGCAACTGACACTGACGATTTTGGTAATTTTTGGACCGGACACGTGTATAAGGAATAAAATCATAGCTCAGCGGTTAAGACATTGGACTCCTAATCAAAAGGTTGTGAGTTCAAATCCCAGTACTGCCAAATTCCCACTGTTGGGCCCGCAATTGTTTGGCTTGTAAGTCTGGATAAGTGTGATGCCAAATGCTCTATATGCAAATGTGGTTGACTCATATGAGAGTTTTTCTTTTTCTTTTTTGAAAGCCCACTCTGAATAAATGCCATAACAGATGTAGTCTGGCTATCATCCAAATTCAATACCAATCTAAAAAAATTCTGGCTAAATACATTAACTGTGAATTTAGCAGGCCATTTTAAACTTTGAATTTAAAAGCTATGACAGCTATGACAGTCAACATTTTCTGCTGCGATGGCAGAAGGATCTGCCTAATATGTAGTTTTTTGCAATCAGTAGTGATCATAGCATAAACCTATGTAAGGGCAAAGGTCAAAAGCCCTTCTGTTAATGTCTACATGTACATTTGTTTCTTGCCTTTTATTAATTTATTATGTGGACGTGCGGTTTGGTCTTTCCTAATGTTTTATTCGCTGGTTGAATTCGTCTGCTGGTTGCCGGTTGTGAGCTCCACAACTAATTTTATAGTGCGAATTTCCTCAAGCCTTTCACAAAGCATGACTCACATCTGTGTGTCTGCTCATCGTGGACTAAATGCAATGTCTGATGATTTTCAGTACAACTGATATTTGTATTTTTAGCAGGGAGGCCTGAGGAAATTCGCACCACAAAACTAGGTTGTGAGCTTTGTCACAACCTTCGGATAAATTCATCAAGCAATTAAAACATTAAAGATAAAACAAGAAATATTCTTGATTGTTTGGGTTAGTGAGTGTAGAGTATATCCTGTCAATCACAGTAAACCACACAAACACTTTATTTAGTAAGAAAAGAACTGTGTACAATGTGTATTTACTATAGTCATTATATTTTATTGCATTCTTGGTAGAATATACAAATCATATACATACAGATTATATATGATACAAATCATATACTGTACATATGCAATTGTATACATACAAATTATATACATGTTACATACACTTATAGTGGGTTGCAGTAGATCCAACCTGGTAACACTGGGTGCAAGACAAAACAATCCACCCCCAATGAAACAGCAATCCATTGCAGGGTGCCATGCGCGCACACACACACACACACACACACACACACACACACACACACACACACAAACTTGATTTGCTCTGAGAAGCAATTTAGCACAGCTAATCTGCCAACATGCATGTACATTATATGGCAACACATATATGATACAACTGAACAATCACTCCCATGTGCTTGTCCCACTTCCCATTCCAGATTTAGTCCCCTTTTTGTTTTTTATAACAACCTCCAATCTTCTGGGAAGGTTTTTCACTAGCTTTTGGAATACATGGTCTTTCATTTACAGCCTTTTTTTTAACAGTGGCAAACCAAGAGGTTTTTGGGCTGAATCACTTACCTTCAGTGAAAGGAAAGCTTACACATATGTATGTGTCTGTGATTGTCAATTGTCCACTCACTTTGGGCCATAAAGTGTATTTAAATAGTGGCATTAAACCAGTGAACCCAGTTCAAATGCAAGGACACAGGAAAGCAGTGTGACTGACAAACAGTACACTTAAGACAATTCCTAGAGATGTATAACAATGTTTCAGGTCAGTCGAAGACACACTTTGTTCTATCATTTTGGATGGACCAAACATGGGTTATACAAGCAAAATTAACCACCTGTGCTATTGGAAAAGATAACATGCATTCATTGTAAGATAGTTGAAATTTGACCAAAGATTCTGCAGGTAGAGTTATTTTTCAGATAAAAGAGTCTCTGCCAATGGCTAGCAGTAACGATAACAGTGATGAAAATCTGGGCTTCTGACAGTCTACCAAAGGTACGATAAATTCAAAGAAAAGGGTATTCATTTTGTTATAGTGACTACATTAATGTAATAGTGTTTGACACAAAAACTGTCTCTCCTGCCTACTTTAGGACATGAACAGCATGAACTGACTACAAGATTTGTGAATTCCAATAATACCTCTTTACAAGTGCTTCAATACCTCTTGCTGAAATGATTGTAGTAATGGTTTAATGGGTGGTAGACTTCCTGTGTCAGTACTCAGTGTCTTAAGTGTATTTCCCTATAATCAAGGGTATGAAACTAAAAATTATTAGCACATTTTTATTTGCAAAAATATAATTAGCAAGTTATGAGACTTTCAATAATAAATTCTGCTGAGAAGCTGTGACCATTATTAAGTGATCATCCATATTTACTTGAATGTAAATTTTACTGAGAGATTTATCTTGACAGGCTAATAATCGGGATCGAGAATGATCATGAGTTTATCCCGAAATTACAGATTGACCTTGTTAAAGCATGGTGGCCCAGCTGAGGATATACAGTTGTAGTAAGCTCATTAAAATGCAAACAAACAAACAAAATAAAACTGCCTTCCTAATATGCAATAAACAATGCCTACTAAAGTGTGAAAGGCTTGTGAAATTTTTTTTAAGTAAAAGCAAATAGGTTGATCCAATAACACTGTGGTGGTATTTTACATCAGCCACCAAGATGACTCAAAATTACAGTTGATGTGGTGGACTAAACAAGCTATGGAATTGGTCAGATGCACATAAGATGGCAGCTTATACAACCAGATAGTAGATGCAATGACTTTTAGCAAACCTTTACCTAGAAATTTAAGGTGTAATTCATTTGGAACAAAACATGCAGTTAATGGCAGGCCATTAACCAATTAGTTTGAAAAAAAAAAAAATAATAATTCATACCAATTGTACAATAGAGGGGAACACATTGGATTTGGCTTCGGATATTTTTACACCCGATTAGCCAAATCTACGGCAGTATGACTTTCAACCACTGGCCTTGTAATGTATGACTATGTAGTTGTCACGGATACACGAGGTGTCGGAAACCGGGAGTAAAACAAGGTGTACTTTATTGATCTTGAAAAGAACAAACACAGGATAATCAGAAACAGGAGTGCAGGAAATAATAAACTTAGCTGTAGCGTGCTTTACAAGAAGTGTAGCAAGGAGCACAGAAAGATCGCAGGAGCAATAGATGATCTAAGGTAGGTATACAATGGATTTGACAGCGAGTGAAGGGGAAGAGGGGTCTTTTAAAGGAGATGGATTAAGGGAAAACAGGTGCAGGTGATTAATAGGAGATAGATCCTAAACGAGAGTGTTGAGCGTAAAAGAGGGGCATGACTGGTGTTTCTCTGACATTACCCCCTCCTCCAGGAGCCACTCCTGATGCCCTAACCTAGCGCCGGAGACAGCCTCGACCTCTGGGTGCGGGGCGGTCAGGGTGATTGAGGTGAAACTCCTCCAGGAGTGCCGGATCCAGGACGTCCTGTCTGGAAACCCAGGAGCGCTCCTCTGGCCCATACTTCTTTTAACCTACGAGGTATTCCAGCAGGGGGCCCCGACATCTAGAGTCCAGA
Source organism: Silurus meridionalis (assembly GCF_014805685.1). Taxonomy (NCBI): domain Eukaryota; kingdom Metazoa; phylum Chordata; class Actinopteri; order Siluriformes; family Siluridae; genus Silurus; species Silurus meridionalis. The sequence goes on along the minus strand of NC_060904.1, from coordinate 11,886,161 downwards.
ATCTCTCAGTGAGAGTATGCAAAGGGTTGGTCCAGCACCTCAGAGGGAGGTGGATTGTTGGTAGCTCTGGGGTTCTCTGTGGCAGAGGGAGAAAAGGGTTTTAGGAGCGACACATAAAAGGTAGGGTGGATGCGGTACCTGGGAGGGAGGTCGAGCTGATCGGACACATCGTTAATACGCCCCAGTATCGTGAACGGCCTGATGTAACGAGGACTGAGCTTTGTGCAGGGCAGTCGGAGGCATAGCTCTCGGGTGGACAACCACACATTGTCTCCTGGTTGGTAGGGAGGTGTTTCTGATCTCCGAGGATCTGAAAATCTTTTCATGGTCCTAAGGGCTCTTTGTATCTGGGTGTGTGCTGACTCCCAGACTCTCTCACTCTCTCATAACCAGTGATCCACCGCGGGGACGTTGGTAGGTTCCTCTGTCCAGGGGAACAGTGGATATTGGAAGCCGAGTACACACTGAAATAGGGATTAGCCCGGTGGTTTCTTGGCATAGAGAGTTCTGTGCGTACTCTGCCCACAGGAGGAACCTTTTCCAGCTGTTCTGATCCTGGTGGCAGTAGGATCGGAGGTAGCATTCAAGCTCCTGTATTTTCCGCTCTGTCTGGCCGTTAGTCTGTGGATGATAACCAGATGATAACCAGAGGACAAGTTAACAGTAACACCGAGTAGCTACCACCAAGTAGCTACCATTCTTGGAGCCAGGTTGAAAAATGATAGTATGGTGAAAGTGATTAAAGATTAATGTCCATCTGGCCTGACAGGGGTTAAGGTGTTTTGCTTCCCAAAGTTATTGGAGGTTCTTGTGATCGGTGATCACGGTAAATGAATGTGTCGCCCCTCCAATCAGTGCTGCCACTCCTCTAGAGCCAGTTTGATAGCCAAAAGTTCTCGACTACCGATGTCATAGTTTTGTTCTGTAGGAGAGATTTTCCTGGAAAAGAAGTCGCAGGGTTGTAGGCATGGAGGGTTACCTGTATGTTGGGATAGGGTGGCCCCTATGCCTGTGGAGGAGGCGGCCACCTTTACTATGAATGTGAACTGGGGATCTGGGTGTTGTAGAAGAGGGGCTGTACTGAACCTCCACTTGAGCTCTATGAAGGCTTCCTCGGCCTCCTGTTTCCAGACAACGGTTTTGGCCATACCTTTCAGGAGTGAGGTGAGTGTGGCAGTGACCAAACTGAATTATGAATGAACCTCTGATAGAAACAAAAAAATCCCTGGAAACATTGGAGTTTTTTCGTGGAGCCCACACGAGGCCAGTCTAGAACTGCCTTGACCTTGCCCTGTCCCATTTGTACCCCAAATGGACGGATGCTGTATCCCAGGAACTGTACACTAGATTGGTAGAACTTACACTTCTCCAGCTTCAGGTAGAGGTGGTGCACTCTAAATTAGCACTTTCCAAGTTTGTAGAATTCGAGTTATATTTATATTAAGTTTGTAATCTTGCGTACCAGTGTAGATTTATTCATTACTAGAGACTCAAAGCACTTTTGTACGTCGCTCTGGATAAGGGCGTCTGCTAAATGCCACAAATGTAAATGTAAATGTAAATGTGTTCCATAATCGTTCCAGGACTTGACCCTGATGTTCCGTTAGACTTCGGGAGTATATGAGGATGTCATCGATGTACATAACGACGAACCGATGGGAAAACAGTCCGAACACTTTGTTCATAAACGTCTGGAACACTGCTGAAGAAATGGAGAGTCCATACGGCATGATCCGGTACTTATAGTGCCGCGAAGGGGGTGATAAAGGTCATCTTATGGAGCCCAAAATACACAAGTCCTGAAACTAGAAGTGATAACGTGGGGGTAATGGTTTTGACAGGCAATTTTGATAAGTGGGTGATCTCAGAGGTGAGGTTTACGGTACTCACCAACGGACATCGGGCAGGGCACTGGCGGATAAAGTGACCAGGATCACCACAATATAGGCATGCCCCTGCCGCGAGGCAGCGCTCTCTCTCCTCGATAGCCGTTGGGTTCTGATCTGCATTGTTTCCAGTTCTGGGATGGAAAGGACAGTGGGGCTGGAGCCGAAGCAAATGCCTCCCGGTGAGTGGCAACAAGTTCCTTGACTGGACTTGCGACTGGAGTTGGTTGCGGATCCATGGAGGTCAGTTTTTCAGTCCGATCTTCTATTACATATACACCAGATGTCGGAAACTGGGAGTAAAACAAGGTGTATTTTATTGATCTTGAACAGAATCAGGGAATCAGAAACGGGAATGCAGGAAATAATAAACTTAGCTGTAGAGAAGCGTCGTGAGGAGCACAGGAAATTTAGAAGATCGCAGAATCAGTAGGTAGTCCGAATGATCTAAGGTTGGTATATGGTAGATTGGACGGCAAGTGAAAGGGAAGAAGGATCTTTTAAAGGGGACGGATTAAGGGCAAAAAAGTGCGGGTGATTTATAGGAGGGAGAGGCTGAGTGAGAGTGTTGAGCATTGGAGGGGGGGCAGCGTGACTGGTGGTTCTCTGACAGTAGTAAAGACAACAAACTGAACAGTTTTTTTCCCCCTAAAAATCATTGCTGCTGTTCTTGATGTTACTAACAGATTGTACAGACCAGATCTACTGCCCTAACTACTGCTTTCAAATTCACTTGAATATGTTGATAAAATTATACAAAAATTACACCCCACAAACACCCCCCACCAGCACCACCACCCCCCAAAAAATGACAAAAAAAATATTTTTGTGCAAAATACTGGGCACATGGTACTTTTTCTTGCAAAGTTGGAGTTTTAAAGTTATTGTAGAATCGGCAACGTTGCACACTTGGGACAGAGTGGTGCTTTACTGCTAAAAGTACTTAAAATAGTTTAACCATTTTAAATTTGTGAATCATATCCAAGCTCCATTTAACAAAATGGTCAACTTGCCAATAAAACTGGATATAACATGACTTTAATTTAAGACAGGTTTTTTGCCAGCTATCAATATGGCCAGATAAGTCAGCACATTGCATGTTATCTGTCAGCTCTCATTAGCTCCATTGGGGACATTATCAAACATGTCACTCTATAGCTAAACCCAGCATTTGTGCCAATTTGACACCTCTGTCTATCTTTTCTTGCAGAAGAGAATGTAGATAGTTGCATCCTGTGTAAAGTGAGTGGTTTAAAATGTAGAACTCTCAATGACTAGCTGTTTATGTGCTTTTCAGGTCAGTAGAAATGGCCTACACAATCTAAACACAGATTTGCCTAATAAATAATAAAAGTAATTGCACAAGCATGCTTGAAAGAGGTCAGGAGGCACCAGCTTCCATAAAACACTATTTGCTGACACAGTTTACTATCTAATCTCACTAGATTTTCGAGACCGAATGTTTATTCATAGCAAACCAAGTAATGTATGATGAGAAATCTATCTTCACCCTCAAAATAGAGCAGCCTGACCTTTGTCAATACACACCCCTTGACTCTTTGATACACAACCTCTACTAGTTCTAAAGGAAACCATCTTGGCCAACCAAAATGAAAGAAATGAGAAAGGATGTTTTGTATACAACCATAGAAAAGCATAACTTAGTAGGAACTTTATATAGTCTATCTATTTCAGTTTCAGTTATGTGTGTGTCTCTGGCTTTCTTTCTTTTTCAGTTTTTTTTTTTAGCCACATGTTGCCCCAGCTGCTTGTTGAGAGGGCAATAAACCTGACTGTATCCACCCATGCTGATGCTCTACTCACTCCTTTACTTAGTGCTGCCAAAGATTCCCCACATGGCTTGTATGATTGTGACACTGCTGTGGTTTGTACCACAGAGATAACTAAGATAATGTCTTCAGAAAGTCTACATTGTACTTAATGAAAACATTTACAGTCAAGACTTCAGTAAATTATTTAGTGGATACATTATTTTGAGTACTATATATATTTAAAGTTAAAAACACTAATGAAATAAATACACATAAATGAAATATCACTGCTTGATATCATGTAGCATACAGTTTTAAAACAATAACTTACACTATCACATTATTGATGTCATATGTGATATGTCACATCATACATCATACATCATATATCATACATAATACATCATACATTACAGCCTTTTGTACAAGGCCATACTCACAAAACTTAAGTGTTGTGATTATCAAATTGTTAGAGGTTTATAACAGGTTTAAACAGTCATTTTATCACATGAATATAAAAATAAATGAAAGGACAGCATGATTTAAATCGTAAATCATAAGAGGTAAAAGGCAAAGTCTATACACACACTGGTATATAAAAACACCCATTTAAGTGAAGCCTTAAACTTTCTTGGACTTGGCACATCTTAATTTCTGCATCCTTTTCTATTCCTCTCTGCAGGAACTGTCAGGCTCAGTAAGATTGGATTGATCTTGCCAGCATTGTTCAATTCCCAAGTCTAGGTTCTGGCTAGGCCAGCATGTCTTTCTTTTGTTTGTCTTTTCAGATTCTGTAGCTGGAAAACATCAACATTTCTTTAATGTCATTTGGCAGAAGCCCTTATCCAGAGTGACTTATAAACTTCTCATTTATTTACAGAATAAATAATGGTTTATATGCCTTGCTCAAGTGCCCAACAGTAGCAGCTTGGTGGTGGTGAGATTTTAATTCTTAGCCTTGGCATCATACCAACATACTAACCACTGTGCTACCCCTTCCTGTTGGATTATTGTGAGCACACAATTGTTTTTATTTTACAGAATTACCTTTTATTTTATTTTAGCAGGATTTAGGTGCTTTTAAAGCAAGCTGATGTACCTTTTTTCTGAGGGCTGGTTTTTACATTTCTATGCAAGACCTCTGGGGCCCTCTGACTAAGGCCCTTCTACCATATTTGCTCAAAGAAACAGGGAGCTGGCCAAACAAATTGGTGTTTGAATGTCAGTACTGGTTAGAGGGAGCAAGCACATCCTTTTTAGATTTTATAGATAACCTTATTCTCTTCTCTAGAATGCATGAGGCCAAACTTAAAATTATGAATCCAAAACTCCAATGTAGTCACATCAATTCACTAAAACTTTCTTTCAGCTTCTCCCATTAGGGGTCGCCACAGCGGATCATCCGCATGTTTGATTTGGCACATGTTTGAACGCTGGATGCCCTTCATAACGCAACCCTTTCCCATTTACCTGGGCTTGGGACCGGCACTAAGAGTGGCTGGGGTTGGTTCCCCGATCGGGGATCGAACCCGGGCCGCAGAGGTGGGAGTGCCGCAGCCTAACCACTAGACCACCAGGGACCCTCAAATCTCAGTTCAAGTCACATCAATTCACTAAAATATCTTAAAAGATAAAACTTCTATTCCAATCAGTATCAAACAACTTTCATCTACAGCAAATGGGGGTCAAAGATTAAAAGTATCACTATGTGGGAAATCAAAGTCTCCTAGAAAATTTCCAGTAGTATTAAACCACAACTAGCTTTATTATGAATTTTCCACCCTCTCATTGAAGTAATGAAATAACTGAAAGACCATATCTGAAGCTCTGTCTTCTTCATAGTTTCATATACTCACATCAATCTCTTTCTCAACTAATTAAATTATTCAACTTATTTTTAACTTATTTAACTATTTAAAAGGCTTTGGTGAGTGGCTGTGTAGCACATTGCAGAAGCTGCACTTTTCTGCAGGTCAACAATTAATCTTTATATATTTCATTTTGCACCTAACAAATACCAAATGCAAAACATAGTCAGAAACTTGATAAAAGCATTATATAACACAACTAAATGATTTGAAAAACAATTTAAAGAACTAACCATTATTTTGGGTGCCTGTCACGCTTTGACCAAGTCGGAAATCAGAATGTGAATAGGATGTTTATTAGCCTTGGGAAACAAACAGAAGCTAGGAAGCAGCATGTACCAGAAAACGGGTATATTCTGAAACACAGGTAGTCCAGGGATGATCGCCAGAATGAACTGTAGATCAGACGGTAAATTAGTGCGAAGGGGGTGCTTAGTGGCCGGTGGTTCCCTGCTAGTGGCAGTCAAACAAGCGGGTGATATTAGAGATAAAATGTTAAAATCAGGCGATTCTTCTGCCACCACTACAAGCCAGCGAGAGCAATCTGGAACCCGCATAATCTTGCACTTTTCATTTCATGAATTTCGTGTGTGTAAATGTTCTTGCCCTGTGGTGGACTTCCTTACTGTTTGTTCAGTGTTATCTGTCTTTGGTCTCATATTTTGGTTTGATTTGTTTTTATGCATAATCCTATACTCACAAAGGCATACCTGGGATTCAGAATCCTGATGCTTCCTTGTATCTTTTTGTGTTCTTTTTACCTTTTGTTCTTCCAAATGAACTTTGAACTTGGTTTCTCCAATATTCATGATCTTTTAGTGATTTCTAAATGCATGCATATTTGTGTTTCACTGAAATTAGAGTTTACCATGACATTTTTAATAGAGATAAAGCACTGTGTAAAATGTTTTAAAAAAAGGATTGTGAAACTAAATTAAACATATCTTTATTTCCAGATATTCATTTTGATTTGTGTTTTGAATGACGAGAATAGAAATGTCATACAATAGGTTAATGAGTATTTATGACCATGAAATTTTGTAAAGCTATATGCATAATATGTTTTGCTTAATTGCTTCTTTCACAGAGAGAAAGTATGATTTTCTTGGTCATGTCAATGGTTTTGTGTTTGTAACAGTAAATAAACAATAAATAACAGCAAAATCTATTTAAAGGATTGTCCCAAAGGCTTAGACTACAGGCAACTTAAGTTATTAAGAAATCTCTGCAATAGTGTAGGCAATTGTAAAAGCCAGTGTGAATGGCCTTTACTTTCTCATCTATGAGCATTAGGGCATCATAGCCAGAATATCCAGATTCCATGACAGTGTGTACCCCCAGGCTGTCAGACTCATAAACAAGCACCCTCTACCACTTCCACCTCCATCTTCTCCTTACACACACTGACACATTGAATGTGCTATTATTTACAGATGTACCTGACTATACCAAGGTTTACATCAAAATAATTTGCAAATTGTCTCAAAATTGCAAACTTACAGTATTGTAAATATTTTCTAAGCTACATTAAATGTTTATTTTCCGATCATTGCTATATATCTGACCCATAGTTATTATTTTTGTCTTTTTCCTACTGAAACAATAATGCAAAACTACAAGAAACCCTGTTCATATGAACATAAACTTCTTTATGCTTAAAAATAATTTAATTTAATGTACATTTACTTTTTTTTTAAACAAATGACTTTGCCATAAAGCAGCTCCACAGGAATCTGTATAACGATTTAGATTACCAATGAGCAAGTAAGGGGCGACAGAAGCAAGGACACTCTTCCTTTACATTAAATAAGAGACAAACCTTGAGAGGAACTAGACTCAAAAAGGACAAAAGACAATAGAGCCATTGCAACTGTATTCTATTTATTATACTATAAAGCAAAATAGGGAGTGTGCTAAAAGAACACTCAGTATAAGCATTAAGGATTTAGATCTTTTTCTCCTTTCTTTCTCCTTATATTATTATTAACTGTTTCAAAAGACAAAGAAAAATGTACAGTGCATTCAAAAAAAAAAGTCCCTCCACTGTGGCCGTGTATATTCATTTTACATATTCAATATTCATTTTCCCGTAAACTTGAAACTGGAAAATAGAAAATATTCATCCAATCTTTCATTCCAAGGTACACCTTCTACCACTTTATCTAACTCAATCCAGAATTTTCCATCTCACAACCAACTTGTGGAGCATAAGCACTGATGACATTTATCATCACACCTTCAACTTCCAGCTTCACGTTCATCACCCTATCAGAAACTCTCTTCACCTCCACTACACTCTTACTCTACTCTTCATTCAGGATCACCCCTACACCATTTCTCTTTCCAATCACACCATGATAGAACAGTTTAAACCCACCTCCAATGTTCCTGGCCTTACTCCCTTTCCACTTGGTCTCCTGAACACACAACATATCTACCTTTTCTCCTCTTCATCATCTCAGCCACCTCTCTTACTTTTACCAGCCATAGTACCAACATTTAAAGTACCAACCCGAACCTCCACTCTCCTACACTGCTCCTTTCCCTGCTGTCTCTGTAGACGTCTTTCTCCTCTCCTTCTCCTCCTTCGGCCAACAGTAGCCCAATTTCCATCGGTACCCTGTTGGCTAACGATACCTGTGGCGGTCGTTGGTAACCCAGGCCTCTACCGATCCAGTATGAAATTCTCTTTCGTGATCCGCATATTTGATTTGGTACGTTTTACACTGGAAGCCCTTCCTCACGCAACCCTCCCCATTTATCCAGGCTTGGGACCAGCACTAAGAGTGCACTGGCTTGTGCAACCCTAAAGGTTAGTTAACAATGATATACACTATATGGCCAAAAGACCGATTACACCCATATGTGCTTGTTCAATATTCTATTACAAAACCATACGTGTTTATGTGGATGCAACATTGCAATTCATCAAGTGTTGAGTTGGAGGTTAACTGCAGAACACTTGAGTTCTTCCACTCCAAGTTTGAAAAATCACGTTTTTATTGGGTTTGTTTGTGCAAAGGGCCTTGAAAATCATGCCATAACAGCCTTCCCTTTTTAATCTGCATCAAATTTGTTGCTCATCTTTTCTATATTTCCTTTTAGCCATATTTCAAATTTCCATTGTGTTGGAATTAAAACTTCCTTCTATATGGGCTAACATAATTAATTTCATACAGATAAAAGGGATAGGCTTATCATTGATGATAGGCTGGTAGTAATAATGATAGGCTTAGCATTACACCTTTCAAATTGTTTAAATCCTAGGCAACATTTTGGCTTGTATGTCAACTTTTAACTTGTTAACACTGCATGATTCTAGCCCACAGTAATTTAAAAAATGCACAAACCTAAGTCCAGGGAAGTCAACAGAATTGTGTTCACCCAATCATTAGATATGATACGTTCTCAGGCATTCATGGCCAGGTGTGCAAGAAAGTATGATCGCCCTGCTTTTGGTAGGATAGCATAAGTCTATTTACTGTCAATCAGAGTGACAGGAGTCATTTGTGGTTGTCTGTGAACATATGCATGTAGATGAAAGCAGTTAGCATTTTCTACAGTGTACATGTATGGCGGCTGTTTTAAAGTGTCTTGAAGGAAGCATGTGTCTGCCCTCACATTCTCTGGGTGTAAGCTGTAGCATGATAGGTGAGAACTAGCTAGAGGGTAGGAATTCTAAATGCTTAAAATTCTGAGAACTTTCCTTGTGTAAAAATAAAATCAGACCTCCAGTCTATGTTTTTAAAAATCCCCCATTTTACAACTGCAGTGATCTTCTTACTGGTCCTTGCAAAATCACTGTGCAATCTGCAGTGTCAGGTCTTTCAGTGCAATTCCACCTAAACGTTGAAATTCATTCCCACAAAGCCTCTGCGATTTCTCATCTATCTCAAACCATTTACCATTAAAATACAGCCCAATGCCCATCTTTTCTCTCGGTGCTAGAAATCCCATTGCTTTGACCATCCTTTATACACCTGCTTGTGTGATTCTGGCTTATGCTGCAAACATTGATTTTTATTTTCTTTACACTGTTACCACATAAGCATGGTATGTGAATCAAATTTGGCATCAAATCTTTAAAATATGATTTTAAAAAATACTCCACTTACAAAAAAAATGCTGTCAGATTGTTAACAATTTGGATACTGGAGCTACAAAACTAATAACCCAATGCTATACATACAAAACATAAAAAATCACAGTGATTACAGAGGCAAATGCAGGGAAGTCTAATCAGCCATCACAATTAGGCAGTGGATTACTGAAAGACAGTTTTCAATACAAAGTGCTCATTTAAAAATTTTTATAAGATTTATGGATTACCTACGACCCCATATAGGAAAACAGCTCAGACATTTGTAAATTAGAGTGACAAAACTTATGCATGCAAAAGCAAGTTTTTAAGATTATAATCAACACTGTCTCATCTTCATGTGTTTTTCACTGATGCTCCTGTTCAAGTGCTGGCCAGGTTTATTTTACGCTAAACTCTCAACATTAACCTTTGCTTTTTGTTTTTAAAACAAAGGTTTTTTGCACATTTGCAATTTACAGGAAAGCAATGCTTAAAAAGTTCTGAGAATTCAGTGATCTCTATAAGTACTGAGCTTGTGTGATCCAATACATAGTACCCAATTCAAAAACTTTTACCAGCTCAAGTATTTAATTCACACATGCATATACATTATTTCTACATGCCCACTTGAAAATTCACCAACTCTTGCTGAAAATATTTGCGAAATGTTTTAAAAAATAAAGCAGTGTTCAAAGTATTGTTTTAAAATAAAAAAAAATTCATTTGTGCAGTTGTGTAGATTTAGATTTTTACAGAGTTTTTGCCTGTTACTTTTTATTTAAAGATTGTGAAAAAGCATTTTTGGTACAATTGTTATATCTGTTAAAATGGTACAGAATCTCTGCTACAGACGGTTTCAATTTGTTCATAAAATGGAAAGGTGGCTACACTAGATTGTTCTAATGCATTTAAACTGGAGGCTGTTATAGCAACAAAAAAGATACCAACTCCATATTAATACCCATAGCTTTTAAATTAGACATTTAACAAGCATAAAGGGGTGTATGCTATTGTGTTCACATTACATCTGAAAAACCTACATTACTACTCTCTAGCTGTTATCAGCAATCAAACATAAAACTGGTTCCTGGAGAGAACAAACACCAATATTTAAGTTCTATGTCAGCAACAGGATTTTCCTATTCCTCGCATTTTAATTCCATTCTTTCCACAAACAAGCCTTTAGAATTACAAAGTAAATTAAATAATAATTGCAGTACTTTCAAGTTATTCAAATGGATTTGTTTTCAACTGACTATTGTTATGTAAAAAATTAATTTTAATTCATTTTAAATTGAAGTGCGGAGAATGTTAAAGTAATTTATTTGTTTGTTTGTTTGTTTTACTGTAAGACTGTCAAATACGGTATGTTTTGGATCACCTCATATACCAACTGCCTACAGTTGAAATGAGTGTGTAAATGTATGTGTGTGTAGACTGGTGAGTATAAATACAACTCTGAGAATATAATACAACTCTGAGTTTAAAATGGTTACTAAAGATGACAGAATTAGCTAAATTGACATCATTTGCCTTTTTGGAAAGTGGTCTACTTTAAACTCTGCAGAAGCTTTTTGCTCAGAAATGTAGAAATGTCTTGTGCTGTGAGTAATACATGTACAAGTTTTATTTTTTACCCACTCAGTCCTGAAGGTGATAATTCCTGGTGCAGATTGGGTTTCTCTCTTTGTCCTGTTTGCTCATAATCATTTCATGGCTGATTACATTATCGACCAGTTTGGTCTCATTTTGTTTGAAAGATGTTGTCTTCTTCCTCTATTTCTTTCCCTATCTCTTACCTTATGTGTTATTTGTTGCTCCCATTTTTTTCTACTGAACACTTTTTGTGACCTTTTATTGGCGAATTGAGTGAAAAAAAATGGATTGTGACTGATTGTGTTTGTTTATGTGAAGACTCCTGCAGTTCATTATCACTTTGAGTTTTGCCAAATGATTCCTGAATTAGGAGAATTGGTGGTCTCACAATGACTAGTGTGCTTACACATTGTGAACTGCTTGCAGTGGTTGGCAGAATAAATGAACAAGAATTGCAAACTTTAGATGTAGCTAGAATATTGAAAAAGTTATATCAGATCACTTTTGTGCATGTGGTTACATGATGACTTAGACAAAATGTAAGGAGTATGCTCAACTCTATTCCAGTTTTTAAACTGCAACTTGACTCATGTATGCAATTACCAAGTTTTTTTTTAAACAGTTTTAAAACAGTTATGAGGTGTAATACATACACAAAAGAAAATCTCAATCAATTAACAAATGAAACAAAACCAATCCAAGCCATACCACGTAATATTTGATGCATTAAGTAGGATTTAAAAGTCTGTAAGAAAACTACTGGCTTGATTAATTGAATGTTATGTAATGCACTTTAGCTATACAGAAGCAGCCAAAAACACATACATAAAACCATATTAGCTGATATAGTGTGTACACACTCAACATTGCAAATAAGCATACACTCTGTTCCATTTGAGTGCAATATGAAAAACAATTATCTGCAGATCGACCTGATTACTGTAGACTTGTTTAATGTTCATTTACCTTGTTTATATTGTAATTGTGTCACGGGCAAAAATATTAATCATATTCAAATAAAATTAAGTTCGATGCTTTTCAAATTTGTGGTATTTATGTTGATTTTTGTTTATTTGCTTTATTGTATGGTTATTAAAGCAAATGAAAAACATTAAACACAATAGAAATATCAACACAATCATTTAAAACCCCTGCAGTGTATTTTTCTACAATTCCCGAAGATATTGAAGCTGCAAAAGAAGTTCTGGTCTTTGTCAATATAGCTATTCTTAAATCTATCATCATGTCTTCCATCCCTATCTAGTTCTGCTGTGTACTTTTACCTGCTGTGTATAAGCAAGTACAAGTGCAGTGAAAATCATTGGTTATCAGCTCTACTCCTCACAGACCTGTATTCATCTACTGTGAGAAAGAGGGTGAAGAAAATTATGGCTGAAGCCTCACACACCAGCCACCCTATATTCCAGTATTTTTCTTCACAGCGGAAACCAAGAATAAGAGTCTTAGCAATAACCAGCTGAAGACTGCACAGCTTCCTTCCTCAAGCCATAATCCTCCTAAACAACCCACCTTTCTGACACATACCAAGCAACAATGAATTTAGACTACAGTCATGACCGATCGCAGATTCGTTTGTGTTTGCGTATTTGACAAGCCCTTGCCGAGCCTTGCTATATAGAATAATGCTAATAATATCTGAGGCTTTATAATAACTATGCATTTCTAACATAGGTGCTTTTCTGCATTGTTGCAGCAAGCATAAAAAAGCACAGAAATTTCAGGTCTCAGCCCTAATTGCTGCATGGGAAAATGCTGCCATCTGAAAATTTTGCCAATCGGCACATAATGCAAAAGTGTGGTCTGACAATAAAAACGATTGTACTGCAGGCTAAAGAATATTCAGAATAACATTAATAAATATAAGTATATTGGGGCCCCAAATAATGTAGACAATGTTTCTGAGTTGGGTTGAATGAAAGCAAGTTGTGCAACTGCATTCTGGATCAGTAGCAGGGGTCAGATGGCACACAGGGGCAAAAAAGCAAGATACAGTAATCCAGTCTGGCAAAGGCAAAGCACTGAACAAGAACACGAGTGGGCTCTGTGGATAGAAATGCTGAATCCAACCAGATGCTATAAAAGAATCACTTGCATGATCACATTAAGTTGACAGATGGTCAAAGGCCTAAGAGTTACATTGGGATGCATGTACTGGTATGTACAGCAGTTTGCTCTTGCTGTTGTCTAGTTTTTGATGAACTGCCATCCATATTGAGGTTCATGTAGAAACATGAGTGTCTGAGGAAGGAGAAAACTGAAAGAGTTGAAAGTTATTAGTGTATAAGTCGTATGAAAACCCATTTGAATAAATGATTTTATCAAGAGATATCTAGAAAGCAAGAATAGAAGAAAACCATGCAATGTGCCCTGCAGGACACCAGTGGAGAGTCTGTATGAAGTTCATGTGGACCCCATCTATGTCACCTGAAATAGTCATCCCAAAAGTTAATGAGCAAATTACTGCTATGCTGTGCCACAAATTCCAAAATGAAAGATAGATAGACAGGAAAGTCTTGTGATTGACTGCATCAGCTTTATGAAAAGGTGATGGTCTATTGGCATAAAGCTTTTTAGATATAGTCAAAGTTTAGTTTCTATGGCATATGATGCAGTTAAACTAGAATGGTTAGGCTTGTTGGAGTCATTGAAGGTCAGTGTATTCAAGGATTTACATAAGAAAAGAGATAAGCAACAAAAAGTAATCTATAAAAAATCATACATAATTCCCTATGGAATCTTTAATGTGCTTCTAAGAACCATGTTTTTGTAATTTAGAGATTCACCTGAAAATGTAAATGTAATGTTGATCTGACTCACTGGGTATGTGTTTGACATCGATACAATGATCTTGTACAACCTGACTACCAGGTAATAGCGGTTCTGGCACATAAAAGGATGTTCTGGATATTTGCCATCATGTATTAATTGGATTCTAAACTTAACTAATATGCTCATAGGCAGTAACCCTGCATTTAACCACAAGGTCACCACAGGTACATCAGGCCACCAAGCTTATTGCCAAAGGATGCCATACTTCTTTGTTTTTTGCTGAAGTGATCTCTAACAACACCCCACTTCACGTTGGAATATTGCATAGGTGCACAAGGAGACTCAATCACAAGGGAGCCAGAATGAACAATTTCAGCCAACAATTTTAGTAGTCTTTGGACTGTTTCGGTTGAGGCAGTTGTGTCAGATTTGACTCAAAATCAAGGTCTGGAAGCTGAGGAAAGAAACAAGAAGAGTAAGAGAAAGATTGTATTAATAATCCAGGAAAAGTAACAGACTCAACAGTGACCAGCAGAATCCAGTATACCAATTATTCAATGAAAATACAAGAAAAAAATGCAGTGTGAGGGAGAACCACACTAGCTGCACAGTTTTGCAGGTCTGCAGGTCACTATATGGGAAAGATGGGAAAAATTATGCTGGCCGAGGAAGACTACACACCACTGCAATTAAAGGACTTTTGGCAAAACATCCTATTTCTCTGTGTGTGCTACACTAAACATTTATTGTGTACTATTATTTAAAATGTATTCTGTAGTTGGCTACTCCTGGATCACCAAAACAGCTCAGGGCATCTTTGCACATATTCTGCAAGTTGAAGGAGTCTCAGGAACTAGAGGAATGAGCACTATTCTTCTAAAAGCTATTGCCCAGATATGGAGTCCTGATGATGCTGGTGTTAAATAAAACTGTGTAACGTCTATATTTGCTGTCAATCTCCCATAGATTATTTTCAATTGGGTGGTTATTTGTGAACTGTGAAGCATTGTATACATAAGATTTACATGACTTACTCATGACTTTCTTTTTTTCTTTCTTTCTTTCTTTCTTTCTTTCTTTCTTTCTTTCTTTCTTTCTTTCTTTCTTTCTTTCTTTCTTTCTTTCTTTCTTTCTTCTTTCTTTCTTCTATATTTCCGTTCTACTTCCTCTCATCTTTCATGATCTTCTTCTCCATTTGCTTCTTTCATTCCTTTCCACCAGTTTTCTGTCTCTCTCATTCATCCCCCTACACACAAACACACATTCTGTCCATTCCAATCTCACTCTTGCCTTTGCTCCCCCTTTCCAGGCTTGCAGGACAACATTATATATTCCAGTCCAATGCTTTGCATGATTTGGGAGTAGATGAAGCCATATCCTCTCTCCTCCTCTGCTTCTGCACCCCCTCGCTCTTCTCGCCTTGTTGTTTAATGTTTCAATTTGGAGGAAGCAAACATTCAATCAGACAGATTAACTGTTTAATGCATGTCATCAGTCAAACTGTCTACAAGAGGGGGCCCTTTCACCTCACCCCCAACTCTCTCTCTTTCGCTCTCTTTCTCGCTCTCTCTGCACACACACACACACACACACACACACACACACACACACACACACACACACACACACACACACATGCATGCACACAGTTCCGCTTGGATGCTTTGCCACTCTCGTTCTCATGCTCTCAGTGGCAGAACACACTACATACCCTCATCCAGCTTAGTCCATGACAGCAACATGACACAGCATAACTATATTCAGCTGGCTCATAGTTTCTCTGATATGAACCTGTTTCAAATGTTTTTCTAATATACACAAGTAATGCATTCAAACTACATGGTGCATTCAAATTCGGGTCCACTGTTGAGATTATCAAACCCATCTACAGTCTCTCATTATTTCTCTCTCTCTCTCTCTCTCTCTCTCTCTCTCTCTCTCTCTCTCTCTATCACTCTGTTTATATGAGGCAGCATAACAAATAAAAATCTGTATATCTTACAAACACACACACACACACACACACACACACACACACACACACACACATAAGAAAAAAAAAAGCCAGCACATGCCTGTGTATAGGGAAATCAAAGTGACAGGAAAGTAGAAAGTATCAGGAGTGAGAGATTAGAGGAAATGAAAAGAGTAAAAAGGAAAGGCGGAGAGTGAGAATGAGAGGTGGAGCGTGGAGGAGGTGGAATGGACTGTAAAATAGGGCCAGATAGAGACGCATTCTTTAGAGGGTGCTAACAACACGTTTCAATGTCAATACAATATCGCTATGAAATTACATACACAATAATGATTTCCAGGATATTTTACATTTTATTCAATCTTATAAAATATGCCCTAAACCTGATTATCTCAAACTACTGCTTATTGTACCATATGTTTTCATGTTTAAATTTAGACATTTAGTTTCCCAGTATATTTCTCTAGAGATTTAATTTATCCATCTAATCTCCACCCTACACTTTTGGTGTTTGGATGACCATGGTTCTAAGGGTGTCTAAATCAGGTAAGTATTGAGTTAGCTCAAATGACTCCCTGCCCAGCTTTCAATGCTGAGATAGAGAAAAAGGGGGACAGAATTCAATGACAAGAAAGAGATACAAGTGGAAATGGTGTTAAGGGGAGTTGAAGATGGCAGTGTTTATCTATATTAGGAACTTGCTTCTAAAGAATCTCAGTATTGTAGAAAATACATTTTCTTCAATTATATGAAATAAGCATAAAGTAAGAAAACTGTGGTAAAAACTTACTGTAAAAAATGGTAGTCTTTCATAGTGTACATAATCTTCTGCAAAACTGTGAAATGGCAGTAGACAACTTGACAACAAAAAATTCCTTGAAAATATATAGCCATAATGAAATTACAAGTGCTGAATGAGTGTAGATATATAATGAGTTCTACCTTCTTTTATATATATATATATATATATATATATATATATATATATATATATATAGTATTTATTTATGTATATACATAAACCGACACCTTTATAAAGGGTCAAGCCATGGCTTGTGTCCAAGTTTATATTCCATGGATGTTCTCACTCTTACTTTAGAATTGAGAACAAGGTAATGTAATGCAACACCAATCATACAGGCCTCCTCAGTGACTATGGCTATAGTAAGACTTACTGGCTCCATTAAAGCATGCTGGTTCTATAGTTAATTCTTATGACACCACACCATCACACAGACCTGTCTGTCTAAGATAACCAGAATTAGACTGGTTTCTTTTGATAGTTAACAATTTAATGATTAAATTAACTGTTTCTGTATATCTTAATTTTAAAATGTAGCGTAAAAGTAAATACAAGCATGGAGAAGTAGATAACGTAGTTGACTAACACAGGAAAATGAAGCAGGAGTGATGCAGGTTAGTGATAATGAAGAAAACTGTTAAATTTGTTTAAGCATTCTGGTAAAATTTATACTGTATTTGATGAGATGGGACATAGAACTATTACAATACTACAATGCAGAATAAAGAATAAAGTTGAAAGAGGAAGTGTACTTTCTTTTTTCCATGACTGTATGATTTTAGTTTATTTTTAGTTGTTTAGAAATTTTTTCTATTTTCAGAAATAAAATACAACTATATATTTTATATATATATATATATATATATATATATATATATATATATATATATATATATATATATATATATATAAATAAAAGTAACTCATAAGTAAATGCATGCAATTTTACTTGTGGAAAGTAAATATTTGCACTATGAAATGTTATCACCTAAAAAAATATTCACCTATTTAAAGTACAACTGCAACAATCAAGCAAGACTGTAATGAAAAGGACTTAGAAGTATGATGGGAATTAATTTGTTAGTTTTAATGGCAAATCCAAAACTTAATCCACATAATTATATAAAGTATATAAACAGGAAATGGGGAAATAGGTGACAAAAAGGAAGTAAGTCATCAGGAAAGGCGTTCCTCAGCTGTTGTTCAGGGGTAATGTCTCAGGAGGATGTACTAATCACACTCTTTCTGATTGCTTAATGTTGGTGCCAGACAGGCTGTTTTTACCATGGACAGCTATCCAGTGTCAGTGAGCATGTGTCCACTGTAGTCTTAAATTCCTAATAGCCCAAAAAGTCCTAAAAGTATTCTCTTTTTTGATGAGATGTACATACTGAGATGCTTTTTTTTAGCATGGTTGTAAAGTGTAATTTGTATTGCTTTAGCCTTGTTGTTCATTCTCTTCTAACATCTTTTATGATTTTGTGTGACTTTGTTGTCACACAACATATACTCGTTATACTCTTCTAATACTCTTTATTTGTCTGCCTTCTTTTTCTTTGTTTTATTTTTCTCCCCTTCCTTTTCCCTCATGCCGGACAGTCATATAAAAGCATTTCACTGCATGTTATACTCTGTATGTGGAGGTGGTAGCTCAGTGTTTAAGGCATTTGACTTTGGATCGGAAGGTCACAGGTTCGAATCCCACCATCACCAAGCTGCCACTGCTGGGCCCTTGAGCAAAAGCCATAAAACCATCCCCTGCTCAGTTGTAAGTCACTCTGGTTAAGGGCGTCTGCCAAATGACGCAAATGTAAATGTATGTGTGTATGTGACAAATTAAAAACTGATTTTGATTTGATTTGATTTGTAACTGAAAAGTCCATGAAATCAAAAATACTGATATTGACAGGCCATGTTTTACAAAGTCCACAAAATCATTGAGATCACATGACTCATTAATATAAGCTCTTTCTGTGATTCTGGATGATTTCTTACATTGTGCTTTTGCAATATAATTGCATCAATGTCCAGGTACTGGTAAATCTAATAAAGTGGATGAAGGTTTACAGTATATTCTATATACAGTGTAAATTATGTATTAAATGTTAAGAAGCATACGGAATGGACATTAGGCTCAAAGAACACATAAACACACAGTCTCCATACAAGTGGGAGTGTATTTAATGTTTGTGCCATCCTCACTCCACTCTCTCATTTCTCCATTTCTCTCACTTGCTTTCTATCGGTCATGTCTCCTGCAATTGTTTCCTTCCTTCTGGGCCTCTTTTCTCTTTGTTATCTAATTACATTTTATTTATCCCTTCCTCTTTACTTCCTCTCAGTCACTTCATCATCTTAGCTAAGTGCATCAGTTAACATGCTACTGTATTGTTTTCCATTTCTATGCTCCACATAGCCATTTTCCATTTTCCGTTCTTTCTTTGCAATGTTTAATTGTGTACAAATGCATTTTCTTTTTTCCTCCTCTCCTTGAAATATTTCCTGTTTACAGTCTCATTCCCCATTCTAGAGCATTAAGTTTAAAATACAATTTAAATGTTATTTACTACAGTATATTAAATTGAATGATTGAGTTTTAATACATTGATATGTCTTGAAGGCATGAGATAGGTCAGAGTTTGTTGTACTGTGGAACAGAATTATGAGCTGTAAAAAGAACAGCACCAGAAGGCACTTTAGTACTACTAAAAAACAAGCTTGTTTGGTTTTACTTTGTTGTTTTTTGCACATCTTTTTCAAAAAGTTGTTAAATTGTCCCTGTTTCAGATCATATGAAGATTCTCACACCTCCCTCTCACGCATGCTACTTCTTGGCAGACTGCCTCTTTAATTAAAAGCAGAAGAATGCTGTTTTTTTATACTTCACTCTGATATGTACTTGTATTTGTTTAACACTGCAATAAAAAAAAAATTAAATTAGTTTATTTAAAATGTAGACAACTAGTCAACTGTATCCATTATCACCTAATACAAGATTACAGTTAACAAAATATAAGATTAACAAGCCTATTTAAAGATATTTTCACTTGCTAAGATCACATTTTTGCAGTGATAATAGGTAGATTTAAACACTGGATCTGTTTAATTAACTTTTTTCCTGGATAGGATTGCATCTTATCATATCTAAACACATTTATATAACCTGCAAATACAATTGCAGCTTATTGTCACTGTTTTTGAGAGAATCCTTTGTCTTGGCACTCCAACTGTTATTTTGAAGTATACCGGGAAAAAATGTCCGATAAACAAGGAACTTATTTGCTGTGTTGATGAGTGAAATGTCTTTATTTTAAGACTTAGAGGGGGAACAAGCACAGGCATTTTGTCAAGAAAAAGGGAAAAGGAAAAGAACATGTTTTCTTACCTTCTGTTACTTTTCAATAAAGGTGGGAGCGAGAAGACAAATACATCAAGCAGGGCATGTTCACAGGAACAACCTCACTGGCTGACAAACACCTTTCCCCTGAAAATTTGTGAATTCAGCTTCCTGCCCCACACTCATGCTTATGCCGGAAACAGATGGTTGCCGGAATTGTCCTCAAGCAAAGTTCTAAAACTGTTTGTCAAGATTGTGGTTGACAAGCAGTTGGGGTATTGAATACATTTATACTATTTAGCATTTTTTTGAAGACAATCAACTCACTGGATTTGCTTTAGTCTCATGTGGAAAATAAATAAAAAATAAAATATTTATAAGTTAGTCTTTCAAGGATGTTTGATAGATATGGTTATATATATTAACAGGGATTGCATCCCATGCAACATATATGACGAAATATTTAGTATTTCTAGTATTAAATAAAATAATGTTTAGAAAATCATGGAGTAGAACAGTGCTGTGTAAATTTGTAAAATGGCTTGAGGTTCAGAGCTGTCTATGGTCCTGAAGAAAAAACTGTTCTTCTGACCTTCTGCTTTCCAGATTCATTTTGCTCTTTATGAATATACTTTTGCTCTTTATAATATATGTATATACTTATAACAATGACAATATTTGCCACTGATGATGATCCCAGTATATATTAAGCAGCATGGTATTGAAATAAAAAAATTGCTCTCCTTTACCATCCATCTATTTCAATTACCCTGTTGTAACCCCCAGCTCTCTGCTGTGTATGCACTGCTTATTCTAGCATGATACCCACACTCAATACTTTGATCAAAAACATGCAACCCTGACAGACTGGCTTCTGCACAAGGGACTAATGTGAATGACCTGGCATAACCTTGACCACATAGGCCATAGTCCTGAGTTTAGATCAAAGTGACCCGGACAAACTTCCTTCCTGTGAGAATTCACTTGATCACTTCTTTAAATGTCCCACTGCACATGGTCATGTTTCTCTTTTAGCTCTGAAATTAGAGCTATGTATACTAATATATGTTACACCAAATACACCAAATCCATACACCCACCAGAGCTTGATCTTAAAAGACTAACCATGCCTTTACCATGCCATATATATATATATATATATATATATATATATATATATATATATATATATATATATATATATATATATATATATATATATATACTTTTTAGATTTAAGGAAACAGAGGACAATATTTTTTTAACCTAGAAACACATTTTTATACTCTAAAAATAATACTAAAACAAACCATTTACTTTTAAACAGATGTTTAAGCACATCAAAGAGTTAAACACTTCATATCATTTTGTATATGCTTGAGCCTGATAATCTTAACACCAAATACATTTAATACTGTAAACCATGAAATCTATACTGTTGTTCTGTGTTTGCTGCCTGTATTCTTTGCAATACATGTTCCCTAATCAGATCTGATTACAGCAGTAGTCTTTAGCAAATTTACTTTTGTGTCCTTATACCTTTTATTAGCAATTCAGACAGGTGGGCTACATTGTTCAAAAGTAGGAAAAGAAATGATACAACACTATAGACGGGCAATGTGTGTTTGTGTGGGCAGGGGTTTTTTTTAACGTCTTTTTGTAGATACCAAAATTCCCAGTAAAGATATAGGAAGATCTGACAGCTTTTACCTTGTGGGGATTACATACTGGTTAAAAATAAAATATAAAAGAGGCAAAAGGTTTTCTTTTGAGGTTAAAGTTGAGGTTAGATTTGGATGTAGGCAAAGCATTAATTAGCTCAGGAGGATGAAAGTGGAAGGTCCTCTGAAGGATTGTAAGACAAGTTTTGCGTGTGTGTGTGTGTGTGTGTGTGTGTGAGAGAGAGAGAGAGAGAGAGAGAGAGAGAGAGAGACTTTTTCCCCTCCACCTCCTCTTTGCAAACACCTCTGCTACTCTCATTCTCCGCTGGAGAAAAACGGCAAGGAACCGCGACGCGCAGGGCCGCACATAGCTGATCAATATTCGATTTAGTTGCTAATTTAGGGCCTTTCTATAGCTGTCATCCCGTGATGTATGAGTCCTAACCCGAGGTCGCCGTGGAAAAGAAGAAGAAGGTGGAAAAGAAAAAAAAAATCAAACACCAGTCAACTTTTCACTTAACAATAGACTGGCTTGAATATTATTTATGGACGAAAGCGCCACTTTATGGGTGAATAGCTCCCATCGCTGAGTGATGAACCGGGATTGTAGGCCTAAATACACAACATACAGTGACATAGTCTGATGCATGCACAAGACACAACGGAGCGAAGTAACGCAAACAACAACCAGGGATGGACGTGACGACGTGCAGCATAGTGCCAAACACTCATCCCAAACAATATATAGTCAAGTGCTTATAGACTTTTATTTCCCAGAACATACTTTTGAAGGAATGCAAACTGCAGGTCAGAGAAGACTGGATCTCATAGTGCATATGCATCGACCTACATACCAAGATAACGTAAAGTATCATCATGCAATATCTACATTATTCCAACACGTACACGCGCACAGACACACACAGGCGCGCGCGCTGCTTTATTTCGTTTATTTTACCCCCTCAATGTCTTCCCGATCGATCACTGTTCTCAGGATGTTATCAATAATTTGAAAGCTTGATTAACTTCAGAGTTTCCATAACAATTCTCCGCGTTCATACTCTCCCGCATTTTTAATTAACACTTGCTTAATTAGTTCGAGATCGTTTAGGACTGAGATGCTTGGCGGAGGCGGGATGGTGATGAGGGGAGGTGGGGATGAACGTAAAATCTCGGGCTGATAAATTGATACATTATCGGGAAAGAAATGTTGTAGGGATTTCTTAGCGGAACGAATCATAAACAGACATCAATCAAAGAAACAGCTCAAGACAATGTAGACAATATGTAATAAAGAAATGCGCCCCCGCCCACACACCCCCTCACCTTATTACACGCCTTTGCGCCAATTTCATGAACTGGAATCATTAGAACGGAGTACGCACAGGCATAATTTTTCTCCTCGGAATAAATATTAATATAGCTAATTAATATCAGCCAACGCATAGATCATTAACAAATAGCTTAAGTATATTACTGCCCCATGTTAGTGTTGGAAATCATTTGTCTATCATTATTGCAGTGCTTGAGGTCCCACTGACAATAAAAACGTCTCCTAAATGGTCAAATTGTCATTAGATTTTAATTGTGATTAAACCTTCCTGCTCATTCATCTTAATTGCTGTGCACATAACACCTATGGCTCTAAAGCAGTAATATAGAGACCTGTTTGTTAGGATATTGGGTGCTCAAGCAAATCAATAGCTCAATGTGGCTTCAGACTGAGGTTTCAATCAAGTGTATCAATCAAACTGGATTATAATAATTCTACTTAGGCTAATTAGGTTTTATCAGACAGCAGCTTTAAGTATATTAATGATGAAATGCGAGTGATACACATGAACGTCGTGATGCCAGTCTAATTAATAGGTTGCACTAATTGATAGGTTACACAAAAGAACAAGGCTCTATCTTCTGTCGGTCTTTAAGGTGGGGATCACGTTATTCAACTCTATTTATTTGCACAAGACAGGCTCTAAGGGCCATCTGGGGTCCCTGGATCATTTGTATAATCACTTGAAAGAGTTCATCATTAGAAGAGAAAAAAAAAAACGGTTGTTTTAATGACAGGGGAATTGTACTATCTATCAAAACATTTATTATGTGAAAACATTATCTATCTTCATGCGTGCACAAAACTTACACACAGAGTGACCAAATGTAACTGTACTTGAATGAGGGCAGGTGGTTATATTGTGTGTGGTCTTTGATTAATACTGTTCAGACACATGGTCATGTCAAACCTGGACATTTGATTACACTCAATATTGCCTTTGAATAGTGTGTAGAACAGATGCCAGCATAATAGAATGTTAATGAGGTGGGAATTAAATGAATGGGAAAGAAGGAGTGGGGCATTGAAGGGGTTGACTGGTGAAATTCCCTGACCAGACCAGACCTGCAAATCTCACTTACTCTCACTTGCCGTCAAATGTATTTGCAGAGAATAAAAAAAATCAGTGAGTAAAGATGAATATATTCAAAAGAATGAGCCAGCAGGCAGAGATATTCTATACAAAGTGTATGCTTAGATATATAGTAAACATATATAATGAATAAGTTATGCATTAATAAATATAAAACAATGTGTTAGGTGCAGCAAAAGGCAATTTAGTAGTTCGAAGACTTTTCAAAAACTGTACTGAGAGGTTTGCTGTTTAACTCAAGCAAATAAACAATTATTTTGCAATTGTATTTTGCATGTATTTTTATTTTATTTTTGGCCATAGAGAAAAAAACTGCTGAAGCTTTTTTTCCCTAATCCTCCACTAACATTAACCCTTGGGGCTCAGTGAGTGAGAGAAAAGATAGGCATGGGATAGAGACGGAGGTGCGAGAGAGAAAGAAGGAGAGAGAGAAAATGGGGGGGTTTAAAGTGTTGATAATTTAAATAAACCCTTTGGCAGACTAAAACTGGCAGCTAGCTTCCCCTCTGTGCACATGAAGAGGAAGCAAAACAAAGAAAAGGGAAAAGAATAAGGGCAGAGGAAAGGGTGAAATAAATAGACACATAGAGGTGTCTCCACGTGTGTTTGGCACCAGTGGGTGAGTGAACTAAAGGTGGCAGTAGATCATGGAAAGGTGGAAAGAGAGATATATGCTGGAGGACAGAACAGGAAAGCAAGTGGGAGCTTGTAAATCAGGCAAAGTGAGTTACGCTGCAGTAGCAGAGATATTAAGAAGGTACTGATAATCCATTATAAAATGTTAGACTCATTAAAAATACAAGTGACCAGCTAAGTGACCAGCTTGTATTTCACAAACTACACAACAGCTGCTTCGTAAAAGCAAGAAAATAAACTGGGCGTTAATTTGTTTAATAGTATTGTAAGCAACCCAGTAGATATTACTACAAATAATCCAGTGCTAATGGGGCTTCAGTTAGTTATTTATCTAACAAGGTAAAATTTGTTTATTATAGTTCAATTCTGGTATTTTATATCTAGGCACACTATATGGAAAAAAGTTTTGAAACACCTCACTTTTCCAGTACGTGTGCTTCTTCCTCAAACTGTTACCACAAAGTTGGAAGCACACAATTGTATAGAATGTATTTGGGTGCAAGAGGGATGGAAATGTTCCCTTCACTTAAACTAGGGAACCAAAATCTGCTCCAACATGACAGTGGCCCTGTGCACAAAGTTCATGTGCCAGCTTCATGAAGATATAGTTTACATCGTTTGGAGTGAAAGATCATGAGTGGCCTGCTGTAGAGCTCTGACCTCAACCCTATTGAACACCTTTGGGATGAATTGGATTATTGACTGCACCCCACACCCCCTCACCTTACATCAGTACTTGACTTTACTAATGTCCTTGTGGGTGAATAATCACAAATCTCCACAAGTCACACTCAAAATATTTATGAAACATCTCCCCTGAAGAATGGAGATTATTTTGACAGTAAATAGTAAGTAAGTTTGGAATGGGATGTTCAAAAATCATAAACGAATTAGGTGTCCAAGAACTTTTGTCCATGTGCTGTAGTTAATAGTAATATAGCAGTTCTATTCAGCAGAATAACGATAGGTTATCTTGCTACAAAAAACTGGCTTTTAAGATATTATTTTTTTAATGGGATTGAAAAAGCAAAGAAAGAAAAATTTTTATAGTTTGCCCTGGACCTTACTAAACTTCATACCCAGTGGACATGTTTGCACACATAAATAAGCTCTCTCATAAATAACATTTAACAATCGTCTTGAAGCTTAGTCTTTTTGACAGCATCAGACCTTTTATTCTTTTACTTATTCAGACTAGGGATATACAGCAGGTTACTGTCTAACTGCTATTAACTGTTATTGTCTGTTGTAATACTATTTTGTACAAAAAAAAAGTGAAACTTAAATGTAAAACATATATAGATATTTTTTTAAAAACTGGTCCAAAAAGCGAACAGAATTTAGGAACCTTTTACAAATTAAAACAAATGGTTCTGAAATAAAATTGTTCCTGGTTGGTCATTTGATTAACCCACATGAGCACCAGCGGGAATTTCAAGCTTCCTGACAGCACAGGACCAACATAAACATTTTGCAGCTCCTTCGCTTTGGTCCCTTGTTCACTCAGATCATTTAAGACCCCCTGCTTCATTATTGTATCTCTGTTAATCAGTTTATATTAACAAACATGAAAGACCAAACATTCTGTTGAAAATGTGAACAACAATGTGAATACCAATGGTTGCAAAAATTCTACAAAATAAAAATAATTAAGTAAGGACTGTGTTTTTTTCCATACTTAGTTTGAAAAACTTGATCATTTAGGTGAAGGTGTATCTGTGTCTGTGTGTGTGTGTGTGTGTGTGTGTGTTTTGGGTGGCTCTTTGACATATGTTATCTAATCACCAAGCAAAAGTTGCTATCCAAATGCACAGTATATCACATTCACGAAAGTGAAAACACAGCGTCAGCTTTGTGTAGTGGAATGTAGGTGTGTATGGAGTATGGTCAGCTGTGGATTGAAGGGTCACTAAGAGAGACATTTGGGTGCTTTAGACTTTTAATTAGTACATAGTAACACAAATAATGCATTAAAAGTAAACAAAGAACTCATTTTTTCCCATTGTTTAATTTACATTGTAAAAGTTAGCATTAGCTTAGAAGCTGTGCCTAAAATGTCACTAAGGATAAATTTGTTTGCTGAGTTCAGTAGACATATGCAGAGGTCTGTAGAGGAGTGCTGAGGTCTGTAGCGGTTTGCTGAGGTCAGCAGTGGAGTGCTGAGGTCAGTAGAGGAGTGCTGAGGTCAGTAGACATATGCAGAGATCTGTAGGTCAGTAGAGGTGTGCTGAAATCTGTGTTGAGGTCTATGCAGTATGGACATGAAATTTGAGTTTTTGCTTGCTATTGTCACCACCGGCTTGCTCATTTATATTTATACATTTATAAATCTAAAATGCATTTTAGACATCTGCTGTGTGACATTGTCTATTATTAAAAGCACTATACAAATCAAATTAATGAATCTAAGTGAATATTTAACTTTGGGCAGTCCGAAGTTTCTTACTAGAGAAGCAGAACAAAAATAAAGATAATTTGATTGCCCATTAAATTTGGCAGAAAAATGGACCAAACCCAAAATGTTAAGTTTTTAATTGTCTAAACAAAACATATTGGTCACAAAATTAACAAGAGTGAAACAAACTGAGACGGAGACTTCTTTTGCCACAGTTTGCTTATTTACATTGACTAAAGTGAACTGTTTGGGGTAAAATCCGGGGCCAGGAGAATTACATTTACGTTTGGCAGACACCTTTATCTAGAGCGACTTACAACTCGGCAGTTAAGGGGTTAAGGGTCTTGCTAAAGGGCTGAGCAGTGGCAGCTTAGGGGTGCTGGGATTTCATCTTGTGACCTTCTGAGTCCAGTAAAATCATGTTCGTAATTAAAATGTTTAATGTAAAATTCACATAAAAAATATATGAAGTTGAAAAAAAAACTCCAATAATATTTAATTTTTGTTTTTTGTTTGTTAAAAGATTTGGTTATTGGTCATAATTTTCTTATTTTGCCACACCTGATGACACATCAGGGGCCTGAGAACAAACTCCTACATGGAACCAAAACTCATAGAGCAAAGAGAAATCTCAAATTTCCTGACCAATGATTTGTTATCAAGACCATTAAAGGCTTAATTTTCCTGCGATTTGTGTTTTTGTGCATTTTTTGTCAATGAGTGTATTTAAAAATATGATGTAAGCCAAGATCTACCTGACACAGACATAGAGTATGACATATGGCACAGGAGGATTACACAGTGTTCCGGTATAAACATGAGCGCACTAGAAACGAGACGCGCGTTTTCGTTAGAGGTAGTAGGCCTGTAAGAAAAAAGCAGCATTCTCTCCTCTCTCTCTCTCTCTCTCTCTCACACACACACACACACACATACACAAACACACACACAAACACACATGCGACCTGGCTCAGGCTTCGGCGGCGCTGAAGTGAAGCGGCGACACGGAGAACCATAAATCTTCATATAGCGGCTGTTTTGATTAATGCAGCCGAGTCGAGCTAGGGGGCTGGACCTATCCCATTACGCCCTAATGGAAGATGGAGCGCCGCTGTCTCCACCACTAGGCCCCTGTCATTTGTTCCACTTTGCAGTCCATTTGGCCGAGAGACTACAAGCCACTCCATCAAAAATATTTTCAGAGTTAATTTCCGCCCGCTTAATTCGCCTTGATTCGGATTGCGTATCGAATGGCAGGATCGATTTTCGCCTGGCGTCTAAATTAAATAAAAGAAAGGAGGAGGGGGGTGTATGCTTTAAGACTGCATTTCTTTCTTTTCTCTTTTCCATTCGTCCCCCGTGCCCCCACCCTCGTTTCCACCCATCTTCCACTTCGGTTTGCCCCCCTCTTCATTTTCTCTTCCTTCACTGCATCCAGGTTCCCTCCTTCTTCTGGTTTGTTATGATGTTAGATTGTGGAAGTCACACAGCTCCTCCACACACACACTCAGGAAGACTAATTAAATGGGTGGACAGGTTCATGGGTCATTTACAGATGTACGCAAAAGAAGACATCATGACTATGCATTTCTAAGGCATTTCTGGCATTTCCTTAATAGCTACATGTCTTAGAGTACTAGCTGAATCACTGGAAATCTTTTTCAGGTGGGCATGAGAGCCTGGGCATCAAGACAAGTAGCAGACTGCTAGAAAAAAGTATCGAGGAAGGGGAAAAAAAAGGCTACAAACGTAAAAAGCGCAGTGACAAATTGGTCAAGTGTGTCGCGAATTCCCTTTTAGATTTAAAGCCGCATGTAGCCCACCGTCATATCTTTCCAGAGTAATTTATTTTCTCATCTCTCTCTCTCTCTAGCTCGTGCTCCTTCTCTGTGTGAATTTATCTGTCGGCCCTCGTGCGTGAGCGGCAATCACGTGAGCCAAAGTGGAAAGACAATAAAAGTCTCTGGAGAGAACTGTTTCCCCCTCAGACTTTTGTTTTCTTTCTGTTTTCGTCTTTCTTTCCAGTGGGTTTACTTTTAATGCATTCTCTACCTTCGAGCCTCAACGCACACTGAGTGGTAGGCCACTCATTTTCAACAGAAAACTGCTAAACTGAGGAATGTTAAATGTGTTATGGATGTAATAACTGCTGGAGGATACATGATACAACCTTGGTATTAAAAGTATTAAATGGAATAATCAGCTATTGTTTGTGTGTTAAAGTTGGGACAACACTAAAATGTTCAATGTGGAAGGGGTGCGCATTTCGCCCTTTGAAGAAAAAAGTATTTTGTCACATATACATTACAGCACAATGAAATTATTTACATTGCATATCCCAGCTTGTTAGGAAGTTGGGGTCAAAGCACATGATCAGCCATGAGATGGCCCCCTGGATAAAAGAGCATTAAGACCTCGATCAAGGGGCCAACTGGGGCTTGTACCCTCCACCTTTTGATCAGTAAAACTGAGCCTTAGCCACTGAACCCAATTTTTTAATGTCCTTTTTTTTTCAGGTTTGTGTAATATAGACTTCAACCAAATGTTATGCTCTCAAGTCCTAGTACTTACAGGTCTTGAACTGATTCTGTAACCTTCAGTGTCATTACCAGATATATTATCTGTAATGCTGGATGATCTGATCGGGCCTAATTTTTTTTTAAAGCTGTGTTTTTCTTGTGCCTTGAAAATAGTAGTTTGTCGGTTATAATAATATAATTTTCCCACTTTGGCATGTTTGAAATGTGAAGTGGGAAAAACATGAACATCTCTTTGAAAGTGCACTTCTTCTTCATAAAATACTACTTTATAACTATTCCTTCTACAACAGTAAACATGAGGCATGCTCCAACAACAGAGTACATGTGAGTAGCTTAGTATAAAGTTACACAGCTAATAATATCAATTAGCTTAGCAAAAGGCTAGTAAGCGGTAGTTTTTCAAATCAATTAGTTTATAGCATATTAAATAAAACTGCTATAAACTAATTGAAAACTGTGTTCACAGCATGTTGATTTGATGTCACTTTGTAAATAAGAAAGGGACCTGATAGTTGAGGGTATCGCAAATAAATAAGTTGAACTTTCAAGTTGACAGAAAGATTTCAGTGGGTTTTATCAGTTCAAGGTGGGGAATTACAGGTTACATGTTCAACCCGTAAACATAGCATCAGTGCTTAGGTCTGAGGAAGGGGCCCTGCAGCTGCGAGACAGCAATACTACTTGCTGTAGCACCATTGTTCATAGTACAGCTTGCAGTATTAATTAGGTGTATTGATACAGATTAACAGCTCTATCTTCACACCTTTTAGAAATGCACAGTAAAAGCTGGTTACAGTTTGATTTTATTTATCAGTGGTGGACAAAAATTAAGTAAATGTAATTTGTATCTGTATCTGTACTGTTTTGACTGCCACTTGGTAGTATCTACTTAGCACAAACATACAGTTTAATATTAATTCAACAGCAAATATAACAATTTGAGATTAATAAATGATGGAGGAACTCCTGACTGTCACAACACCTGTGGCCTTAAATGCACAATTTTTTTAAATAGTTGTAATAATGCTCAGGATCATTTTAGTAGATATCAATCAGTGTTTGACTCAATATCATTCTATTTATAGATTGGTGTGTTAAGAGTAACATCTTTTAACATAAATTAAGTTGATTAAGCATCAGTCTTATCACAAAAATGGCATAAGGAACATAATAGCCATAATAATGCATCATATTTTGGAAACTTAAGTAAATTTTTTGTACTTTTACTCGAGTGAAAGTTTAAAGGGAACATTTTACTAATATAATTAATAGTAAATATTAGTAATTAGTAATATTTACTATTATTAATATAAGTAAAAGTGTTCCTTTTATATATATATATATATATATATATATATATATATATATATATATATATATATATATATATATATATATGCCTTGGCAACACACTCTAGCTGGTAAGTGTTAACTATAATAAAATAGCCAGCTTAATTTTGAGGCTTTGTAAGTCTAGTGCACCTACTAATTAGCTGTTATTGATCAGTTATTATAATTACTTATTATTAGTCGTATTGATCTGCTTTTGTTGTAGTGCATTTAAAAGTCAATATTTTCATAGCACGGTCACTCACTGCATGTTAAGGACGTATTGTAGCAGCTATTAATTTTGTGAATAAAAAATAATCGAGTAAATAAGGTAGCTATATAGTTTAGTAATGATTTGTTCTGTAAAATTCTGTAGAAATATATGACAGGTGCCTATATATTCTAGATATAGTAAGGTCACAGAAACAGTGAACGCGTGAACGCTTACTAACCAAGCTTGTTTATCTCCTTTGCTATTCTAGTAATGGGTCATGCTAAGCAAGTGTGGACAGGACAAGAAGCTGTTAGGGGATTATTAAGGGTATGGGTGTATGCATAGAGAAATACTTTAATAAAAAAAAAAAAAAAAAAGGTTATGTAAATAAAATGTGTTAAATAAAATGTGTTATGTAATGTTTGATCATTGTGGCGTTTCTGCTATTGAACCAAAAAGACTATTACTCATTTTTAAACAATGTTTTAGAATAGGCATTTCAGCTAAGACAGAGTGGACATTAACCATCTCTAAACAAAGGCGATGGCCTGCAACAGCCTTGGAAAAAAAAAATATATATATATATATATATATATATATATATATATATATATATATATATATATATATATATATATATATAAAATATGGATTGAAAATGTAATAACATGTACATAAGTATTCATACCCTTTGCAACAACACTTTAAATGTAGCTCAAGTGCCTCCTATTTCTCTTGATTGTTGCTGAGATGTATCTACACCTAGACTGAAGTATAATTGTGGTAAAGACATGATTTGGAAAGGCACACACCTCTCTATAGAAAGCCTTACAGCTGACAATGAATATCAGAGTAAAAACAGCTCAGATACTGGATTGTTGTGAGGAACAGATCTGGGGCTGTCTACAAAACATTTCTGCTGCACTGAAGATTCCCTATTATGGTTGCATAAATTTGAAATGGAAGAATTTTGGTACAACCAGGACTCTTTCAAGAGCTGGTCGCTCAGCCAAAGAGCGATGACCAAGACTCCGATGGTCACTCTGACTGAGCTCCAGAGATGTGGAGATGTGACAGTGAAGCATGGTGGTGACAGCATCATGCTGTGGGGGTGTTTTTCAGCAGCAGGGACTGGGAGAGTGGTTAGGGTTGAGTGAAAGCTGGATAGAGCAAAGTACAGAGATATCCTCAATAAAAATCTATTTTACCGTGCTCAGTACCTCAGACTGGTTCACCTGTGAATGTCCTAGATTGGCCCAGCCAGTGACTTGAAAGAAAGACATCTTTACTTGAAAGACATCTTGACAAAGACATCTGATCCAACACAGTATTTAATTAGCAGCAGGGGTGTCACTTTGAGTCCCCTGGTGATACAATGCCACTGGGCTCTCGATCTACTATCTATTTATCAGGAGCCTAAAGTAACGAATTCCATTTACTCAAATTACTGTAATTGATTCTTTTTTTGTGTACTTCTACTTTTTAAAGTAGTTTTTAAAATCTGTAATTTTACTTTTCTTAAGTATGTTTTGTTTGAGATATTGTACTTAACTACATTTTAAATCATATCCATTACTAAGTAAAAAAAATAAATAAAAATAATGCAAGAGAAAAAAATAATGAGCCGTGGAAACTACTGCACTGATTGATTGATGAGCGGAGAATAAACGCGGTAATCTTACAAGAAAGAATGATGGAGACGGACAAGACAGACGCCATTGACGCCAAAGTTGTTCAATTTGTGTGCTCACTGTCTAAATTCTGAATCTGCATTTGTGATTTCTCTCATTCTCCCAAATAACATGGAGGTTTTTTGTTGCTAAAGTGCATAACTCAAATTAGACTCAAGTCGTAAACTGTAGTGTTTTTTTTTTATTATTACACTTTAATTTGTAAAGGTGTTCCTTTAATTAAAAAACAACTAGAGATTTATATCTCATTGTCCTTTTTGAACTACACTAAAAAGCACAATATACACAATAGTACACACTAGGGACCATAACTCGGTAAATCTTAGTCTGATTAAATTTGAAATGAGATACTTTTTACTTTTACTTTAGATTCAAGGATCTTTTTTTGTACTTAAATCAAGTAAATACATTTTCTTACAATGAAGTAAATGAACAGTATTTTTACTTGAGAATATTTTATTACTCTTTCCACCTGTGCTCTCTATGCACATAAAATGTACACTTAGCCTTCTCATACCGGTGTTGGACATATATTATATTGTGGATAGTGCATGTTGAAAAAGTAGTAAGTAGAAAAAGTAGAATATATTTGTTTAGATTGTATTAAAATGACCAAGAAAGTTTCTCATTGCTCATTAGAATAATTACATTATTCTATTAATCTTTATATATATATATATATATATATATATATATATATATATATATATATATATATATATATATATAAATAATTTTTTTTCTTTTTTTCGTCTATAGGTTCTTTTATTATTGAAACCTGAAAGTAAATTGAGGGTCATTTCTTAGTGGACAAAAAAAGGCGATGTCTCTTGGTGTGACTGTATTGACTTTGAGGCTATTGAGGCTACAATACACTCTATCAATTTCAAGCTACACATCAGTTACCATCTGATTCTTAAGAAAAACTGCCCCAACCCCAAGTAATGAAATAAATACACATCACACACAGTCAAATAGCCCCTGGTAAAATACTCATTGTGTCAATATTAATCTTACTGGCAGAAGATCGAAATATGGCAACTGTCACACATCATCTTCCCTCTCAGTTGTCTCTTTCTGAAATTGGGAAATATAGAACCGAGTAAGCAGCAGAGAGAAACAGAGAGAGGCCTAGGTCAGGTATGGGCACTGTGGAAATGGGGTTCATTTGCAAGTGGAAAAATAGTATAGGAAAAGCTAATACAATAGTGTGACTGAGAGAAAAGGAAAGGGGTTTAGGAAGAAAAGGAGAGCAATCAAATGGCAGGCAGGGAAATAGATATGGAAGATCCAGCAGAGATGATTTTATAAGCATGCAATTACATTCATTGGGGCACCATGGTTTCTTTTATTTAATTTATAGCCCTGATTCAAGTTTCTCAGCTGTTATTGTATTGAAATTTGACTGTCCATGGCAGACACAGAGGCCACAGATAATGACTATCAAAAACAAAATACACTTTCCACCCTAAAAACTCTTTCACAAATAAAAAGGGGATGCTCCATGAACAATAATAATCTTTTCTCTATTATATAACTGTGAATAAATATACATTAATGTATGTAAAAAGAAAAAAAAAAGAAAAAAGAGGGTTTTGGATGTTAAATGTATTCTCAGAGGCATAATTAACACTAGAGGAGGCATCGTTGAAAATACAAAGCACTCTTTAGTGCTGAAGTCTCTAAAGGGCCCTATTTATGCTCTGGGAACACCTCAGAGGATGTTAATCCATGTATCATAAATCTGCCAATTGGTCCTTAGGGAACATTGAGGTCACATGGACAAGACTGAGGATTAAAGAGACTGTATTTAGTGCCTATTGACTGACAATTAGCACTGATGTTGTAGTTATTAGTGTTAATTACAGGATATTAGCACATAAAGGCCTATAAGCTACAAGGATCCATAACTATAAACCTTAGTGAATGTAATTAGTGGTATTTGACTGAGATTTACAATTTCCTGTACTATGCTGCTTTACCGAAGGATAAACAATGCCTGTTAAAAGAGTCCCTTTAGTTTTAATGTCACTTAAAAAATACCGTAGGATAGAATTGCTACTCAGTGATGTCATAATTTAGCTGAAATAATTTTCCTGTTTTTGAATTCCACATTATGCCCTTTGGGTGAAAATGTAAACTAAAAAAGAAATTTCTGCCTTTAATACTATATCCTTTGCTGGACCTTTCAACATTAATGAATTTTTCTTTACACTATTACAATTTTACTAGATTGATAGAACAAATAACGCAAGATGTCAAACATATTTCTGCAACTGATTATAAACTGATGTGGAGGAGTGTTACGGGAGGCACATCTTAGCTTTCAAACATCTGTTCCAGTGTCTAAGTGATAAAGGTATGATTTCATTATCCTTGCTGTGTACTTCTCTGCCAACATAGGTAGCATACATTGGTGTACTGCTTTTTTTCAATGATACTATTCCTTTTAAATTATTGTGAATTGAATGCTCACAATAATTTGTTTATATAGTGCTCTTATTCTGACAAATGTATTAAAAACATTTAGAGAGCATCCAAACAGCAGTGTGTAAAAAGACGGTATCTGAAGAGTATGAAGAGAATACACAACATAAATATCATTTGCCTTCGAATGACAGTTCAGGATACATACAAACATGTATATAATATAATTTGTTTATCAAAATCTCCAGATGAATTTTGGGATATTTCAGATGCTTTGCCATCTTTCACATTTTAAGGCAATAAGAATCAACACATTATCTTACCCATCAGACATTTGTAATTTACTCATGTTCCTTGAACACATACACACACATGTACATTTAGGGGCAGTTTATAGTAGTCAGTTCACCAAATAGCAAATTCTGGGGAGGTGCAAGGGCCACACAGAGACTAACACAAGCTCGGGTTTAAAATGGGTACTCTGAAGTTGTGATACAGCAACCCTACTCACTGTTTTACTGTCAACCACTGAACTATGCATGCAGTATATTTATATGCGATCTGCAAAGTTTTGACTATTCTTGCATTAAATTTAATGATCTTACTCATAATAAGCTAATGAGCTGGACCCAGTGCACTGGTGGAGGATGAACTTAAACCTCTTAAGTCAGTCCTCACAATCTATATTCAGTCTTTTTTGTTAAATCCTTAAATCTCTGTTAAAAGGGTTTAAAAAAAGAACCTCTGTGCACACCCTCCAAATAAGCTTTTGATCCCAACAGCCATTATCCTTTCACTTACTTTTTCAACTATTTCAGTTGTACTCAGATGGTTTTATTCTGTGAACTATGTAAAATATCTCAGCCATTGAGCTTTATATTCCTTATATAAAACTAAAAATGATATTGATCTACTGTAATGAATCAATGTATATTGCATCAATGTAGCCTGATGGAACCTGACTGATTGCTGGCGTTAATGACTTCATCCTTTTAGAGCTCAGCTATGTGCAGTCTTAGCGGCTGTGTTCAGTAGTGAGGATTAGCCTTATCGCCTACAGGAGCACAATCAGGAGCAGATTACTTTTTTGATCTACATCCACCCCAATTTGACTCGAGATTAAGTGAACCTTCTTGCTAATGCCAGTTGAACTGAACCTGCTGTTTTCTATAGTCCTTCTATTGTCTTGGACCTTAACCTGGAAACTAATGTTCTTACCCAGCTTACTGCTTTCCCAGCATCCTAAAGCCATGTTGTTCTTCACAGTTACTCATTCCCTCACTCCCTCCCTCTGGCTCTCTTCCTCCTGTGATAAATGAGGCTGTCCGTTTGGGTGCAGTTCATATTTACTGAGCAGGGGAGCGCTGAGTGTCAGTCTCGCTCTCCCTTGATATCTCTATTCCCACACTAAACAGACATTCAAAGCCAAAGGTTAGGCCACAGGCCAGCAGAGGAAGGAAAAGGGAGGAGAGGAAAAAAGAAGAGAGAAGCGATTTGGGGACTGTCACCAGAGTAAATGCACAGGCTGCAGCTGGTCAGTGGTTACAGAGGAAAGTGAGAGCAGAGGCATTCCAGCAGCGGGGCTGAGTGCAAAGAGTTACTGTTGTACTGTTGATGAAAGCAAGCTGACAACAATTGCCGATGCAGTGAAGCTAATGGAATATGAGATGCTCCTCATTTTTACTTTGACAGCACCAACCCCATTCACTCACAGCACTAAGCAGCATCCCTGCAGCTCTGCTCAACAAAACACACCACATTTCTTTTTGCCTGTCTGTGGTTTAAGGCATTTTGGAAAGCCATACATGCCAAGACAACGCTACGACAAGCCCAAAAACACGTCCATCTAAAAATACACAGTTTCATCTACGCCCACACAAACCCTCCCTCATACACACGGTGTGGGTTATTCGGGGGAGCAGAAAAGCGGTAATTTGACCCATGTTCTGACCCCTTCATGAATGAGAGAAGTGGATCCAGGCTTGGCTGAGCCCAAAGGGACACGGGTGAAGACGC
Organism: Silurus meridionalis; assembly: GCF_014805685.1. Taxonomy (NCBI): domain Eukaryota; kingdom Metazoa; phylum Chordata; class Actinopteri; order Siluriformes; family Siluridae; genus Silurus; species Silurus meridionalis. Next base: position 11,848,719 of record NC_060904.1, on the reverse strand, counting down.
CCCAAAGCCCTGGGAAGACCCCGAGAGCCGCCAGCTCTTCCCACACACTGACCTCCAGGGCCAATGAGCAGCAAAACCACTGCACTGTGACGATACCATGACACCAAAACACCAAAGCCAACAATGTGTTCCTCCATTAAATTGACAAACATATAGACAGTAAATATGGTCCAAATTGAGCTGCTCAAATAACATCGAGAGAAAACCTGAATGCTGAAGGAAAAAAGTACAAGTGGACAGTTACTGGATCCAACATGAGTGTAATTTAATTTTCAGACAATAGACAAAGGTCTATAGGTGGCAGTTCAGAAAATGGTTTAGAAAATTGCAATAGAATTTAAGTGTGTAACTTTATAGTATTTGGGTTTATCTTTACAACTATTCTGTAAGAGTGTGAAGAGTGTGAGTGTGATAAAAAAAATCTGTCACATAACACATAATTTAAGATGTCTGTCTGTCTATCTATCTATCTATCTATCTATCTATCTATCTATCTATCTATCTATCTATCTATCTATCTATCTATCTATCTATCTTGTCTTTCATTTCCACTTAAAATTACAACCATTTCAATTATTTGAGTTTAGTAAATGGTCACACATTTCCACAGCTGACATGCTTTATGTGCACATGCGATTAATTTGCTTAGGGAATAGTTAAAAGTCTACATAAATGGTCTCATTTTGTAAGTCAACCTCAAATGTTATCAAGACACTAAGTGACTACGAGGACTTCTTTAATTCATACAAATTATGTTGGTATTCATTCAAGTACCGAAAATCAACTCACTTGAGTATGTGTCCAATTTAAATCAAAACCAGATTTAGTCTCTATTAGATCATCTCTTAGATTATCCCCAATCCAGGTCTAATGGCTTCTGCCCTCTGTTATAAATGTATTGTATGTATGAACTATTTATTTTCATTTTAAATACACCTAAACTGATACACAGACCTGTGATTGAGAGAATGACACAGAGGCTAATACTTAGAGAAAGGGAATAATGAGAGGCATTATGCACACACACACACACACACACACACACACACACACACACACACACACACACACACACACACACACACACACACACACACACACACACACACACACACACACACACACACACACATGGTTCTACACTAGAATTCCCAAAGCACCTATCGACAGCTATCTGTTTCCCTCTGGTGCCTTAAAAGAGGAACTGCTGCAACATCAGTGAGCAGTGAGAGTATGCTATTAGCATGGCCACTTTTATTTTATTTTGAATATGCATTTAAGTACAGAGCCATTTTCAGAAGCATCATTTTGCACTTCACTTTTCTAGTTGGTATTTTATCTCTACTTTATTTTTCTTGTATCTTGTCATCTTTACTATCATGGGGGCAAAAATGTAATAAACACTTTACTCCAAATCTGCCATTATATTTTTTACTGTCCAAACTGTTCACTAGCTAATTGCTGGAAAGCAGTGAAGGTATTGCATACATAAAAGCAATACATAATACATCACACAAATTGTAAATTAATCTACAACAAACTTTGGGATATGATGCTTTGTAATGTGTTTATTTATTTGTTTTAAGAGAGTGGCTTTTTATTTGTGATATATACATTACAGCACAGTGAAATTCCTTCATCACATATCCCAGCAATGTTGCACCCTTGGTGCACAGAGGGGAAAAGGGCCAAGAGAGGCATCTAGGTGATATTGGGGTTTGATATTGGACTTTTCCCATCAGCAACCCAGAGTTTTAACCACTGAGCAACCACTTGGGTAGATAAACATTAATGAGGTGGTGTGTTGTGGTGGGACCACCTCGACGCTGATCATTTTCCAACAATAGAATGTCCTGAGGTGTTTAAATCTTATTTGTTTCTGAATATAATTTATCGTAATTCAAAAAATAAGACAAATTCTTTTGATTTTTGACTGCATTTAATTTTGCCGAATGCACTTGAAACAAATACAGTCATTCCATCAGCAATTTGTTTCTCCTGAACTTAGACAATAGAAGTGCAGCCATACACTAAATCTGAGTTCTGCCTGAACGGTAGAGAGGAAACAAAAGTCAGAAAATGTTACAGATTCACCTGTGACTGTGTCTAAATGCTAACACTGGAGACTCCTTCCAAAACTAATGAATGAACAAATATTCTAACAAAATGAAAACAAAATATTTTAGCACAAAAGTAAAAAACAAAAATAATAATACCATGCTTGTTCCTGGCCCTTGTTGTTATGGAACATATTAAACATATTAACATATTAAAATGAGCACATGACTACAATCCTTACAGTTGGAACTGCTGCTTTTATAAAAAATGAAACACCAGTCTAATAAAGCTTAAATCGAAAATGAACAGCTCTGTGTATTTTTTATATAGTTTTATCCTGCTCATCTATGAAACTGTGCAAAGTTAGATTATAGGGTAACCTGGTGTCCATAAACCTCACTCGCATTTTATCATAATTGTAGCTTCAGTATAAAAATAATAAAGAAATCCTCAGATATCCAACATGACCTGGCTTATGAAGAGGGAAATTTGTGTAAATATAATGTTAGACCTAACTATTCTACTTATTTCATTAATATATTTCTATAGTTTGTCCTCTGAAGGTTATTATTTCTATGGCAACAGCAAGAATGACTCGCCACATCCATTCATCTCCATGCCCCTCCTCTAACAGACAAGACCCACTTGCTAAATGAAAAATGGACATGCTTAAAGAAGTATTGATTCCAGCTTTAAACAGAGGTACACTCAATATTATTTAGCCCTAAATACATCTTTGTTATCTGTGTTGCTGCACCAGTTACACTGCTGTCCTAGTAATTGTAGACATAAAAATAATAGAGCAATTCCCTCAGCATTGACTGAAGCAGACCTGGTGTGTGGGCCTTGACCAAGTGAGTGATCCATCTGTTGTCTCTAAGTGTCCGTTAAATCCTGATGCTTATGAGTACACCTTGGGGTAAGTATGCGTGGTGTTATAAAAGAGTGAGAAATGCAAAAATCTATAAAGATTTATTATTAATTATGTCATTTATCATTATATACAGATGAAGATAAATTGAGTTAGTCATCTTATTTTTGTTACTATTTCAATTAGACGCAAGCTTTAACAAACCAGTACAAATACCGATTTTTATAATTTGAATAAATAGAAATCATGAACTGAATCAACTGAACGCTGAGATGAAAGTATTTTATCTAAACTAAAATTTAAATGAATCTACACTATACAGATAAAAGTTTTGAGGCATGTAACTTTTTCAGCCTTATGCAGTTCTTCCTCAAACTGTTATTGCAAAGTAGTGCCAAAAGAAAGTACCCAAACGAAGCACACAATTGAATGGATGTCTTTAGATGCTTTAGGTAGCATTAAATATTTCCTTCACTCAAACTAGGAGACCCAAACCAGATCCAGCCTGACAATGCACCTGTGCACGAAGCAAGATCTTGAAGATCTTGCATGGACAATTCTACTAAACACCTTTGGAATGAATTAGAATGCTGACTGCACCCCAGGCCTCCTCACCTTAAAAAAAGTACCTGACTGAATGAGTACAAATCTCCAGAAGCACACTCCAATCTAGTGGAGCATCTTCCCAGAAGAGATGAGGTTATTATAACAGCAAATGGGGGATTAAATATAGAATGAGATGTTCAAATATCAAAATTAATTTTCTCTGTATAGTGTGTTTAAGGCACCAGGTCGCACTTCAAACTCAGTAAAATTAATTTTAGTATATAAAATAAAACGATTCTGTGCAATTACTTTGCCAAAACCTGTATTAGCAGTATTTTCTAATCATATGCAGCACTATTGATGACTACATATAAAAAATAAACTTTCGAAATAAGCTTGCCTGATGGCATGGCTAGTTATATAATGTTTAGATGTTTTAACATTCAAAAAACTTCAGAAGTTTTTTGGGCATGTGTTTGCAGCTGTAATCGACTAATCAATCGTGGGTGTATAATAAGTTACTTATATACTTAACATGGCTTTGGAAGGCCCTCAGATCAATGTTTTCTGAGCCTCTCATACTGTGCATTTCAAGATTTTATTAAACCCTCGCTGACTCTTCCAAGAACTGGATGACATGCCAGATGCTTTTTTTTTCTTTTGAATATTCATGAAGACTGAGAGAATCTCAGTGTCTATAGAACACAACTTTTATTCACATTGCCTGGCGAATTACACATAAAGAAATACTGAAATACTAAAATGTTGCTTCAGTTTCAGTTAGAAAAAATGTTAAAAGGTCCATGTTCAAACAAATTAATCTATCAATAAAATCTATTATTTAAAAAAAAAGCAGAAACTTCTAACTTGTATTTATAAGCCTGCCGTCGAACATATTTTTGCACAAATTCACAAGCAAATAATTTTATTATCACTTTATAATTTTAAAAACAGTATTAAGATATTGGGATGATTTCACTGTAGTGTGTCATCTTTTTCTAGAAAAAAAAAACTTTTTTGTTCTAATTTTAAATGACATTTTTTAATTGGGAAAATGCAGTCATGAGTTGTTCACTCGTTCGTACAATGAACAGAAAGCAGTAACAAATCTCAAAAGAGTGAGTTGAAAGAGTATGCTTATGCTAAATAAATGGATCGAGGTCTAATATGCAACATTCTGCAATACGTCTATGTGACATGACTCTTCATTGGGGAAACAATCGTGTGTAAATTTGGTTTAGAACAGACGTTTAAAGAATCTATTGCAGACAGTCACATCAGAGGAAATCCTAATAAAAAAGCATTACTTTTTCATAAACAAAACATATTTGTATTTTTTATTTAATACAAGCTGCTGTGTTCTAATTGCCTACAGATGCAAATATTAACCCTTCAATCGACTGCTTTAACTTGTAATCAGCAGTATAGATATGGATTCTCAATTACTTACCAATTATGTGCCCAATGCTTGTTTCTGCCTGGAAAACACATATTACACTGATAAATTCTGATAGCATTAGGCTTGTTTTCTTCAGGAAACCTGGTTTCTATGATGTGAAAGTTCTAGTAATTTTGTATAAAATATTAGAAAGCAATCAAAACCTGCAAATGATTATATGATCTACATGTATAATGCATTGTACGTTGTTTACTAATGGAAATCTGAAATAAGATGGCAAGTTTGTTGAAATATGTTCCAAACTACTGAACAGAACCTATTGGCAGGAAACATTTCTTTAATTACAATGGTTTTTCATAGCAGAATATATTTGAACAATCTCAAATATTGATATGTGGACAAATTAATTGGGATCCCTCCATGAAAAAAGAACCCACAATTTTCTCCAGAAATTCAAAATGGATAAAAGTAATTGGTGTCCATCACAGTTTATAACATGTTTAATAAAAACCCAACATTGCTTTTTAATTTAAATTCAACTGAATATTTTTAAATAATAAAACATCAAAAAGAGCATGGAAAATATTCTGGCAAAGGTGATTTGTCTCCTTCACCCAAAGGACATTCTCCCAGAAGCGCTGCAGCTTATCAGCATGCATTTTAGCTAATTTGGGGAAAAGTTTGCACTATATTATAAAACAGCACTATTGTCCAATAATTCTATTTGTTTTATAGGATAATATCACATTTGTCTGCATATGTAACATTTTGTAAACAAACCCAATGGTGTCCGCTGTAATACCAGCAGGAAATATCTGTATCTCTTTTTTTATCTCTAAAGTGTTTACACATGAAGTGATGATAATAATACATATATTGTACTGAATGTGGTAGATACATATACTGTATGTATTATATGCAATACATTATACATATGTTGTACTCAAAGACACTATCAATTGAAGTGTAATTTGAATTAAAGAAAATTAACCTATTATTCACACAAATTGAATACTATTCAAATAAAAACCGCAAACCCTCCTATTTCTTTTATTTCCCTTTAAGCAGCATTAACTGGGGAGTGAGAGGAAATGAAATGCACATGACTCAGTACTCAGTTGTCTTTTGTGTTCACAACTCATGGCACCTCACGTTCATTTTTAATGACCACACTCAGTAATAACACTCTAACTTATGCTTTATTTATAGAATCTACTAGCTACAATAAATATAGCTGAAATGTGGAATATCATCACCCAACTTGTTTATTAATCAGTTATATTCACATGTAGGAATAGTTACATGTCCTGCTATGATGAACATTTAATTGCATGAAATAAAAGGTAAGTAAATGAGACTGAATTAAATGTTTTGAAAAAAAAAAAAACAATTTTATTAAGTGTTTTAAAGTCTCATTAGGGATTATATAAACATGACAGCTTTTATCACAACTCATAACACAAAAGGGAATAACTTTTATTACTTTCAAAATTCTCCAAACTTCCCATAACCTTGTGGTGCGTGTTTTTTTTTTTTACATGCGGTGGCATTATTGCGTCTTAATCACACTTTGGTCTTGCTTTTGTGCTACAAATCTTGGCATCTGGTGCGTTTTCATTCGGATCTTTTTCAATGGCATTAATAATCCTATAGAAGAATTCAAATCAATCATTTGAATCATCTGTTCCTCTGCCGTGATAAAAGGGTCGCCTTCTTTCCAAACCTCTTACTAGTAATTACCTAAAAAGACATTCACACACAACCTTTAGGTCAGGAAGTTGATCATTTTGACAGCCAACGTGCCATCTAAATAAAACAAACGCCTAATTTGCCTATAAATCACACCAGCTATATTAGTCTGCATTCCCATTATTTGATTAAATGAGACAGCAAACTGGCTAGAGAAAAATAAACGCTTCATTTGAATAGCTTTACGGGAGTTATGAATGATGTGGGTCACTGAGCCAGTAATAATGGCACAAAAATACTTATAATTTTATAGGGGAAGTTTTTTCTAAATACAAGCGTAATCAGAACTATGTACAAGTAGTCGGTGCTCTTCGAAACAAAATGTAATTAAATGAGCTATTAAGACCAGAAGAGACACTACGCATGGTGTGCATTCAGGTGCTGGGTGAGGTGGTGCGCCCGTATAAAGGTGCGGGGACACTTTGGACAGACATGCGGCCTCTCTCCAGTGTGTGTAAGTGTGTGTGTTTTCAGATGTTGCGGCATGAGGAATGCCTTGTCACATTGCTGACACCTGTAAGGCCTCTGACTGCTGTGAGTGCGCCTGTGCTTGCCCAGGTCTCCAGAATTACTGTAGCATCGATCGCACTCAGGACACGCATAAGGCTTTTCCCCTGTGTGCCCACGTACGTGTTTGGTCAAATCTCCGGATTGTGCGAAACACGCGCCGCACTCTTCGCAGCGGTATGGCTTCTCGCCGGTGTGTGTGCGCTGGTGGTTGGTCAGGTGCTGGATGCGACTGAATCTCTTGCTGCAGACTGTGCAAACGTACGGCCTCTCGCCATTGTGAATACGGAGGTGCTTCTTTAGGACGTCGGGCCTGGAAAAGGTCTTCCTGCACTCGTCACACTTGTGGATCCTCTCCTTGTTGTGTGTCAGGAGGTGCACTTTGAGGTTGCTCAATGTTGCAAAGGTTTTCTTGCAATCCCCACAAGAGAATGGCTTTTCTCCCGAGTGGACGCGTTGATGTAGACTCAGTGTTGACCGGTGACTGAACCTCATGCCACACTCAGAACAGGGGTACGGCCTCTCGCCAGTGTGTGTGCGCAAGTGTGTGCTCAGGTGGCTCATTCGAGCGAAGCTCTTCTTGCACTCAGGACATGAGTAGGGTTTGACACCGGTGTGGATGACCTTGTGCTTGCGCAAGCTGCCCATGTCTTTAAAACTATGCCCACAGTCAGAACAGATGTATGGCTTCTCGCCCGTATGCGTGCGAGTGTGTATGGTTAAACACTGCAGCGTGGGGCAGTTTTTTCCGCAGTGCTGACACAGATAACCGCGGTTTGTACATAGCGTTTCCTTTCCATCTATTTTTGGCTTTTGTTCTTTTTCTTGCTTGTTGCACTGATGTGGTCCGAGGCCCCACATTCCTGCAAAGTTCTCACCGCAAGAAGCGCAGCTCAGCTCTCCATCGGTGCACACGGTGGTCAGGTTGTGGCAGCGGCGGCAGTGGTTCTGCAGGTTGCCGAAGTAATCGAAGCTGCGGTCGCACTGCGGACACGTGTATCGTTTGCGAGTCGGTGCAGGTACCGGGAGGTGGGCACGTCGCATATGCACCTGCAGCTGCTCCTCGGTGAAGAAGTGGTGGTTGCAGGAAGAGCAGCTGAGCATCTGCGAGGAGATTTTGACGCTTTGTGGGGCTTTCTGAGATTTGAGCCAAACGAGGTAATTACTCCGATGGGTCCATTTGAGGTGCTTCTCAAGGTAAGTAAAGTCGGTGAAGGACACGGCGCAGTATGGGCAGTTAAAGAACGACTCTCCGCCTGAGGAGAACGACAAACAAAACGCAAAAAAAGAAGTGTGAGTACTTTTAACACATGGCAATTTCTGATTATTAAGAATTACTGTTAACATTTTTGGGCTACTCCATGCAATGTGTGAATTTTTAACAGCATTCATCTATTTTTGTACCATTTATAAGCGACCACAAGCAATATAGATGTTTTAGATGGAATATTTTAGCTAGTCATGGTCAAGGAACTAATTTTTTTTCCCGTTCATTATTGTCATCACTGAGAAACATGCACACTTCTCATAAAAGCGCTGTCATGATGTTCAAAATGTAAAATCCATGAAATTTCTGTGATGCTAATGAAGGTCACCACCACAATCATTTACAGGTTTCTCGAAGGATTTACAGCCTTTCAAAATCTCTTAAAATACTGTTTTACAAATATATATAATCATGTAAAATTATAGAACCCATAACAAGGAATGCCTTTCACCTGCACTTTTACAATGACAGTGAGGGGACAAAGACAGGAAATATTTCACTCCTTTGTTTTTAGTTTTGTTTAGACGTCTGGATCCCGGTTTTACATGCGACACGGTGTCTGCTGAAAGAACCCTTTCGAGCGAACAGGGCATTTCATAGCTTTGGCTGGAATACAAACCCACAACCACAGGAGTCGTTTGAGATTAAGGCTGGATGTCCTTGGTGTAAAGGCAGACAAAACAAAGCATTACCAGCAGACAGTGCAATCATTAAATATTTTATCATTCTCACTACTTAGTTATTATGTACTTCGTTCAATTACTTATTTTTTCTTCACTGTGAAAACGTAAAAGGACAGGGGATAAAAATTGAACAGTATTTTTTTTTCAGCGCTGATAGTTTATATCACTGAACTGAATTCATTCAGCACATTTATGCAAATCACTGTTAATTGTATTAAATGGTGAAACGTTTTTTCCTCAGGACTGTAAAGATTTTGCTTTTTCTCCAACGTTGCCAAATGTGTTTTTGTTTTCTTTTTTCCTTAAAGGCAAAACTTGTCTCACAGACGATTACACGATTACAACAAATGCTACTAAAAAAAACGTACTGCAAGATGAAACATGTTTAATTGTTTAATTCTCAACCATCTGGTGTTGTTTTTTTCCCTCGAACATGTAACATGTTTTCCTTCAACATGAAACATCTCACTGATGAACTACAACTAATTACATCAAAGAACGAATATTTCAACTTGTCCCCTTTTAATAATTTATCATTATCCATCAAGGTCAATGTGATGTCCCTGTGACCTTCATTCATTGAAATTACCTGCTTCTTCATTTTGAGTTCTGAGATCACACTCTTCTTCTTCTGCCTCTAGCTTGATCTTCATCACCTCCTCCTCCTTCAAGGGAAAACAAACTTCTCCGTTTGCCTCATCGTGGATTTCAGACTCGGTTTTAAGACCGAAACTCGAGTTTTCAATCGGAACACAAACCGGCTCTGTCTTGGTAAACACTCTGGAGTCCAGAGATTGGACATTTCGGTACCCGGATTCTGGTTCAGCATGGCCTGGCTCTTGCTTGATGTGATGAAGGTCTAAAGAAGGGCCACCTAAAGCCAAGTCTTTATCTCCAATGCATGGATCCAGGAGCTGTTTGTCTGGTTCGACGTTATCGGACCCCTCTTGTGTGAGACAGGGCTCGGTTTTGATGTGTGTGTCTGGTGTTGACTTCGCCGTACTGCCAAATGAGCTGATTTTAACCATGACGTCAGATTGCACCAACACCACCACTACATTTCCGTGTTCAGGAACACTGAAGGTTACTTCCTGTTTCTACACAATGCACTGAACTCGCCCAATATTTATGCTTTATTGATGACACTATATATTATACAGCAGCATCGGAGATACATGTTATCTTAAAATAACACTATCTGCTGCCCAGTGGAAAATGCTAAACCTGAGATGGTATTTATTTAAATCCCCAATAAATCAATTGATCATATTATCTCGTAAGCGTGCAAAAGATCAGCCTGTTCATAACTAATCACCAAAAGCATGCAGGTCCAAATCTAAACAACTGACAACAAGAAAGGGGGAAAAAACAATCCTGCCATTCAGGTAGCACAACGTTACCGAAAATGCACGAGCTTATCAATTTCGTAAGATTGCACTGGCTAGATGTTTCGTCGATTCTGAAAAAGCGGTCTAGAGATTAAAAAAAACCAGGGTGGTTTTTTTTTTTCCTTTAAAAAAAATAAAATAAATAAAATAAAAAAACAATAGGTACGTGAGAGAAAACCAAAGGCAGAGAAACTAGTTAGATTGGACTCGGCAGCTCTGTGAGAACATGGCCGACGGCGCCCTGGTTTTCATAATAAGTGTCTCACAGCCACGTTTGCTTCAAGATTCAATTTTGAAAGCCATAATGGGCCATGCATTGGTGTGTTTTTTGTTTTTTTTAATCGCCATTTTTATTTTATCCGTCGTGATTTCAACATTCGAAATTAAAATTTCACACGTTTTAATTTGTTTTCAGATAATGCTTACTCATTCTGATCTTCAGGATTAGGTCTTCCTTCTTTCCATAATCAACTGAACTCATCAACAATAACTAGGAAACACCAGGGTTTCTGATCTGCCTCCACAAACACTAACATTAATATAAACCTCACACAGTCATCATATGTGTTACATTAACACAATCACTACACAAGGACTACTATATCACAACTCTGGACATTTAGACCTATTCAGGGAAATATCATTTGCACTGTCATACATACCCGACAAAATTTTCCTAGTTTTGTATGTTTTTCATATTTTTGTAGCACACAATGAGAAATTCTGTGTACACAGAAGTGTAGATCACCTGAAAATCCTACTTGAGTACAATTTTAGATGCCTTACTGCAGCCGTACTCCATTATATGTTAAAAATCTAAATCAACAATAGCAATATGACTTGAGTAACAGTCTTAGAGTTTCTTTCTAAGTTTAAAAAGTATTTTAGTATTTTAAGCATATCGAATATAGGCGCAAACACGCACTAGTCCTTGACGCCAAGGCATGTTAGTAAAAAGCCACAGTTGATCTGTGGTTTTTATTTCCTTAATAACAAATGTACACATCAACATCGCATTAACCATCAACACAATAACAATTTCAACATTTTAGAATGAAACAAAGATCAAACCAGTAGTAAAACAATCTTTCAAAAAGGTATCTTCAATTAACCCTGGAGGGCTCGCCTGTCCTGCATAGTACTGTTCCCGAACCAGGAAGTGATGCTACCCATCAGAACGCTCTCAATGGTGCAGGTGTAGAAAGTCTTTAGCACCTGAGAGGGTAGTTTAAAGTCCCTTAAGCGTCTCCGATGGTACAGACGCTGCCGGGCCTTCTTCACCAGGGTGTTGATGTGACAGGACCAAGACAGGTCCTGTGTGATGTGAACACCAAGGTACCGGAAACTGTCCACTCTCTCCACTGGGGTCCCGTTGATGTTTAGCGGTTGGTATGACCGCTCCTGCTTCGTTCTGAAATCCACGATCAACTCCTTAGTGATGCTGATGTTCAGGAGAAGGTTGTTCACCTGGCACCATCTCTCCAGGTTTTAACCCTCCTGTAGGTAGGCCAGCTCGTCGTTGTTGGAGATCCGGCCCACCACAACAGTGTCGTCAGCAAACTTGATGATGGTGGTGGAGTTGGAAGTGGCCACACAGTCATACGTGTACAGTGAATACAGCAGGGGCCTCAGAACACAACCCTGGGGAGCTCCAGTGCTGAGGGTGAGGGTGGATAAAGTGTGTTTTCCCACCCGTACAGCTTGTGGTCTGTCAGTCAGGAAGTTATAGATCCATTGACACACCGGCAGGCTGAGTCCCAGGACCTCCAACTTAGAGGTGAGTGTGGAGTGAATTGATGTCACCCAAATGAGGATGGGTTCCCCTTTTGAGTCTGGTTCCTCTTAAGGTTTCTTCCTCATAACATCTAAGGGAATTTTTCCTCACCACAGTCGTCATGGTTTCTCATCAGGGATAAATACACACCATTCACCTTAACTGTTAAATTCTGTAAAGCTGCTTTGAGACAATGTCTGTTGAGAAAGGCGCTATAGAAATAAACTTGACTTGACATGTCACAAAGTAGACAAACCATTAGTATTCAATAGACAAAATTGAATATTGCCTCTTCTGCAGAATAAAATAAGCCACGGCAGATAAATCTGCTGTGCAAAATGTAATTGGTAACAGTTGTCAATTAAAATACAGTAGAGCAAAACGTACATATACTCAAGAGTCAAGAAGCTGAATCACAAATATAGTTGAGTAAAGAGTAAAAGTTGCAAAAAAAAAAAACTAGACAGTAGCCAAAAAAATAATACCACAGTAAAGTAACAGAGTACATTTACTCAAATACTTTACACCACTGCTTGTACATGCAGCCCATGATAGTTGGCAATAAAAATAATTCTGTTTCTGATTTTAATGAACATGGCATGATTGTGAACAGCAGAAAGGTAGGTTTAGGTATTAAAGTAACTAGCAATCTCCTGGGATTTCTTCTCACAACAGTTTACTCAGAAGGGTGCAATGAAGAAGTAAGCGGCAGTTCTGTGCAGGAAACTCCTTGGTGACGAGAAAGCTCAGCAAAAAACAGGCAAACTGATCACTGGAAGAGTCACTCCGAACAGTTGTGATGAGCAGAAAAGCATCTCAGAAGGCATAACACATCAGTCCATTAAGCAGATGAGCTTGACCACGTTAACACTGTAAATACATTACTTTTTCGTTTGTTTTTGGGGTTTTTTATCACAACTTTCACCCTTTTATTTATCCACATAGGTTTAGGAGTGCACCTCATGATTTTAATCTCATCTGTGTTATTGATATGCGTATTTTGTTCTGGAGGCAGCAAATGCTCAGTGCAATACCACAGTACTGTCTTTTTTTTTTTTAATTATTATAATAATTTTTTTTTTCTTTTATCAGACTCCCTCCAGCTGTAATTGCTGTCGGTCTCTGATTGGCCACTTTCATATTAGTATCCAACAACCCAGCAATATCAGAGATTTGGAGATGGAATTTCCTTCTTGTTAAATGCGTTTTTTTATTTTTTATTTGTGTAACAAAACATACAATGCATCAAAGCCAGGGTCTTGACATGTATGACTGATCTTTATCTTTTTTTTTGCCACTGATTTTGAGCTTTTATTTTGAAAATGTCATGAGCCCATTGCATTGTTGGAATGCAACTATGATAGCGCTGGTTGGATACTTAGAAATTGGCAGGAAATCTTCCGGGTATTCGCTCTTCTACACCTAGCAATATTTGTACCTCTGCTCATTGATGCAATTACCTAATCAGTTATATTAATGGGGTAAAACTGTGATTTTTGACTGTGACATGTCGACTGATTTCATCAGACAGGATGGTTTGAGTATTTCTATAGCAGTTAATTTCCTGGAAGATCAACTTAGAATGATCAGACAGGTTTGAGACGACAGAAATGGCTGCTCTAAAAAGTGTGGTCAGCAAAAAATCACACAGAATTGTACACCACAGTCCTTCAAGCAGATGGGCTCTACAGCAGCAGACCAGTGAAGCTCTGTGAAGATGTTCTGCAGTGAATCCAGGCTTATCAAAACAGTTTAAGACAAGAGAATTAGGTCTTGCCTGATTAATCTATTGCTGCTGAAGGAAAGAACACATATGAGAGCAAAACTTATATTCCAAGTACTCCCATGTGCAAATATATTGGTTCATATGAAGCAAATATTTGTAATTCATTATAACTGTGCTTATAATAATAACTGACTGCAATCTAATAAATAGTAGGCAGGCCTAAATCTCATTTGCTTGTTTGAAACCAATTTCTGCCCCAGTTGCTTAAAATATAAGGAAATAGAAATCAAACACAATGGTACATTATTAACCACTATTAGTTTATGTTTAATAGGGTCAAACTGGTATATACATAGAATGCATGAGCATGAATCACATAATATAAAAGCATGTGTGTGGGACTAAAGAGAATAAATAGCATCCACATTTTTCAAGACACTTGTACATGTTTTGGTCTTCAACTCCTAAATAGTACGTTTTGTTTTATTACAGCACCGAAAAAAAAATCAAGACAATTGTTTCTTGACATTGGAATAGAATTGGCAACCCAGACTGTTGCTGCCAGGGTTCGGTTTTTTTTGCAAGATGCAATACAGGTATAAGTGTAAAGGTTTGCCTTATAACATTCATTCATTTACTTACAGTTACCGCATAATCCCAGTCAGGGTTGCCATGAATCCAAAACATATCCCAAAAACACTGGATGAACATTGGGGACAAACATTGGAAGGAATGGCAGTCCATTGCAGGACATCAAATAAATTCAAAGCTAGGGTGAATACAGTGCCACCATTATTGGTAGACGGTGAGAGAAAACCAATCTGGACGTTCTGTTACAAACAGTAACCAAAGATCAGGTTTGAACCCAAAAACAGATTTGTGGGAGGGAGCGCACTTTGTACTACCATGCTGCCCTGTACAACTTGATTAACCGTCTCAAAATATTCTCTTCAAATGTATGGCAAAACTGACCGTAAGGAAAAATTAAACACAAACTTCAAACAATAAAATACTGAAAGGGATAGTCATAGTCTTGTTTCTCATCTTGCTATCTTATGTACTAAAACCTCAAAAATATACTTTTTTTTACACTTTTGAATTTGCATTGCTCATTCCATTAAGATGCAGAATAATATTCTTTACTGAATTCCTCACTTTCCACCTACAAGCCTTTAAACCATTATAAATAAATACTGTTCAGTCAACAAAATGTAGCTGGATTAAAATGCACGATTGCATCAACCTTTTCTTAAATAGTATTAAATATTAAAGTAATAACTATTACTGTACACTCTGACCACTGTAACAGTGACAGGATAGCAGGTGGATCATTCATTTGTAGGCCATGACTTACCATTATAGCACACCAATCAACCTTTGCATTTCCATTGCAAATAAAAGTTCAAATCTGCTACCAAGCAACATGACTACAGGAACAAACCATTTAAATACCACATGTGGCAAAAACACTGAAATGCTACTTTTGCAGAGATAAACGTGTATAGAACCAACCACACGGTTCACATAATTCAACACGGCTCCAGCCCCCAGCTTCTGTTAATTCAGTTTGGTTAAAGTACATCGTCTGTTGATAAACAGATTACACATTTTCAGCCAATTTTAGTCGATTTTTACAATTCAGTTCAACTAATAGCGATGATCGTGTTAATGGTCATTTAGATTGTCATTAGAGTTTTAAAGCATGTTTTGATTCTGTAACCAGGCCATCACTCTCACTGGACAATAATACACCAGAAAAGCTATAATCTTTCTTTGTCACGGCGTGTCACTTTAACTTCGGCGGTGTATACGGAACAAAGGGAGGCTGCAGCAAGAAAACATATAGTGCATTTTCTTAACACTGCTGCCAAGCTCATGGAAAGCTTTCCACAAAGGGCAAAATATAAATTAATGAGAGATGCTTAATACTTAAGTGTGTATATGTACAAGAATAATCACATCTATTCCACATTATCTGTTCCACTGTTTCAATAAATACATCCTTTATAAAACACCCACACACATTCTTCAGGTAGTTTTGTCCTTTCAAAAACATTCACTTGAGTTTTCAAAAACTGTCCGTCTGGTTCCATTGTTTTCTTTCATTCCTGGTAATGATTTAACAATCCATCAATTTGAAATTCTCATATGCCCACTTCCACCTTTCTTCATGTTCCTCACATGGCCATTGTGGTAAGATGTTGGTGGCCCAGGATACCCTTTCGGCCAACGCCAACACCTGGATGTGTGCCGGCTCCACCGTGCCCACAGTACTCTTGCAGGTTCTGTCTCAAAGTGACCAGGGCAGAGCCCAGACAGGCTCGGTTAGGTGCCAGGATGCCACCAGGCAGCTGGAAAAGGACAGTAGCGACGCCCGCCATGCCATCGTCAGTGGGCTCTAGTGTGATGGGTCCCACTTTAAAGGAGGAGTAGGAGAAGCCCAAGAGCTGTGAGAGGAAAGGGTCAGAGCGGCAGAACTGCTGGTAGCTGCCATGAGAAGCTGGATGATGGTGATGGTGGTGTGATGTTGGATTGGTGGCTGAGCTGGGAACATATTGATGTGTATTCAGGTAGTGCAAGGAAAGGTGCTGCCCACTGTTGCCTCCACTCAGAGCAGGGTGGTGGTGATGATGGCGAGTCAAACCAGGATCATGCTTGTAGGATGGAGCTCCAAGTCTTCCTCGACTCACCATGCCACCTATTTTGCCTGTTCTGACATGTGCCAGTGAGACAGCGCTTCCTCCTCCAGCTGAGGGCAAATATATAAGCTGCGGCTCATCGGGCTCCAAAAAGACAGTGAGCTTGGCAAAGGGGCGTGATGCCATCTTAGTCATCTCCTGAATGTGACGCCGCTGTTCACGCCTGAAGTCCAGGAACTGTTTGACTTTCCAGAGCAGCACGCACACAGACAGGAATAGGAAGAAGCAGGAAAAGAAGACGGAGAAGAAAACAAACAGATCAATGTGCGCCTGGTCTTGGCGCAGGAATAGCAAGCCTTGCGACTCTCCGCCATGGCTGTCCGTACCGACACCGCGCAGAGCGATGAAAAAGCGGCTGGATTTGAGAGAATGCACCTCATGTGGAAAGGTGATGACGACACGATCACGTACACCACGCACAATCAGCACCGTCTGTGGTTTCCACACTGTGATGTATGTGATGAGACCCTCTGCTCGCTCTTCACGCACTTCTCGCTCAGCACTGTGCGGTTTACTGTGCAGACCAAGTATAGCAGAGGAAGACGCATTAGCATTCCCTTTTAATGGCGACAGCGCTAAAGGGACCTCTTTGTCTCCTCGAGTCATTGGCACAGAGGCAATATCGTCTGCAATTTTAATGGTGTGTACACCCGTCTGGCGGTCAACATTCACAATGAAAGTGTCATGAGAATTAGACACATACACTTCCACCTCGCCAAAAGTAACATCGATAGTGACACGGATATCTACATTAGTGAACTTGGGCTGAGCTGCAAAAAACACTGTGCGTCCCATAGGTAGATTGCGGATATTGGGCTCATGGAAGCAGTTGACTTGCGATGTTGGGTCAAAACAGCACTCGTTGTCCACATTGAACTGCCGGTAGCACTGACGGCCATTGATTGGTGTGCCATTAAAAGCGTCTTTGCACTTGGCACACTAGGAAAAACAAAAGCATTGAAAATGGTTTAGTTCTTCCAGATCAATAGTACTTCCTTCTCTTGTATGCTACGTGCTACAAGGATTTCTATCAGGTAACCAACAAAATTAATTAAACTCTTACTGTACAAGCCTTTGAATATTGTATAAGACACTGCAAGGAAGTTACTGTAAATCATGTAGGATTTCCAAAACAACACTACCTGCTAGACTGTGATTATATGTACATAGTTGTTTAGAAAAAACACAGGTTTACATAAGTCTTGTTTGTCCTTTAAAGGTTTCATTTTAATTAATTTTAAACACCACCAACAGCAATAAATAATAATACCTGTTGTCTGTAACATTCCTTGCGATCATTCTGTGAGCTGCTAAGACAGGAGGATGTTTCAGTGTTGTTTTGGCAGGGGCAGCCTGTTCCATCATGCTCATTACAAGTGTCTGCATGGCCATTACACTGACACCTAAAAAACACAAAAATAAAAACAATTGCAAGAATTGAAGTTTCTATGGTTGATTGTTTTCTAAAAGTTATAATCGGATTTTAATTTACCATTTGATTTTTTTTTAACCCTTATATTTTGTTAGGGTCAAATGTAACCCATTTTGTGATATGTAAAAAAAAAAAAAAAAAACACGGTTTTACTTTTTTTTGTTGGAACAATATGATATTCATTATATCCTCCAAGACAGCTATTTTAACATAACATAAGAAAATGGCACTATTTTAGTAAATTCTGAAAGTCTTAAAAAAATTAAAATAAATAAGTGACGTGTTGTGCTACCGGTCAAATGTGACCTTCCTAGAATATCGACTTATATGAAGCCATGATTTATATAAAAGTTGTGGGTTGCTTTGTGAATCAAATTTGGCTCAATTACCCACACCACAAAACACAGCTAACACCTCCCCCACCCACCCCATCTTCTATGGTGACACATAAGCCCATGGGAACAACTTTTCTTGTGGAATATTAATACTCATCATTTTTGGGGGTGTGGTTTGAGCAATATGCACAGCATTCTCCGTTTCATTCTGGCAGCATCATAAGTCTATTCAACTTGAGCAAGAGATTCAGTGCCTTTAGGCTGTCCTCTTCATCAGATGTGTCTTCTTGTTCAGGATCATACTCCACATCATCCTTATACTCAGATTACTTGAATGACCAAAGATATGGTCAATAACCTCATAGATTCAGTGTCATATATTTAGTCATGAAAGTAATACTGAGGACAGAGAGCAAAATGACAGTAAGGAGGATGTGACTGAGGATGAGGATGAGGTGGAGTATGATCTGGAACAAGCAGATGCATCTGATGAAGAGAACAGCACAAATGGCACAGATGCTCAAAGGGAAATCTTCAAATAAAAAAAAAGGTGACATTTCATGTTCAGCAATCCCTTATGACAACCAAGGCAGAGCACCAACTGAGAACATCCTCAGAATGACCCTGGGATATGCTACATTTTCAAAACAGCATTTGAGTTGTTTATACCACCATCGGTTTAGAAGATCCTGCTTGAGATGACAAGCACTGAAGGGAGAAGGGTGTTTGGCAACAGCTGGGTGGAGACTGACAAAGCACCCCTGGATGGTTACATAGGGCTGTTGGTTCTTGCTATGGTATACAGATCCTGTAATGAGGCTACAGCCAGCTTATATGATGGTGAGTCTCCCCGTAGTATTTTTCGAGGTTCCATGTCACTTCAGACATTTCATGTGTTGTCAACAGTTATCCGCTTTGACAATCCAGAGACAAAAGCTGCTCTCCGTGTGAATGACAAGCTTGCTCCCATTAGGGATGTTTAGGATAAATGCATGGAGCAATTGCCACACATGTGGGAAACATATGCAAGGAGCACACATACTGCGATTCATGCATATGAACACACACACACACACACACACACACCTTGTCAATGTTCAGTATTCAAAGTCAAAAACTTTGTTTTTAACGTACGCACACAAACACAAATTATGTTGTCGTTGTTCAATTTGAGAGAGAGAAAAACAAGCCGTTGTTCGATGTTCTATATGAATTTGCAACTCTGAGCAAAATTAAGATTGATTATGTGAAAAAGTTTTTACCTCTTTCCTAACATGACAAACTGTGCCGACCCATAACACAACAGATGTTACTATGGTTAATAATACTAAGTAAAAAAAAGCAAGTAATTTATTTTAGAAGTATGCTCTAATATTAATCTATTATAGTCAAATAACAAATACCAGTTGTCTTCCCTAACAATGAGTGAATTTAAGCATTTTTAAAATGAAAACAAATGGTATACTCTTAATAAAATAACATGCCATATAATAATGCCATAGATAAATAGTCCATGTGTTCAAAAAATGCTTTTTATTTAAAATGGTGTTTACATGGTTATCATTCACTATTATTATTTTTGACCTCATTGGTCATTGTTCTTTGAGCATACATTGAGCTCAGTTAAGTCATGGGTCAAATTTGACCCTCTAACACTAAATATGCAGGCAGCTTTAATGAGGTTAATAACATTTTTTTTTTTAGCTATTTAGCCTGTAACATAATAAAAAAAAGTAAACACATTGCATTTTAGTTTAACACTCAGGTTGTAGTCCAGAAAATAAATGTACATTTTTCCCCGTTATGAAAAGTCACAATAGAATTAAATTATTTTAATTGTGACTAATGTTGTATGCTTACAGGTAAAATGCAATGTAATGTAGGTATAATTGTAATATATATGATTTAATCTATCCACAGTATAAACTTGTTAAAAATAGTAACTTGTCAGTTGTAGTTGTTGCAAACTCGTATTGTTAAAAAAGTAAATAATTTTTCTTCTGTTTTTTTTTTAGCATTTACTCCAGCTAACTCACTTTTCACACTTGCCCTGCAGGAGAAAGTATCCACTCAGACAGCTCTCACACTTGTCCCCAACACTGTTGTTCTGACAATTCACACACACAGCATTATCCTCAGCTGGTCCCTCTATTACCCAGTGGACGATCTGAAAAAGACAAGTAGCAAAATTATAGCAACATAAAAAAGGAGAAGAGATTAACAAAAAGAAAGAGCAGACATACTCCCTCAAGATCTAGTGGATGGTCTTTTGTGTAATCCAGTGCCAACTTGAGTTCATCTTTGGACAAACATACATCGCTGTTTCCTCTACAAAACTCCCGGCAGGGACGACAGACTCCACCACCTAGTGCAGAGCCTACGTACAATGGCTTACACTTCTCACAGTGCTGACCCTAAGTGAAAGAGTGAAATGATTAAATAAGTAATTAAATCACTTTTGAGAAAATCAGCTTGTATTGTTCAAGAACATTTTTTTTTGCAATTATTACATATAGGATTGAACAAATCAAACAATTTTTAGCTAAATATGCAAAAGATAAGACTGACTATAGATGAGAAGACTCGCAATACCTTAGTGTGGTTATAGCACTCCAGACATGTATCCAGGTGAGCGACACCTTTACAATTGCTATGTTTATTACAACGGCACTGGGATGAGCAGTTTTCCCCAACGAAGCCAAAGTGACACTGGCACACGCCTGGCGACACACACGTGCCATTAATGCAGCCCTGCTCACATAACGGCTCACACTGCCCAGATACACTAATGAAGAGAGAGAAAAATGTTTTTTCCATAATATATATGTTTTGGCAATGTTCGCTGTTAAATACTTTAAATAATTTTCAGCTCAAGAAATCACTGGGCATGCAAAATGTATTTAGAGTTTAAAAAAATAAAACCAAACAACATACATACACACATACATGATCCTAGTGACCTAAGCCTTTGAGCATACCTGCTGAGTATGTAGCCCTTTCTGCAGGTGCAGTGGTAGCCATCAGGTAGGTCATGGCAGTCCTGGGTAACATTGCAACGATGGTGACCATTAGCACACTCATCCTCTTCCGGACATTGCAGGAAGAACCAGCTGCTGTTCAAGCTGGGACAATGAGATTCTCCAACACCTACATATGAAGTCCAGCAGAATACTTGATAACTACACAGTTGCAGAACTAGGTACTTTACTACCGCAGTGTGTCTTGTTTTAGAGTCACATATTTAAGACAACAAAGTACTCAATAAAAATCATTGAAATGTGCAGAAAATACATGACATTAGTAGTATATGTATCTTGTGTAAGTGAAGAATACATACCATCTAGTCCTCCTTGCAGGCAGTGCCCTGCACCATTAGCTCCACGAGTGGCACACCAGCCACACTGTGGCCGGGCAATGCACTGGGAGCACTGGGTAAGCTGGGAGCACTGAGGAGAGCAAGAGTCTCCGCCAGAGAGCAGACGACCACACTGACCAGCTTCACAGCGCAACGGAACAAACGAAGGACTCATACACTGAGCCAAAAGAGGGGACCAAAATGGACATGAATTTATATTATATTATATATATATATATATATATATATATATATATATATATATATATATATATATATATAGTTGAGACTTGGCGCATCAGTAAAACAAATGTTGAGAAAGGGAGGGCGTGAGAAAGGGAGGGAGGGAGGGATCCAAAACAGTTGCACTTAATGTACTTCAGAAGACATTTTTGAAGAATTAATTGGAGAATTGATTTATGGTTTACCTGCTGCAATGCCATGCTCCAAACACAGTTCTGCCAACCCCCATCCGAGCCATTGGAGCTGAGACACTGATGGCAGGTCTGGATTTGGTGACAAGGCTCAGGGCAGGGCATAGGGGGAGATGATTCCACTTTCATTTGTGACACATTCAGTAACGCATAGCTAAAACATGCCCAGTCATATGTTGGATTCACACTTAAAATGCGCCTGGTCTCCCCTAAGAAAAGAAAATAGAAAAAATACATTTTGAAAATTGAAAAACAAACAAAAACAAATAAAAGCACAATGTGGTACTCAAAAACAAGTATAAATAAAACAGATACTAGTATATTTGGTTTTTAAAATGGATTAAATTTATAAAATTAGCATTGGGTATGATATAATGCCAATCAAAGGCACTAGCAGCATGAGAACCAATACAAAATAAACACGAAAGCTCAATTTAAATTCATATTGCATCTTAAATGAATTAACTCATTATTTCGGTTGCTGAAATAATAAATAAACTGTAATTATTAACCAGGTCAACACTGTAGATTTTTTGGTAACAGAACAATTCCAGTACAAGTATTTAAATAATAAATATTTTATGATATATAATAATAGATGGTGTGAATTTAATGCTAAGTTAAGCTACAAACTGTTCTGTTAATTATAAGATGCAAAGTAAATGAACAGAGAGAGTCCAAATCAAATCAGTATTGGCTGTAACCAGCCTTTTCCTAAAAAACAAAAACAATACTTCTTGGTAAGCGCTTGGTAGGAGCACGGCGCTTGGTAGGAGATGAAAGGGAGGCGCTTGGTAGGAGATAAATGGGAGGCGCTTGGTAGAAACGCGGCGCTTGGTGGTAGGAGCGCGGCGCGGAACGTGCGATGAGCAGCAAAAGCATAGAATTAACAACGGCAGGATCGGGGGGAATCCGCGATGCGCTTTGGGAAGAAAAGCGCAGCCGTTGAGAAAGTGCCGGTGGGAAGGCACGTACCGGGATACGCATGAGCGATAACAACGACCGCCGTGAACCAACATATACCAACAATAACGGAAGGTGAGAGTGTGAAAGTTTAAATAGGAGCTGGTGATAATGCTAAACGAGCACCATATGTGCGCGATTGAAGCCGGGAGCTTCAGAGAAAGTGGCCGAGAAAGCACCTGCCACGCCGAAGGGGGTGTGGCAGGTGGTTTCCTGACAGTTAACAAACATGTATGTACATTTTTATAGCATGCCTTCATCAAACAAATCGCGGCGACGCTGTTGTGTAAAAAAACCTCCAAAAACACGCGCATGCACATTCTCATTTATCAACGCATGTCATGTACATAAAGAAATTTCAAGCACGTTAATATATTGCCTCCATATTGATTTTCGTTTATCTCGATCATCGGTTATCTCGATGCTTTTTGGCAACCCCCTAGGACATCGACATAACCGGGTTCCACTGTACATACATCATACAGAAAATACAAAAATGCAAGCAGTTTATTGCAAAAATGGTCACTGGAAATATCAAACTTTAGAAGGTCCCTCTAACCCCACATTCTTCTGATAAGTCCCAAGACAGTGGAAAGACAAGATTTCCATTTGAGACCAGAAAAGATTGAATCAAAGCACATTGGGTGAGTGGTGCTTTGTGAATTATGACAACCAAGGCTACCCTTGTTGTCATTATCAATGTGGAAGTTTCAGCCAGTTCAATTGGTACCATGATTGACAGATGCCACAACCACAAGCTCTCAACAGATGCACTCTACAGGTTACCAAGTCTGTTTGGAAGTATGTGTAAAAACAATTAGAGAAAAGTAGTGTGGCAGAGGGTGCCATCACTCAATTGACCGTCCTACAGAGTCTCATCGGTGCCTCAAGTATGCATTAAGGGATATCAACATAAAGTCCTACACAACAGATCTGAAAAATCTATATTTTATAATCACTATGCAAATGTATTTATACTACTTTGAATTTGTCCATGATCGGGTTGAGATCTATTGTGGTTAGTTCATAATTTGTCTACTTGCAGTTAATTTATAAAAAAGTGCTGGAGCTTGACCAACATTCATACAACATGCATAATACAATAAATATGTAATATGTATATAATAAATGGAAACTCTCTGATTTTTATTTTGGAAACTGAAGTCTCAAAGGCACCTTATGGCGATTTTGACCCAGATACACTTGCAAACACCTTTTGAAAGGAACCAAGCAAATAAGCTGTTCCAAATATCTTTAAGAACTAAATACAGATCTGTGGATGTAGGCTGCCACTCCAAGGATTCCTTATTCTTCTCTATGCTGAAGATAGTTCTTAAGGAAACTGGCTGTATGTTTGGGGTCATGGTCCTGCTGCAGATTATATATGGGGCTAATCAGATGCCTCCCTGGTGGTACTTACAATGCATGATGGATAAGTATTTGCCTGCATTTCTCAGCATTGAGAACACAATTAATCCTGACCAAAACTCCATTTGTTCTGAATTACATTCCAGAAGATTAATGAATTTAATTCTAGTTTAATTTGGTGGACCAGATCAGAACAGTATGTTTGACATCTCATGCTAAACAGTGTAATATAATCAGTGTTCATACGTACCAGTACGTTTAAACTGACGGGTCCACATACACTTCCCTGACGCTGTGCACTTGGGGCAGTCAGACGCCTCACAGCTGGTTTCAGTGCAGTTGCTGGAGAGAAAAATCTCCCTTTGGTTTATCCTACAGTCATGTTCCGAAGTGCAACTCACAGAGCTGCTGATACATGCTCCTTCAGGACAGTTAGTGCACCACTTACACTGCAGAGTGCTCTATGTATATAAGAGAATGAATAATGAGAAACCCCACACACACAAAAAAAAACCAAACAAAACATTTGTAGTCAAATGTGTTGAAAAAGTTGTGTCTGAAAGAATTGTAATGTCAAGGCCATTTTTTATTCTTTTGCTCTACACTAAAAACCCCTGGGTTTGAAGTTAGATGATTCAACTGAACAGAACCTCAGCTCTTATTTCCTGGTATTTGTATCCAGATGGTTTATATAACAAATCAAAAAACTGGAAAATGAGACTGACAGGTGTTTCTTGTTTTCCAGGTCTGACATGGTAGAGACCGTTTAAACAATGAATATCTCTGAATTTATACTCTTGGTTTGAGCTCTGGGTTTTGCATGTGAAGACTACATTTTGCCAGCTGAGTAAATCAATCAGAGTCATTGCACAAGAATTAAAGAGACCTGGTGTAGTAACAACTAACAATGAACTGGTCAGCCATGGTATCAGGTATCAAATTACATATAAAAAAAAAACCTTTGAGAGCAAAAATACTGAGGCCGTACAACAAAATGCAAACCAGTCATCAGCAACCAGACTGGAATTTGCGAAGTAATACAGAGATGAACCACAAATGTTTTGGGACCAACCTGTACCAAAGAGATGGAAAAGTCTAAGTGTGCCAAAAGAAAGTCTCTGCTCTTAATCAAAGACATAGAGGCCCCTTGTTCAAACGGCCCTTGAAGGTAGTGTCATAGAATCGGCTTGTATGTCTGTTTCTGCAACAAGCTCATTCATGAAGGTTTAGCTCATTATCGCAGAAGCAGAATGAGCTCAGAAGAAACAAAGTTATAGTTTTTTTTTTTTTTTTACTTTCAAGTTACTTATATAAAAATTCTCTCCTGACCAAAAAACAGGTGGACTGCCACCCAACAAATATGATCTCATATTTTGATTTCAAGCCCAAATACCTTCAGTCTATAGCAAAAATAACAATAATGATATTAAAAAACAATTGCCTTTCTGCACCAGCACTTTCAGATGGGATGATGTGTTTGAATGTTAAGAAATTTAGCACTGCGGTGAATCATGTCTGTTACCTGTCCAGAGTTTGAAAACATTTTGGGGTGTCGAGCCAGACATTCACTGCATGTCTTCAGCCTTCGACACTGATCAGGCACACGGGGAGTGGGAAAGCATGGGGAATGGCCAACAGGACAGCCAATTCTGGAAAAAAAAGATAGAGAAATAGAAGAAAACAGTTACAACATATGATTATTGATTGCTTGAGTTTTACACTGTTTATATTTTTTTTTTAGTTTTTAACTTCTCTAATTCTCAGGCTGTACCTCTCTGCTGTGTCTGATGAGGTGCAGGTACCCCTGCACCACACACAGCTGCCTGTGTTGTTATTACAAGCCTCGATTGTAGGCAGCAGAAAGCAGGGGTCAGAGGGCACAGAGAGAGTAATGAAACGTCCAAGCATGACCCCGTTAAATCCACCTGATATGAACAGGCGATTCCCCCAGCTAGTCATGGCCAAGGAGATGGAGTGATTAACAGGTTCACCAACTGAAGACACTGCAAATGAGGAGTAAATAAAAAATCTCAGTGGAGTGAGAAAAACCATTTGTATTTTTCTGCAAGACGTTTATGGTTAAACTGATGGGGGAAGAAAAAAAAAAAAAAAGTCAGTTTTTGTTAGTATACAAGTTCTCAAGTTAGTACATCAATTCTCAAATTAGTATTCTAAAAGTGTGGTAACAAGCTACATACTAAAATGTACTGCCCCTAATGCAAAACTGAATGATTTTACAGTCACATAGCACACTGCTCTAAAAACACTTTACTAATACTGGGTAGTGCCTCCATTTGTTCTCAAACCAGCTCAGTTCTTCATGACATAGTTTCCAGTTGTTGGAAACATTCCTTTGAGATTCTGATCTATGCTGATAACACTGGTTGATGCAATTTTAGGTGCACGTTCATGTTGTGATCTTATTCTACCAATTTCTATAGGTTTTTATTAAAATTACTATACTATTCTGAATGTTAAAATCCCAGAAGATCAGGAGTTACAGGAATATTCAAATCAGCCCACCTGGCACCAACATGCATAATTTTATGCATTTAAATTCTGCCCCATTTTCTGTTGGTTAGCAACTGCATTAAAGAGAAGGTGTACCCAATATAGGGTTTAATAAGTGTATACAATTATTACAGGTAAAACAAATGTTTGTGTATGTATAATTATGTTTGTTGAAGGGTTACCTGGCTGTATCCATGTATTGCAATTGATCTGATAGAGGTACACACTGTTACTATAATCTTCTGCTCCTGTCCGCCCTCCAACAATCACCATGGTGTCTTTCAGTAGAGCTGCCGCATGAAAAAAATGCGAGGGGGGCTGCAGGGAGGAAAGTATGCTAATTAGCCTGGCGGTGACTTACTCTAATACTGCCATTGTGGGGTGAAAGGTAAATTTCTTCATTTTATTTGTCTGTTTAACCACCTTGTTTCCCCGAGAGGGGACCAGTAAAGACCAGGTAAGGTTGGGGTAGTAAAGTGTATAAAGTTCTTCAGAAGGTTCTACAGCCTCCACATGAAAACGGTAACCTCCAAACACATACACAGCATCAGTCGGCTCATGATAAACTGCAGAATGTCCATAAAGACCTGTGGCAAAAAAAAAAACTTTAGATTAAATCTTTGAGATTCAAGACCAGACACAATCCTTTCTAGTGTGCAGACTTTACCTGTAGGTGGTGTACCAGTGTGTGGCAAAACTGTCCAATTCCCAGACTGTGGATTAAACTCTAGCACGTGGTGATTGAAACCATTCTCTTGAGAGTATCCTCCAATAAGAAGCACAGAGGAGACTCTGCGTACTGTCAGTGTGTGACCAGCCACAGGGGGCACCACTGTGCTCTAAAAATAAATACAGTTATCAGATTTTTTTATAATGAGACAAGCTGGAAAGCATTTAAAACAGTTGTTCTTCATACCTTGTACTGTGTCCACACCAGACTGCTAAGATTCAGACTGCATGTATCACTCAGAACACTGGTTGGTGTTACCCCTCCCACCACAAGCATAAAGTGGTGATTGTCTGTCTGAGTAGTAGACATATGGTCATGACTGACTACCACAACAGCTGCATGATGGTAACGGGGCAAGGGACTAGATCCTTCTGAACTGGTAAGCATCTGAGTCCAGCGACGATCTTTCACAATGTACCTATACCAAGCCACACATCATTCAACATAGGTGCAAAAAGTTTAAATCATTGTGTAGTTAGAATTATGTCACAGTGCTGATAAATTCGAGGTTATTTAATATTCAGTAACAGTCTGACAGTACTATTGGCTTTCTGGTAACTGCTCATTCAAAGGGTTTCGCAACTAAAAAATGTTTTATTATAAAATAAATCTTTAAAAGGCGGGTCCTAAAAAAGGAAAATGCTGATAGTGTAAAGCTCTCTCACATTTTAAACAATAATGAATAAGGAAGTCATTGAAATAAAGGAATTTGCTCTTTCCAGTTTTTATGTGACACAGTAAGCTGTGTGTTTTAGCTGCTGTCAAGATTTTTTTTTCCCCTCAAAAAAATAAGGAGGCTTGTAGCCTCTGGAAAATTTATAGCAGGAAATTACTTATTTCTTGAACATTCCAGAACATTAAATGCAATGAATGTGTGCTTTGTAATCACTGACAAATTGTGGTATTAAAAAATAAAAATAAAAAACACTTCAGTATGGGTGGTCATTAAAACAAATTCCTCTGTAGTAACAGTAGTGTGACTTAATAATAAGCCCTGTCACACCATCTTGTTGTTGGCTATTCTCCTATATCTCATGTTTTATCCTTTACATACTGTCACAGATCTTGAATCTGTTCACACCTGTAAACATTCCCCAGAATTCCCTCTGAGAGGGAGATGCCCCCATATAACCAGAGTGTGCCCTGAGGTCCAGAAACTAGTGAGTGTCCCATCCTCTGAAGGAACCTGTAAGATGGATTCTGTGGGTATGAAGGAGAAAAAAAAAAAAACCCTAAATTGTTACATCTGTGAAATTTTAGTACAGTTAAGCATAGCAAATATCAACTTCATATGAAAGAATGTATGACTAAGTATTAAGTATCCGAATATTTTTCATGTTCTGATTGTTAGTCTTTTTTTCTTTCTTTTCAAAGCAGCCATATGAAATATCATGTGCAGATTATCATGATAACAGCAATGCACGGGGAAAAAAAGGAAATATTATATATCATGGTTCACTTTAACATTTCCAAAAAAGTGTTTTAAATTTCTCACCACTGTAAACTGTGTGTCCAGCAGGTTCTCCCACACAAGGCTGTTTGCATCTGCAATGGAGGAGCAGTCAGATCCAGCCCAGCCAAGAGTGCAAACACACACTCCTAGAGTCTGCAAGAACAAAAATAATTTTAGGTGACCTTATTCTAGCCTCAACATTGCTAACAGCAGCCTGACAATGAGCTGTCTCTCTTTATTGGCATGTATTTAAGATTTGTTATGATTAAAAAAATGCTAACAATTTCTGAAGATTTCTTTAAGATTTTTTTTTTATATTTAAATACTTTACACTTGCATCTTAGTGCTCCAGAAACACTTGGCACAATTTAATACACTAATGTAATACACAACACACCTGATTAATACATTCACATAGGCATATTCATGCACATTTGGTTGTTGTATACAGATTTGTACATTATATAAATACAGATATATACATATCTGTATTACGTTTCTACAAGTTATTAAGTAAACTTTCCATTTTCTACACCCAAACTTATCTAATAGACTGTCTAGTTAAAATTTAAGCACAGCACTTTATTTTTCTGCAATGGAACAGGTGGAAATATTCATTCTCACTGTGTTGCAGATGCCTCGACCCTCTCGAATGCCACAGTCCCCTGGGCAGATCTGCCAATTACAGTGTGGCCCACCGTAACCTCTGGGACACTGGCAGATTCCTTTCCGGCACTGAGCTAAGCCCAGGCATTCTGAGGAGTTATCAAGACCGCCTTTGGATCCTCCTTCATTGCAATCTCGCACCCAGAAGGAGGCGTTAAAACCCTGAGGATGCTCTGAAGAAACATTCGCCTCAAAATAGACGGATATCACACCTAAAATGACAGACATATATATTTATTTGTGGAAATTATACATAAATTCCATGCAACATATGAAACTGGATCAAAATATATTACCAGATGTGGCTTCTACTGTGATTGGTTGATTTCGAGTTGTGCCACAAAAAGCTCCAATCAGGTTGCGACCTGAGTACATCACACCATCGCTGAGAAAACGGGGCAGGCCATCAAAAACGTACACATACGAGTTCTGCGTAAATATAAAAACAAACAGGGAAATTATTGTGAACCCAATAATAGCAATGTAATATCTTTTATGGATGAAATACATATTTCATACTCCTTGTTGATACGTACTGTGCAATGTGTGTAAGAGTCCGGATGCAGGGTCAATGCCACAGGTGGGCACATCTGGCCTGACATGCATGATGCCAGATCCTGAGAGAAAGAGAGAACCCATAGACAGTGTGAGAGACCATCCTGGCCTGCTGCTGATCCATGCCAACCAAGAGAGGATGAGAGAGGGAGCGAAGAGGAAGACAATGAAGGATAATCAACGGAGCGACCTTGACACTGTCTGAAACATGTGCCATTGTCCCTGAGGGCAAAAAAAAAAAACATGACATTTTAAATAAGACTTTAAATTCATTTGTATTGAATTGACTATGCAGAAACTCCCAAATAAAAAAATATGAATATGTCCCCTATCCATTAGTCTAGTCTGTTTATTTGTCCTTTACTGTGCAAATTCTAACACACTGACAATAAATGAGACAATGCTGGTGTCTCACCGAGGGTCACCATAGTAGCCAGGTAAGCAGAACTCGCAGTGTACTCCATGGGTATGATGTGTACAGTAGCACTGGCCTGTTTGATTGTGGCAGAATCCTTGCAGTGGGTCACCATGTCCATTACACTCACATGGAACACAGCCTCCCCCACCTGCCACAGCTGATCCAAAGCTACCTGGCCGACATTGCTCACAGTGCAGTCCTATAGTCCAATCTGGCAAGAAAAAAAAAAAGAACAAAAACAATCGACCGTTAATAAAGGCAGGCAAAAGTATGCACATGCCATAAGAAGACTGAGAACAGTACAGATTAGGTATTTACCCTGACAATGATCGCAGATTCCTGGTGCTGTGATACAGGTGCTGTGGAAGTTACAGCCGCAGTCGACATCACACTCAACACCACTCAGCACCAGAGTCCCCGGGTCTGAAGTCCAACCCAGAGAGCACTGGCACTCAAAAAGTGGACTGCCACTGCACTTTCCCTCACGACATTCATTGTAACATCTAAGAAAGCAGGAAAACAACCAAGCATAGCCATTAACAGCTGGAAAAACTAATTCCTTTGACTAAACAGCATGCATCTGGGATACAAACTAAATAACAACAAACTAATCTTTGTGTGGAGTAATAAGTACATTCTAAAGTAAAAAAAAAAAAAAACCCTGGGTTTTTTTTTGTTGTGGTGAATCCATGCAACTAAATTTTACATTGTTTGCATTACATGTAGAAGAACTAGATCATTATTCTAAGAGTAAAGAAATTGCAGGCTTAAGTTATTTTTTATTAAACTTAATCTATAGAATACATGTGTTTAAACTGTGGGTTATGAGATGTATTGGGGTTTTTGGCTTGCTGATTGTTGAAATACAATACAATAATGACCATATTTAAACAGACAGTAAGTAATGTAAAAATGACTTGCGTCTGATTGCAGTAACGCTCTCCATCTCCTGTGAAACCTCTCTCACAATGGCACTCATAAGAGGTTGGTGTGTTCACACAGGTAGCTGAGGGATGGCAGGTGTGGAGACCCAGTCTGCACTCCTCCACATCAGGGCATGATGCATAGGACCACACAGCCTCTCCATCAACATCCACCCCCTCCAGCAACTCCAGCTCCATCTCCAGCTCCATCGGCCGTGGAGGGGAAAGGGTGCGTGGCTCAGGGCTAACAAAAAAACAATATGATGTTTTACTGCTATTAAGAGAAAATCCACTATGATTGACATATTAACATGTAGGTACAACTGATTATCGATAACAATACGAGTGTGCCACTGTAGCACAGGAATTCCACTGTGTCACATTTACTATTGGATTGATAATATTTGATAAGCATCTGATTGCATCCTAGAACCCTTTTCTAATGACAACTCAAGATGCCTAAAGCTCACAATGTTTAAACTTACAGTATTCCATGGAAATGTTGGTCAATATTCTCTTGGTTAGCAACTGCCTACATTATAATGCCATTCAACTGCCTGCTAATAGTGTGCAGTATAAATTATCCCTTGCTTCATTTATCTCTTGATTTACCTGAAGACAGCAATACAGCTTGGTAAAACGGACGATTGTTGAATTAGTTACTTCGCAAAAACAGTATTTTTACATACAATTATCAAACATGAAATCTACATCTGTCGTGTATTGTAGCTTTACCTTGAGGCCTTCACTTCTGCAACGGCAACAGTGCAGTTAGCAACAGATGAGTCAATTATTCCTCCCCAGTCTCCTTTTAGACACCTGTAATCAAAAAAGGGTTTGAGGGAAATAAAGCAAATGGGAAAAGAAAAAAAAAAAAAAATTGACAAATGTGAACCTGATCTGGGTAGCTGCTTACATACTCTACAAAATGTATACAGTGGAACCTCGATACTCGTGACCTTGAGACTCACGGCCACGATAGTTCCCGACTTTTCATTTCATTAATTTTCGGACTATTAAGCACACCCAAATATAAGCCGCACCCACTGAATTTGACAAAGATTTGTCAAAAGGCTTGTATCTAAACAGTAGCCTACCAAGAAAGTCATTGTTGACTGTCTTCCTCCTTCCTTTCACAACTATTTCTCTCGGGAGTTTATCTTTTGGCATCGTCGTGTGTTTATAAAATCACCATCGGTGAAGCATTTCTCCCGATGCCGTGCAGCTCAGAACACAGGTGAAGTGTGTTTTTTCATGCCCGGATGTTTTCAGCGTGACGAATGATTCGCTTTTCCTGTTGACAGCCCGAGTGAGAGGCAGGTCAAACGTCAGAGGAACCTCATCCATATTTATGATGTGGTGCGGCCCGATTCAGTGGGAGCACGATTTAATATAAAGAGTTTCATTGGTTCACCTGAACCCGTTCCGCAATTTCATTGGTCTAATGTTATGGTGCTCAGTTTTTTGGCTTGAAGTTTGTGAAACCGGGAAACACCCAAGAAAAATTCGGTATAATATACACACACACACACACACACACACACACACACACACCACCAATAAGGTTTAAAAACTTTTTTTTTTTTTAAATAAGGTTTTAATAAAGGTTTAATGACTATTTTAACCAAGGTTAAAAAATTTTTTTTAAACGTTGTTGTATTCATTTATTTGACGTTAGATTCATAAACTTACAAGTCTCTCATATTTCTAATAAAACCCTCATGAAATGAAAAAGATATATTAGCAAACATTTTTGCAGTTAAAGAAAATGTGTCATACCTGCCAAAAGTAGGGTTGCTGTAATCCCCACACCAGCCACACTGAAAGGTCTGCAGGCATTCTGTACATGTGGCTGAAGCAGAGCACTGCTTACACTGAGGAACCGAGTGCACGCTACAAGCAGAAAAATATTTTTACAATAACTAAAAAGGCAACAAACATATCTAATACTAAGAGCAAAATGATTTTTTTTTTTCACTTTTTGTGGAATTATTGTAAAATTAGATTCTTCTTCAGCTGCTCTCATTAGGGGTCGCTACAGTGGATCATCCGTCTCCATACTACTCTGTCTTCTACATCTGCCTCTTTCAAACCAACTACCTGCATGTCTTCCCTCACCACATCCATAAACCACCTCCTTGGTCTTCCTCTTTTTCTTCTTCCTGGTGGCTCAGCATTCTCCTACCGATATACTCCATATACTCCATTCTCTGCACATGTCCAAACCATCTCAATTGGGCCGCTCTCACTTTGTCCCTAAAATGTCCTACATGCGCTGTCCCTCCAATAAACTTGTTTCTAATATTGTAAAATTGGATCAAAACGTAAAGTGAACAAATTTGTTATGTTTCAAAACTTTTGGATTTTCTAACGCTTTGATTTAAGACACAGCCCATGACAATCATAATTACAACAGACATTTGAAAATCAATAATACATAAATATTTATAATATATGCTTAAATAAATGTATTAATTTGCAGATGCGTACCTGTCATACCAGTCCCTGCACTCCCCATAGGGGAACTTGGTGAGATAAGCAGCGAAGTAAAAGCAGGTCTGAGCAGACTCGCACCATGCACACTGGCTAGAGTTTGACAGACACTCCCCACATGTTGTTCTCCTTTTACAGAAGGGAAAAATTGCTATAAGCTGTGATTTATGTGTATTATAAACATTTTTCCGCTAACACTCGGGATTAATGGTAGCGAAATAGTCAAGGCAATAAGGCCTTGGGAAATTAAGTCATGCCACTATGTAAATTTGTTGTAAACTCTTTGTGAATAAGAAGCATATAATTCAAAATAGAAATTGTGGCAAACAAAGTGGAAATTACATGACAGTAAAAATGTGTTTGTTTTGTTTAGTATAAATTATTTATGAACCTGTCTCTTTTGCTTTTATTTTATTTAGTCTAGCTTCATTCCTGATAATTAGCCAATTAATAGATTTAGAATTAACTCATTAACTCAATTAACTCAGAGACACAGAAGGGTAATGGAAAGTCTAATGAGCTCATAAATATAACTGGATCTTTTAATCTAGATCTGGAACCTTAATGACATTTACAACTCAAAGTGAAAGTACTGGGAGTATGTTCCAGAAGGAGATGATTTTACACTCACTGATTACAGACTTTTGGACACCACAGTGGATCTCGAATGGAGCCTTCCAGCCTCCCACGGCGACTGCATAAGTAATCCCCCTTCTTACTGGAATTGATTTGCCACTCACAGTAAGGGTCCTACATGGAAACAACAAAAACTGGAATTTACTGCAGTGTCATTTTACACAATATGGCTGTTTTGGAAACACCTGATGAGAACACCCACATGCGAGTCTTCCCCAAATTATTGCCACAAAATATATTCAAAACAACTGAATAGCATGGATATAAACGCTGCAGTTTTTTTTTATTGGAAATAAGTGAACATTTCGAATCAACAAACTACATGTCTTTTGGAAAAAATCACTGTGATGTACCTGAGTGCAAGCCCTGCAGTCTCTGTACTCCTCACACAGAGTGCAGTGCTGGGGACTTAGCAACAGATGGTGCTCTTCACCCTGAGGCTCTAGGCAGCGCTCTTGGCTGATGTTGGAGCGCAGCATACACACATTTGTGGTTGGGCACCAGCCACATGACTGATCAGAGAGACAAGCCAAGCAGGAGTGGTACCCTGAACACGAGCCAGAGCGATATGGTTCCAGAAACAAAAATGAGATCTCCTATTGGATATTAAAGAAAATAGACATGAATCACGACAACTGGACTAACAAAGTTACGATGAAAATGTTTTGCCACACATCAGATGAACTACCTTACTTTACATTGTAAAGTTCCTTTCCACAAATCAAAATGAAGAATATTGCTTACAAATCAGTGCTTCCCTATGATAAGATTATATTTAAGCACTGTCAAGATATATATCTATTTGTCCCATCAAAAATAACATTTTATTAGCCAGTATCTCTTGAAATGACATTTCTATTTAGAAATTCACTTACACTACGTTGCAGATAAGAGGCCTGTATGATTTTAGCCTGCATTCTTATTTAAACCTTATTTGCTGTTAATACACTACAGAAAAAATCTTTCTAAATCATCAGTCCAGACCCGGACTTAGCTATCAAATGTACTATAAACAAAGTCCTTACACTTCCTCCAGGTATGGCAGTTCGATTCCAGGTAAGGGCCATCTCACTGGTCTGGCCTGAAGCCGAACTGTTCAGGTAGCCCTCTGCCTGCACCAAATAACGATTCCCCCGAGTAAGATTCTGAAACAGACGAGTACCATCTGGACGTGACAGCAAGCGGCTCTCCTTTTCCTCTTGAGCTGACCAGCGTCCAAGAACATCAGTCTGTGTGCACAAAAGAGATACAAAATATTATTTTATAATAAATAAATAAATAAATAAATAAATAAATACAGTGGTTCTGGATTTCTTATTATTTTGCATGTTTGTCACTGTTTCAGATCATCCAAATAATTTAAATATTAGTAAAAGATAACACAAGTGAACACAACATGCAGTTTTTAAATCAAGTTATTTATTTTTTTTGAGGGAAAACAAAATCCAAAACTACATGGCCCTGAAGGAAAAGTGTTTGCCCCCTAAACCCAATAACTGGTTGGGCCACACTTAGCAGCAACAACTGCAATAAAGCATTTGCAATAACTTGCAATGAGTTTGTTACAGTGCTGTGGAGGAATTTTTTGTCCACTCATCTATGCAGAGTTGTTACACTTTTTCACACCACAGGGACATGTAGTTTTCACACCACTTTGCGCGAGCGCGCATGTGTGTTATATTTTATATATATATATATATATATATATATATATATATATATATATATATATATATATATATAGATAGATATATAGATAGATAGATAGATAGATAGATAGATAGATAGATAGATAGAGAGATAGAGAGATAGATAGATAGAGAGATAGAGAGCGAGAGATTTTTTTTACATATGACATATTAAATATTTTTTAGACATGGCAGAAACACTCAAACACAGATGTAAATGTAAAGCAGGTGCTACCTGACTTGCACTAAAAAGCAACACTGGTGCAAAAATCAGAGTGTACTATTCTCTTACCAGTTGGACTAAGTTGGGACCTGTAGCCATCTTTACTGTAAAGTGAAACTTCTGAATCCTAGCCCACATGGCCACGGTCTCTTGGGGAGGAGGTGCAGGAGGTGGAGCCCCTAACAAAGGGTGAATAAAACCATGAAACTGCAAAGTGACATCCATCTCAGTGGAGGGGTTGAGTATTATGGAGGTACTCCTTAGAATGGACACCTGTAGAGGAGACAGAAATAGAAATGTAGATTTAAATCTGATTAACCTTTTTATTTAAAATTTAGTTGAGGTGGCTCAAAATTTTCATGACATGGTCCAGTGTGACTGCTGAACTTTGCCTTATCGAGTTTAGAGTTGAGTCCTGACGTACCTTGTCTGGCTGCGATTGATTGCGTGGGTGCTGAAAGGTGAGCAGGTGCAGTCCTGGGACATAGTTCTCGGTGCGACAGGAAGGGAGGGAAGTCAGGAAACTCGTCCGCTCCCCCCACCAGCCGTACGCCCCTGAGATCTGGTCCACGCGGCATGCACTACGCTCTGCGAGGGGTCAAAATGTGTTGTTACACAGGACTCTATGACTTATATCACCAGAGACATAGCTGACACTGAAGGCTATAGAAAGATCGTGAAACTCAAACTGCAACCACAGAAAAAATAAACAAGCCAGTATTTCACAGACACAGGAAGATAGGCATGTCATGAGACACTGATTTGCTACAAAAACTGTGGTTGCACATTGTACAATAATCACTCACTCATGCTTCTCTCTTCTTCCATGTTCATACCTGAGACCGGTAAACAGGAATCATTCTGGACACACCAACCAAAATCACCGGGGGCACGAGGGAGAGAGTTGGGCACGCCACTGAACACTAGACATGATTGGCAGTCGGAAAGGAAGCGTGCCAGACCTAAACAGCCTGTGCTGCCACACTTTGGACACACACACAATTAACACTGGTCAGTAAAACGTAAAAGACTGATTATAAGAAATGCAGTTGAAAATAAAATCTAAACTGAAATTAAAGTAAGGGAAAGATAAGGCAGGAAGTAGGTATTTAATGTATTACTGGATTAGTTGGTTGGTATTCCCGACAGCGACCCTCACACCAACTGCATTCTGGGTTTTTTAGACACATTCTCTCATCTGGGGCCTCAGCACATACAGCATCCTGTCATAAAAACACACACAAAATATTTTTTAATTAAAAATGTAGTCATGAATAAATAAGTTAAAAAAAAATAAAAATAAAAAACACAACTCGGATGTTTTCACAGTTAGTGGTGGAATTGAGAATTTTGTAACAGTCTAAAAAAAAAAAACTGCTGTCAATCAGCAAAAAAATGGTTTGGGGTTGTTTTGGAGGAGGGAAGTTTGGAAACTTATTCCAGGGGGAAAGGAATTGTCTGGATGCCAAGAGTGTGTAAAGCTGTTATTCATCTTTATTTTTTTACATTTATATATTTGTTCAAGTAAATATCCATACCATTCATTTACAGTGGTGTGAATTTTTCTTATTCATGATTTCTTATTTTTTTGCATGTTTGTCACACTTTAATGTTTCAGATCAAAATAATTTAGTAATTAGTAAAAGATAACAAGTAAACACAACATGCAGTTTTTAAATAAAAGGTTTTTATTATTGATTGAAAACAAAATCCAAAACTACATGGCCCTGTGTGACAAAGGCCACCCTTAGCAGCATCAAATGTAATCAATCGATTGTGATAACTTACAACAATTCTGCATAGACTCTTTGCAATTCGGCCACATTGAAGGATTTTCGAGCATGAACCACCTTTTTAAGGTCATGCCACAGCATCTCAATAGGATTCAGGTCAGGACTTTGACTAGGCCACTCCAAAGTCTTCATTTTGTTTTTCTTCAGCCATTCAGAGGTGGACTTGCTGGTGTGTTTTGGTTTATTGTCCTGCTGCAGAACCCAAGTTCGCCTTTAACTTAAGGTCACGAACAGATGGCCAGACTTTCTCCTACAGGATTATTTGGTAAACAGCAGAATTCATAGTTCTATTTATCACAGCAAGTCTTCCAGGTCCTGAAGCAGCAAAACATCACACTACCACCACCATATTTTACTGTTGGTATGATATTCTTTTTCTGAAATGCAGTGTTACGTTTACGCCAGATGTAATGGGACACACACCTTCCAAAAAGTTCAAATTTTGTCTTGTCAGTCCACAGAGTATTTTCCCAAAATTATTGGGGATCCTCAACATGTTTTCTGGCAAAAATGAGATGAGCCTTTATGTTCTTTTTGCTCAGCAGCGTTTTTTATCTAGTGAGGCCTCCAGTTATTTGGATGTTGTTGTGACTTGTGACCTCTTTAATTGAGTTAATGTTTCTTGTGACCTCTTGGATGAGTTGTCGCTGTGCTCTTGGGGTAATTTTGGCCGGCCACTCCTGGGAAGGTTCTCCACTGTTCCATGTTTCTGCCATTTATGAATAATGGCTCTCACTGGGGTTCCCTGGAGTCCCAAAGCTTTAGAAAATGGCTTTATAACCTTTTCCAGACTGATAAATCTCAATTACTTTCTTTCTCATTTGTTTCTGAATTTTTTTGGATCTCGGCATGATGTCTAGCTTTTTAGGATATTTTGGTCTACTTCACTTTGTCAGGCAGGTCCTATTAAAGAGATTTCTTGATTGTGCACAGGTGTGGCAGTAATCAGGCCTGAGTGTGGCTAGAGAAATTGAACTCAGATGTGATAAACCACAATTTTAACACTTTTTCACACAGGGCCATGTAGTTTTGAATTTTGTTTTCCCTCAATAATAAAAACCTTCATTTAAAAACTGCATGTTGTGTTCACTTGTGTTATCCTTTACTAATATTTAAATTAGTTTTATTGATCTGTCACATTAAAGTGTGACAAACATGCAAAAAAATCGAAAAAATAGGAAATCAGGAAGAGGACAAACACACCACACCACACACACACACAGTGTATATATATATATATATATATATATATATATATATATATATATATATATAAAATCAACTCCTAAATCTGTGATTTTCTAAATCAACTTACTCTATCACCAGGGTCACTGCTGACAAACAGTGGGACTTTGTATGCCACCAGGTCACCAAGTGCAACACCACTGTAACCACCAGCGATGAGCAGCACACGGCCATCCATGACAGCAGCAACATGAGCGTAACGACCTCTCACAGAGTGGCTTCCTATCGGAAAGTAAACAGAGGAGTTTGGGAGCTGTAACACAAATTATGTGTTCAAGGAATTTATACAGAACCCTCATCTTTTTTACAGATTGTTACAACCTTATTCACTTAACAGAACAACTGTTATTGGCAAATGGCAATATTATTAATTAAATTTTTTTTTAAAGCAAACAGTCAACTGATTCTTTATTCTCTTTATTAGCATTCATAAGGTCCATAATGTCCTGTGGTCAGAAACGGATATTGATTGCTCTGTTCGTTAAACCACTTACGGTGTGAAAAACTTTCTCCTGCAGAAACCCACTGGTGGCAGCCCAAATGGTAAAAGAAGATCTCCTCATCATAACATTTCTCCTCAAGGTAATGGATGTGCACGTTTCCACCTACCAGAAAAAAAAATTCTTAGATAAATTTTACGAAATCACAATCCATTCACAAAATTCTGTCTGCTGATCTAATGCTGTGGCTTCTCTTACCCTTTAGACCAGCCTAATTTATCCTGATGCTTCTTCTACTTGAAACTTCTGCCCATTTCATTCGTTCTCTGCTGACATGGATGGTCATATAGAAAAAAACCTGCACTTTCAAAAGTCTAACCCACGTTTCAGTGGATAATCTCTCCTAAATTCTGTAAACTTATCTAAAAGAAATGTTGCTGTACATACAAAGACTATGTTGCTTATACAGAACATCGTTTGAGCAATCTTGGAACTGTTTGCAATCATAGTGTACAGGTGAATAAGAATAAGGATTTATTGTCTGGCATCACCTAGAATAGGATTCCTTTCTGAATCTGGTTCCTCTCAGGGTTTCTTCCTGATCATATGGAGATTTACTTGCCTCTGTAGCCTCTGGTTTCCAACCTAAATATTTACATCTACATCTAAAAATTTCTAAATGTCAACATGCTTTATAAACAAGAATGAACTGAATAAATTCTCATCATTTACACAACATATGCCAGACATATTCCAATCCCTGTTAGACTCACCATATATCACCATGTAATTGCCAATTATGGTGGCTGAATGAAAGGCTCTCTCCCGAGGTCCATTAGCAGGGTAACGTGAGCGAAGCGAGGTCCAGAAACGTTTGTCCACATGAAAAATATCTGTGGAGTTCACTCTTACACTGAACCTGTAAAAGGGACAAGGGATACAGGCATGGCATTATACCAGAACTTGAAACATTTTAAACTCCAAATTCATTCATAAAATTTGATTTAATTCGATTCAAACCAGAACAAAATTCCACCATTTTTATGTCTCTTTCAAAAAATTGAAATGCACTGCCTCTGATCTAGACCAGGCAAAGCAGAGATCCTACTTTAATAATACAGGGTTTTGGATGCCCAAGTGGTTAGTTGTTAGAACAGCTCCTAGCTCTAAGTCTACATTTCAAGCAAACATTCTGTAACATGGCTGTTTGGGGTACCTGGCTGTAGTAGGTCTGTGCCCTCCATACACCAACAAAGTTCTGGATGCATTGTGAAAGACCATGCTGTGGCCTGCAGTAGCAGGGGGCTTTCCGCCATGAGGTTGTACTTCCTCCCAAACCTTATCACCCAGCCGAAAGCGATACAGAGAAGAGGAAAACATGTCCATCTCTGTGCGTCCTGTGGACAGAGAAACAAAAAAGTTTAAGATTTAAAGGCAAAAAAAAACTGATCTGGTTCAACCAACAGACACTAATAATAACTACTACTGACAGATAACCATGTTAGATTTTATGGACAAGCTACTGATTTTATTTAATAAAAAAATAAAGATTATAAATATTCACTTAAAAAAAGCTTGCTATTTACATTTGGAATATAATATTGACTTGACTCTCTGATCAATTTACTATAGGTGGGTTAATTAGAATAAACAGACGACGTAAAAACACTAAAGAATTTGAAAAAAAAATATACTAAATAACGAAATCTGAACTATACATTATTGCA
This sequence comes from Silurus meridionalis, assembly GCF_014805685.1. Lineage (NCBI taxonomy): Eukaryota > Metazoa > Chordata > Actinopteri > Siluriformes > Siluridae > Silurus > Silurus meridionalis. The sequence goes on along the minus strand of NC_060904.1, from coordinate 11,806,664 downwards.
ACTTTCAATTTCTAGCTTAAACAATTAGGTTTCCAGGCAGCCGAAAGATAAGCATGTTTTATTCCTTGCTTAGTGAGCTAGCTAATTTATCATTTTTACACTTATTTACATAGTTGTTTATGCTGACAATGGAAAAAGCCTGTTCTTTCTTAAAGACTAATAAAACTTAAAGAAAGCAATTGTGTTTCAGTATAAATATTAGATCTAATCTTAAGGGTGCTGAAGGCTGCTACTTACCCCCAAACACATACAGATCATTGTCTACCAGAGCTGCTGCATGATTTGCTAGCTTGGGGGCACCTGGAGCATCTGACAGGCCAAGCTGTCGCCAATCATTTTGCTGTGGGCGGTACAGCCAGACATCACTAGCCAATGAGTGGTTAGAAAGCTCACCACCATATACGACCATGTTACCCTGCCATTCCACTGCTGTATGAGAGTGCCTAGGGGCCTTGAGCAAGAAAACAGACAGAGAGAAAACTTAAAGTACATCAATAAAGCAACATGTATACCATTGAATGCAACTAAAAAGGTAAAATAAACAGAGTCTTACAGGGGCAACGGAGTGAAACTTTTTCTCCCACCGATTGCTGGAAAAGTTGTATTCCACAAGATCTCCTAGTGCTTTGTTTAAATCAAAACCTGAAAGACCGAAAAATGCAGTAATTTATTTCAACAAGCTTCCAAACAAATGTCCACATTAAATTGGATTTAAATTTCTAGGCCATCTGTACGCAATGGCCACTACTAAATCCCACACTGCTTTGTATTATGTATGGCATTTGGTTATTTATGTCCGACAACGTTAAAAGCAACTTTAAATAACCTCACTACTTGTTTTGAGTAGATCAATATCAGTAATTAAATAAATTAAAGGAAAATCTAATTAAATTTGAGAAAGTAAATATACTTAAAAGAAACAAATAAAAAATATTTTATAAACATGTATGCACTTTATATCCCCTATTACCTGAAACTCAATGACAATTATTTTTGCTGTCCTTTCCAAGAAATGTAATGTATGGCAGTGTGATATGAATGAAGGTAGGCTGCATTATCATTCAACTCGTCTCATATTTGTTTGGGAAATACCAGTAAATGCTTCAATTTATCTTTAAAATATACCCATAGCAAAGACCTAGAATAGATATCAACTAAAACTGCACTGGGCAAACAAAATCAACACATGTTTCAGGTCTTACTCTCATTAGAACACAAACAAAATTCCTTCCAACGATTTTGCGTCCACGTTGAATGTCTATCATGTGAGCACCCGAAATCAGTAATTACTCAATTATGCTGATATAAATCAGTATGAGATATAGACACTCCTTGTAGTCAGTGTACGTGCTATTACAAATTACCATCAGTAGGAAGAATATGTGTTCCCATCCATTCATTTTAAATACCTGTACACCTGCGCATTAATGCAGTTGTCTTATCAGCCAATCACATGGTAGAAGTTTACCCTATAAAGTCATACTGATCAAAGTCAAGAGCTTCAGTAATTGTACAAACCAAATTTCAGAATAAGGAAAGGGTGTGATCTGTGTGACTTCGATCGTGATATAGATGTTAGAGCGAAAATGGCTGGTGAGAATATTTTTGAGCAGTATTTTATTGGCCAGAAACAGCCACCAGTCCATACTACACCACTCCAAATTCCATAATGTTATGGGAAAAAAAACATAAGTACAACAAACTCTATCTTATGGATAAGCATGTTATAACTTTAACAAACATTTGCAAAAGTGACAAACATAAAAATATTAAAACAAACATCCCTGCTTACCTCCAAACATATAGAAAGTTCTGGTGGAGGAAAGGAAGGCACCACCTGATGCAGTCCGTGGAGAAAACCTCCCATCCCTGGTGTTTACCCCCCACCATTGTCCCACACCACCTTTATCATGCAGGCCCAGCTGACAGCTCTGCCCTACAAAGCCAGAACTGCATAAGCAATGGTCTCCCCTCTGAGGAAACATAGAGGGAGAACTCATGTTACATGCGATTCAGTCTTCCACAGATTTCATTTATTCAGATCAAAAACATAGAAACTGTCATCCAAAAAAAAAATATAAAAAATAAATAAATAAATTAAAAAATAAACAGAGGCTATATAACAGTATAATTCAGTTGCTGTTAAATAAAAAATAATAGAATAAATTAAGTCTTCCATCAAAACTTTGGTTACATCACAAATTTGGTAAACAAAACCTTATCACAGCGCCCATGTCCATGTTGTGTGCAGTCCGTGGAGCAGAGAGGTAACGAACAGTCAGTTCCTCCCCAACCTTGATGGCACTGACAGCGAGATGACATTGCATCACAGCGCCCATGACCTCCACAATCCCCAGGGCACAACGAGAATGTGTATGTGGCGTTGAAGCCTAGCAGGTTGTAATTAGCATCACTGAAGAGATGGAGCAGCATCTGAAAAAATAAAAATAAAAAATAAAAGCATCAGATGCAAGATGCTGAAGAATAAGAAGAATATTGTATAACTCATTCATTCTTCCTCAGTAACTGCTTCATCTTGGACAGGATCACAATATCATAGAGCCTATCTCAAAAACACCAGACATGAGGTAGGGACACATCTGGGATAGGTTGCCAGTCCTTCATCCACACTGAAATAGGAAAACCAGCAAAACTCCTCACAGACTTTGAGTAAAAGTCAAACTGGGGCTCACTGAGGTCACAACCGTCACCACTGTGCCACAGACTGTACTATTATGTATACCTTAACACAATTTTCACTAACACAATGTTTGAAAGAAGCCATAATCAAGCACATTTGGATGCCAAAACCTAAACCATTTAATATTATACTACAAGCAAAAGTAAATTAAATTTCAGGTCCAATTATTTGGAAATGGCTTAATTTACTAGTTTTTTTTTTACCCAGAATAACACTGAGGAAAGAAATAACTGAGACAGAACCAAAATTGAATAAAAACTGCCAAAATGAGAATGATGTATCGTGATGGAAGGTAGGTGTTACTATCCCTAGATTGCATACTTCACTGTGTAATATACTGTAATCTCTTGCACACCTCTTCAAATGCAAATAAAGACCAGGTCACCAGCACCTCTAAAAAATTTGCATTGTTAGCATTCCCCAAAGACATTAGCCTTTTTACCAATGCCAGTTGATACAAAGCTCTCAAAGCTATATTTTATTAACTACTTATATTTGCTAGTTATTTTACATCTATATTTATTATTACACCAATCATTATGGCCACCTGCCTAATATTGTGTTGGTCCCCCTTTTGCTGCCAAAACAGTCCTGAACTATCCAGCATTAACAGCATCAACTATCACCTTTTTATCTTCATCAACTTTGAGGACAAGCATGTTCACATGCTGCATAATATATACCACCTACTAACAGGTGCCATGTGAAGAGAAAATCAGTGTTATTCACTTCACCGGTTATAATGTTATAATGTCAATGTTATGCCTGATAAGTGTATTATTTAACGGTTTTTTTATCTGTATACTCAGGTTAAACAGATCAGCATCCATATCTACCAGAGCTGATTGCTGACCACACGCTCAAACTCAGCATCACTGCATCACACAAGATAGCACATACATTTCTGGAACTTTAAATCCAGCATTTGCTGTCTACATGGACACCTGGTTTTACCAGTCATATGTGCTCATTCCACAAACTGTCACCAAAAGGTTGGAGGCATACAATTGTATCGGCCTCCTCACCCTACATAAGTAACCAACTAAACTAACACCCTTGTGGATGAATGAGCACAAATCTCCACAACCACACACCAAAATCTAGTGGAACTTCTTATTATAATAGTATTTGGGGACTAAATGTTCAAAAAACACATACTAATCTTATGTATAGGTGTCCACAAACAATAGTCCATATAGTGTAGGATGGAATTCTTATTAATATAAGATAACTTAAGATAACTGATAATTTAAATTTTCGAATGAATGATGAAAATTATGAAGCAACCAAGAAATTACCACCTCTAAATTAGACTTAATAATCACATCACAAAAAAAAAGACAAGGGTGGCCTTTAAATTAGGAGGAAATAAATACTTACCTGAAATCTGTATTGGACTAAGAGTATTGAGTGAATTTTCATTTTCTCTCCTTTTTTCTATTTTTATTTTCACAAGCTAGCTGAACATCAATTCGCCTGTTATGCCACACTTATTCAGTAATAATTATCTAGAAAATAATTGTATAGCATGCTCTCATACTCAAATATACTGTCAACATTGTGCACTTAGTGAAACAGAGGTAGGAGTGTATAGTAGGTCTTAAAAATTGCCTTTATTGTAAACTCACCTTGCCAGATCGTGCCTCTATTGGTTGGGGCAGGGTGTTGCCACTCAGACTTGCAAGAAGGGGACTTTCATAGGAATCGCCATCGTACACAAACAGGTAATCATATGTGCACTCTGTGTCCATGAATGTAAAGTTGAGCACAATGCGATAATTGCTGCCAGGAGCTGAAAATAGAATTTGGAGCGGTTTCAATAATTGAATGCCATCCGATGGAAAAAGACATCTCCATTTCCCTGGCACATACTTAACATCTAAACACCATTGACTCGTGTTGACAGTGTGGTAGTCTGACATTTTTAGAGTAGTCTAACCTGTAAATTTGAAACCTTCAAAATCAACCTAGGTGTCTTTGTTAGTTAACCTTAAAAAAAAAAAAAAATGCACCCATTTAAAAACTCCAGAATTCAAAATAAAAGTTTTTTATTTACAGATTTGATATGAATGAATATAAAGCAAGGGTACCCAATACGTTGATTGCGATCCACCGGTAGGTCGCAAAAAGGTAGGATGGGGAGATTGTGTGCAAATAAAAAAAATCTGAGATCTCATCTCTTTGAACATACTAGTCACCACGCATGCACATATGCATACATACAAAGCGAGCTAAGTAAATCAATTATTTATGCGAGTCAGCCTTTTCCCAAATGAACATTATTAAGTCCAAATACCATTCCACCATGACTGATCATTTGGAAGTCTACTGGCTACCCACAGCTACTGTCAGGACTACCCAACCCTGGCTGACTCAATTCAGTGCAAGTTATCAGCATAAGGTAACTGTAACCTTAAATGTTATGTAATAAATAAATTGTATTGCACCATAAGGGTTCATGCAGTTATGCAAGGTACGCAAAAATCCCTTGAGATGCTAAACTAAAATAGTTGCTGAAATGTAAGAGATGTACTCACTTTTGATACACTGTGTGTGTGTGTGTGTGTGTGTGTGTGTGTGTGTGTGTGTGTGTGTGTGTGAAGTAAAGCAAATCAACCGTACTGTTTAACCATAATGGTTAGCTGCAGTTGCTTTCAATTCAGTTTCTTTTGACACTCACCTGTGATGAGCCATTCACAGTTGCCGTTTACAGAGTAGTTTCCTGGGCCGTCTGTAATGTAGCTCGGAGACCCTCGCAGAATCTGCCTATGGCCCTTACAATCTCCTGACCAGCAACCAGGGGCCAGAGAGAGCAGCAACAGGAAAAGACCAGGCACAGCCAAACCCATCTTCTTCTCCACCTACATGTGACACAGGAAAACAATGAGAGCTATAGGTCTTTCTTCCTCACAATTCAAGAAGTCTTGCTAGACCAAAGACAAAAGTTAAAGCTAATCATTTCTGTTGTGCAGGTGCCAAAACGCATATACAACACAATACGTTTTTTCTTACAAATTAAATAATTGAATTGGATTAAATCAATTATTATTGATTATAAGTTGCACCCCTGTAAAAAATTAATTAATTAAATCTAGTTACAGGTTTGGTAACTGCAAAATGGTGGCGAGTGCAGGATCAACCGGCAGCAGAAAAAGTAAATGCACTGGTGTCACTGATGAAGGTGAAACATCAGCACGGTGAGCAAAAACTGTAAAATCCTCATTATGTGAAAATTTGCTTTAGTGTAAACTGTTTCTTTGAAACTTCAGGACAGTCGCACTGGATCTGTTCTGTCGTGACTCACGAGTATCAGGTTGCACAATCCACTGGCTCATGACAAGGCGATGAAGTAAATTAAAATGATGCGAACAAACAATCTAAAAGCAGCAAATAACAGCAGCAGTAAATGATCATGTTTTCAGTCACTGTTGTGGTTTTCATAGAATGATTATGCATATTTTTCTTCTTGTTAGCTCGATATGTTTCTCCGTTTCGTTCACTTTTTTATAGTATTTGTCTACTACAACAGTAACTTTTCTGTATTCAAACTTGATTTGCTGCGGCTTTACTACGTTCAAATGCTTGTTTTCAATCTTTGCATATTTCATTCATGCATATATCATTTCATTATTATCCAAAATTAAAAAATTCTATATTCTAGATGTTTATATCTTCACAACTGAACAAAATGTCTGAGTATTTCTTTAAACAGAAATCAAAACAATGTTGCATTATATATTATATTGATTTTGTTAAAGCATGGTTGTCAACTTGCCATCTGCAATTATTATTAAAAACAATACAAATGTTGATTTGCGCAAATTGCTTCACCTTGCATACTCAAAAGCGGTTTTGTTTTTTACAGAAAAAAACAAACCCAGTTTGTATTTGTTAAAGGAGAAATTCCCCATGCACTCCTCAATAAGCAGCCACTATAAGCTTTAAAATGTCAAAATTAAAATCGTTAAACTCAATGTGCCTTTTACATTTTTTTAAGTACAATTTTATACATAAATACCATGAATTAGGGTTTTACAGTATATAGTTATAATAAGCAAAACATCTAATTAAAACAACTGTCCGATTCATCGATTATCAGAATAATAGATGCAGCCCTGACTTTTTTTATATATAAACACTAAAACCCTAGTTTAGTCTAATACAGTAACACAGGAAATGATACCAGACGTCCTCTTTCTCAAGAAAAACTGCACAAATTTTTTTTTTACCATTCTGTGTAGATTGTGTTACATAAAGAGCAAGGTCATTCTTTAATTTTCTTACATCACACATGTGCAAATGCTTGCAAAGCCTTTCATTAAAACATTTTTTTCTGTAGATCTTAGGGCTTTTGTTCTTACAGTATATATCTTGCGATGCATATTAAAAGTACATTTTAAGTAAAACAGACCTTTACATCCAGATAGATCTGATTTATACTGCTTATAAATGCAACATTCATTTATATATATATATATATATATATATATATATATATATATATATATATATATATATATAAATGAATGTTGCATTTATAAGCAATATAAATGAAACATATGAACAGAGAACAATGTATAGAAATAACTACAATGGGCACTTAGTGTATTGTGATGCATTTTAATGCTAAAACTAATAATAATAATGTTAATAATAAGCAGATGCTGCATTTATACAGTATAAATCAGCTGGGCGCAGATGCTGCGTTTCTATACGTTGCAGATGTTGAATTTCTACTGTAGAAATCACCTGGGTGCAGGTGTGTTTATATTTTATTTTTATTTTTTACACATTGTTGTGTGTGCAGATGTTGCATTTCTATACATTGCTGAGTGTGCAGTTGTGTTTATAATAAATAAATCACCTGGGTGCAGATGTTGAATTTCTACTGTAGAAATCACCTATGTGCAGATGTGTTTATTTTTTATTTTTATTTTTTACACATTGTTGTGTGTGCAGATGTTGCGTTTCGAATGAATAATTCACCTGGGTGCAGATGTTGAATTTTTGCACATTTTGTGTGTGCAGGTTTCTTCTGTATAAAATCTTCTGTGTGTAGATGTTGCATTTTTATACATCGTGTATGCAGATGTTGCATTTTTACTGTATAAATCACCTGTGATGATGTTGCATTTACGATTAACGTTCTTGAAGACGATTATTGCAGATGTTACGTTGTCAAATTTCCTCCAACAAATCCCATTGTGACTTACTCAGAAATAAAACCGATATCTGTGTATTTTGTCAGCGAATGAACCATTTCTGTATGATAGCTGACAGACTGTAAGGGACCGGAGAGGAGAGTTAACGGTAGGTTGCTCAGGGAGCTTCGTTTAGCCCGTTTGCTAGTTCGCTAACACACGAGACGAATAAAAAACCCACGTCGTAAAATCTGTTTCACTTGTTACTAATATATAAAACTAGGTTTTTTTTTTCATCGAATAAACTCTGCTCTCCGCTTAGCATTAAAACGTAACACAATACGCCAAGGTTGTACATTATTGTTGTTATGTAGCCAGCTAGCCACATCTGCTCACAAAATGTCCATTTGTTGTTGTTAGTAACTTACCAGAACCCAGGGCTTTACCTCCATTTCTCATCAGTACGCTGATGGATTACATTCTGGAGATATCTAAAATATTAACACTACACCGCTACAGAACTCCTCCCGGAGACGAACTGGTGGTGTTGTGGCGGTGTGTAGCTCCAGGAAGCCGAATAAAGACGGCGCTCATTCCCAGGACGGCGGCCTTTAATAACAAAAAACACTCCGCTTTAAGTTTAGCGTTGCTACAGCGATTTCTCCACTTTTGTAGATTCACGGCGGAATAAAATTGAGTGTAATTAATAACACTCGTTGTTGAAGACTGTACAAAATTGTCACCACAGTGAACCCAAACCTCAACTCTCAAACAGTGTAAAAAAAAAAAAAAAACCCTTTAAAGCTTTACACTGAATTAGCTCCGTTAGCCTTGATGGCGTTTCTACAGACCCCCAACTACAGCATCACTGCTTACATACAGGGACTCAGGAAAGGAGTCCCTACATCGCTTCTACACACAAATCTGTGAATAATGAATTAAACAATAAAATAAATATTATAAATGCAATATATAATAATGATAATAATATTAGCAATAATAATTCATAATACAAACACAGCCCCAATTCCAAAAAAGTTGGGACAATGCGTAAAATGTAAAACAGAATGCAATGATTTGCAAATCTTATAAACCCATATGTTATTCACAAGAACAAAATAAAAATTTACAATTTTTTAATTAATGGCTGCAACACATCAAATAGTTGGAACAAGGCAACAAAAGTCTGAAAAAAATAAGTGTTATTAAAATTAAGCATTTTGCAACTGATGAGGTCATTGACAACAGGTGAGTGGGATGATTGTTTATTAATATTTTTTGATGGCGAAAATTGTTTGCCATGTCATCCACAAATGCCAGTTAAATCTCTATTATGCAAAGAAGAAGGCATGCGTAAATCGTCTGGCTTGTTACCAACACACAAGTTCAAAATTTACATATACAGGTTTTAGGGCAAAAAATGCTTCCATCCAGAAAACTTATTTCTCATGGAAGGCCTTGCATATTTGAGACAATACTAACTGCACACTGAATTTATTACAACAGCATGGCTACATAGCAGAAGAGTCCATGTGCTGAATTGTCCTGCCTGCAGTCTAGACCTTTCACCATTTGAAAACATTTTGCACATCATGAAATGAAAAAGACAACAAAGTACACTCAAAACTGTTGAGCAGCTCAAATCCCGTATCAGACACATGTGGGACAACATTCTTTCCTAACCCTTCAGCAACTGATCTGCTCAGTTTCCAGATGTATACGGCCAGAAGACTTGATGCTACACAGTAGTAAACATGGCCCTGTCCCAACTTTTTTGAGACCTGTTGCAGCCATGAAATTCAAAATGACCTTAGCATTTTCTTTAAAATGGTATATCTTCTTCTTCTTCTTCTTCTTCTTCTTCTTTCAGCTGCTCCCATCACAGCAGATCATCCGTCTCCATACCCCCCTGTCCTCTACATCTGCCTTTCAAACCAACTACCTGCATGTCTTCCCTCACCATATCCATAAACCTCCTCCTTGGTCTTCCTCTTTTCCTCCTTCCTGGTGGCTTCATCCTCAGCATTCTCCTACTGATTCTCCTATTAATAAAAAAATAATTTGCATGTCAAACAACACATTTAACAGATGGCATAATGAAATGAACACCCTTATATCAGTGCCAAAAATCACAAAGATGATGTCTATTAGATTGGGAAGTTTGAAGCTGCAAATATAAGAGTTATAATGAGATTATATTATTTTCATAAAATATAAAATTATCAGGCATAACATTATGACCATCTGCCTAATATTGTTGGTCGCCCTTTTGCTGCCAAAACAGTCCTGACCCGTCGAGCAGCTTTAACTTCTTAAGCAATATGAGCTACAGTGAGCCTTGGCCATCCATGACCCTGTCGCTGATTCACCACTGTTTCTTCCTTGGACCACTTTTGATAGCTTCTGAGCACTGCAGATTGGGAACAGCCCACAAGAGCTGCAGTTTTGGAGATGCTCTGACCCAGTATATCGAGCCATCACAATTTGGCCCTTGTCAAACTGAAGAGTCTGAATAATCAGTGTTATTCAATTTACCAGCCATGGTATAATGTCATACACTGAAAAAAAAAGAAATTTGAGTGGATGTAAATTTTACATAATTAAATCTGTGATATTAACAATAAAATGTTAAGTTTTAATTTTTACATGGATATATCTAGTTTTGAATTAATCTGCATTAGTTCAAAGCACAAGACAATATGCAGCTTACCTTCACAAATTATAGCTAATTAATCATAGCCAATATGCTTAGCTAGACAGGAGGATGTTTCTGTGTTGTTTGTGTTGTCACTTAAGACACAAAAATTTCAATACATGCAAGAATTTAGGTTTGCTTTCTATGGGTGATACCCTGAATAAATAAATTGGCCTTAGCAAATGATTTGGATTTTATTCAACAATTTTATTTTTTTATTAAAATTCTAGTAGCCATTTATTATAAAACGAAGATGCATGCGTTTCAGTTTAACACTAATATTTTAGTTTGTCCAGAAAATTAATTGACCTTTTCCTGCTTTTTAAAAATAACTATTATAAATAATTATTATATAATATATAAATATATATAATTATTATCAACTGATATATTATTTATTAATGTTCCATGCATACAAGAAAAATGCAAATAGGATATAATTTTTTTTACATTAAATGTATTTTAAATGTTTTCATTTGACACTGTATACATGTGTCTTACAATATAAAAGAGTTACAATATAAAAAGAATTTATGTATTTTATCAAGTGAAATATTTATTTGATCCCCTACCAACCAGCAAGAATTCTGACACCCACACATGGTCTTGTAGCCCATTCCAGCCTTGTACAGGTTTACAATTTTGTCCCTGACATCCTTTGACAGCTTGTTGGTCTTGCCCATGGTGGTGGAGAGGTTTGAATGGAAGAGGTTGATTCTGTGACTGGTGTCTTTAATACAATTAACGAGTTGATTTTAGAAGTACTTTCTTAAAGAGATGGGACTAATTTGAGTCCGTGAGAGTCAGAATTTTTGATAATTTGGTAAGGCTCAAATACTTATTTAAAACAAATACAAATTAATTTATAGCCTTTCTATCATGTTTTTATTTTTTTTTTAAATGTTCTATCTTTTTTAAACCGTCTTTCTCTTTTAAAATTAACCTACCATATAAATTCTAGTTAATTTGTTTGTAAGTGGGTAAACTCAGAAAATCAGCAGGGTATCAAATAATTATTTTCCCCATTGTGTGTGTGTGTGTGTGTGTGTGTGTGTGTGTGTGTGTGTGTGTGTGTGTGTATATATATATATATATATATATATATATATATATATATATATATATATATATATATATATATATACACACACACACACACACATACACTGAGATCAAAATTAGAGAACAATTTATAAACAATTGAACAATTCTGAAATAATGTCATCTTCACTGCTCAACAGTTGAAGGAGTTTTTGTCCTGTCTATACCAGGCTACCAGAACACCTTTTCCACAAATTAACTAAGGCATTTCCAAAAAAAACATTATTTTGCAGATAACACACTGATTAAAATTAGAGAACAACAATGACTGTAGCATGGAAAAAGATTACAACAAAATTTTCTGAAGGTTACAACAGTCAGCAATTAGTAGGAAGTGTACAGGCCTCTGCTCTGAATGACTTCAGCACATCTGCAGCCACAGGACAGCACTAGTCTCTCACACTGCTCTGGTGTGATTTTGGTCCACTCTTCTTCCAGTCTCCTCCACAGTTCGGTGACTGTAGTGGGTTTCTTGGCCATAACTTTGTCGCCAAGGATTTTCCAGAGGTTCTCTATTGAGTTGAGATCAGCACTCTGGGCAGGCCATGTCATTATTTCAATGTTTTCAGTTTTAAGGAACTGCTTTACCCGTTTTTCTGTGTGATATGGAGCTTTGTCCTGCATGAACACTGTGGGCTGATTGGGTGATGAACGCAGGGAATGAACTATATGTTGCATTCACTCTGCCATGTAGCTGTATAAGAGGCCCAACTCCTGCTGCAGAAAACATGCCCCAAACCATGACACTTCCTCCTCCACTTTTCCCATTTTATTGGCTTGGCGATAGTGACTATCAGGGGTTTGATTCAGCAGGACACCTGGTAGAGGAAGTGCCTGTCCAGGGCCCAGACCCGGAGAGGACTCAGCACAATAGATGCAGAGACCCCTGAAACAACGTCTCTCCTTCTCAGTCAGAGGCAAATGGCATTTTCCATTAGTTGAGGACTGCCTGTGGTGAGTTTCGGCGCAGATTAGGTCACCAGGAGTGGTTGGATGATCTCTATACTTGCTGCTCCAGAATTCTTTGATCGATTCTGGTGGCTAGGCTAAATAGGCCTTTTAGGTTTGTTGGTGTCTTGCGGGTGGTGAGCTCACTCTGGTGAGAGCCCCTGAAGGAAGACATGATACAGCATGTCCCATCCAATGGCAGTGGCAGCCATGCAGAATTCTAGTGACTGATCCAGAAATCAATAGGTTCTCCTGGGTAGCTAATAGCAAGGAAGGTGCCATTGAGACAGGAGCCTCTGTATCCATGGAGAAGCATGGAAATCGACTTCTTTCTACCTAGAAGGTTGCTCATGCCAGGTAACATAAAGGGAGTCTACATCTGCCCCACACAGACTCTTCACTGGCACAAGGCTCACAAGACACTTTTGTCAACCCTCAAGAACCTCGTATTTGCGGAACAGCATGGAAATGGTTTGCTTCCTACCTGGCAAGTCGCTCATACCAGGTAACATGGAGGAGATCCCTATCTGCCCCGTGCAGACTCACCACTGGTGTCCCACAAGTCTCGGTACTTGGTCCCTTCCTTTTCTCCCTCTATACCCACTCCATTGGTGAAGTCATATCCTCACATGGGTTTTCTTATCACTGCTATGCAGGTGACACTTAACTAATCTTTTCTTTCCCTCCATTAGATACCACAGCTTCCCCTCAGATCTCGGCATGCTTGAAAGACATATCTTCATGGATGAGTGCTCACCAACTAAAACTCAACCCCAGCAAAACAAAACTGCTGGTCATCCCAGGTGATTCATCTTCAGGTCAAGATCTCCAAATAACACTCCATGACTTTCTGCTCTGCCCTTCAGCCAGTCAATTTCTTCTCTATAACATCCAAAGGATTCAACCAATTCTGTCCACACAGGCTGCCCAGGTACTTGTTCAGTCTCTTGTCATTTCAAGACTCGACTACTGCAACTGGCAGGTCTTCCCCTGAATGCTATTCGTCCACTGCAAATGATCCAAAACGCAGCTGCATGGCTTGTGTTCAATCAGCCCAAGTTTTACCACACCACCCCACTGCTGCGCTCCCTTCACCGGCTTCCAGTAGCTGCACGTATCAGATTCAAAACACTGATGCTTGCCTACAAGGCCAAAAATGGACCAGCACCATCTTACCTTGAAAACCTCATCACATCTCACACTGCACCACACTGTCTGAGATCCTCAGGTGGAATGAACTTCCCCTAGATGTCCATACAGCAGAGGCCCTGACTATCTTCAAGCGACGACTGAAGACCTACCTCTTCCTGAAACACTTAAATTAGCACTTTCCAAGTTTGTAGAATTCAAAAGTTATATTTATATTACATTTGTAATCTTGTGTAGATTTATTTATTACTAGAGACTCAAAGCACTTTTGTATGTCGCTCTGGATAAGGGCATCTGCTAAACGCCGCAAATGCAAATGTAAATGTACTTGGTTCTGTCCTTTTCTCCCTCTATAATTACTCTCATGGTGATGTCATATCCCACATGGGTTTCTTCTCTTTTCCTCCTTCAGATAGCAAAGCTTCTGCTTGGATCTCTGCATGCCTGGTGGACATATGTTTGTGGATGAGTGCTTATCAAATCTTTATTGAGAGAATACTACAGTCTTACACATCCAAACTTTACATCAGAACACTAGACAGTAAGAAGAGACAACTGTCATCAGTTCAAGAGGCTGGTGAATTTTTGAGAGCTCACTGGCATGAGACAGTGGAAACTACCTGACCCTTACTCCAGTCTACTCTACTCCAGTCTACTCTACTCTACTCTACTCTACTCTAATCTACTTTATAATTTGCATACAACATGAGTTCATAGCTAAGTATGCTTCAAAGGGATGAATTGCCAATATTAATGAAACCATGAATTCTGCGCTCTACCAGAAAATCCTGAAGGTGGATGTCTGGCCATCAGTTCATGCAGCAGGACAATGCTCCACAAGTCCAACTCTGTAAAAAAAAAAAAAAAAAAAAAGGTTTTTGAGTGGCCTAGCCAAAGTCCAGAATTAAATCCAATTAGGATGCTGTGGCATAATCGTTAATGCTTGAAAAAATACTTTTTTACATAGGGCCAGTTCGGTTTGGACAGCTTTTTCCCTTAATAAATAGAATCATATATATACTGCATTTTGTATTCCTTCGGGTTATATTAAACTTTGCTTAATGATCTGAATCATTTAAGTTTGACAAATATACAAACATTTAAATCAGTGACTCCCATATACGCTACACAATGCATTTGATTATTTTCTTTTTATATCAGAACCTTGACATTATTCTTACAATAATTGTGGGACAAAAGAACTAAGGGACACGGACCAGAAAAAATGAGAGGCGAGCTACTTAATCTGTTTATTATAATTTGTCTTTAGCTGCACTGTCATATTTTAATTATTGGAACTATAGTCAAAGTTTGTGTATGTAGATATGGTGGGGAATCTGCTTATTAAAAATGTACCATTTTGTTTTATTTCTAATCAAAGTAACGAAATTAACTAAATGACTCAAAGAATTAAAGAACCGAGTCGCTAAAATGATCCGTTCTTTCCATTTCTGTACAAACTACCACGACGAATGCACATGCGCAGTACACAACTGCATTAAATATGCGCATGCTCGGACAGGGGACGCGGATTGGATAATCCAACCAGCCAACCTGAACCTGGGCTGACACGGAACTTCTCACGGCGGAAATGTACGAACAATTTAACAATTAGGACAAAATTAGAAGTAATAATACTTAATTTCGCCTTTTTAATTCAAGTGAATAGTGGGAGAACACTGCGGTGTGGACAAAAAGAGTAAACGACTCCGCCCGGAAATTATAGTAAAGTAGGTCAGCAGAAAGTGAAAGTAAAACAGCAAGTGTGTAGCTCTTTAACATGGCCTCCGGGATGGAAGAGGATATCACCGAGAGACCCTCTCTTCTCGAGTCTGATCTGAGCTGTCCGGTGTGTAGAGAACTTTTCAGAGACCCCTTGTTACTTACATGCGGTCATAGCTTTTGTGCAGCATGTCTGGAAGCCAGCTGGAAGCACCAACGCCAGAAGTGTCCGGTGTGTCGCAAGGACTGTGACGGAGAGACGCCGATCCAAAACCGGGCCCTGAAGAATACAGTCGAGTCTTTCCAAAAAGAGATAAGATGGCACATGACCCGAGCCCCGCAAGCGATCTGCGGATTACACCAACGCGAATTGCAGCTGTTCTGCGTTCATGATGAGGGGCCCATATGTGTGGAGTGTGTGACACTGCATTCTGGCCATGATATCAGAGCTATAGACCATGGAGTCCAGTACTGCCAGGTTAAGCAACTGCCTTTTTTATTTACATTTTGACTTCAGTGTATTGTTGGACCCAATTGTGTCCTACATTCCTTACTGTAATGTGATATACATACATATATTTTTTAACTCATATTACAAACGCATGGGGAATTAAAGGGGAAAATAGTGGCCCTGAGACTCGCATTGATTGGTGTCTGTGATGTGTCTGACCGGGGAAAAAAAAGTCATACACATCAAAATATGTGACTGACTAATTCACCTATCTGAATATGTTGCATAAGAAAAGAAACTTTTCTGAAAATGTATAGAATAACAGAATAAATAGTGCATCATTGGAAAATGGATTTGCCCTAACGTCAGGAGAACGCAATCAGCATTCCAGCACTTCCAATTGAGGAAAATTGCAATTGAGGCAGAGGGACACAAGCCAATCACAGAGATTTGCAAGATTATTTATGTTAAAAAGGCTCGATCGAACAGTTCTCAGAGGCTGCTATATTGCACTGTGACATAACATGAGCAGCTGTTTAAAAAAGATAGAGGTTGGCACTCGTATATCTTAAAGGAAGCCTGCGTAGCTATCGGTAGTGTGTTAGTGTAGGGTTACATGGTGGGTGGGAATTGGGAGGACAAAAAAAATCACCAATATGAGTGAGAAACAGTTGCCTTACAGTGTGAAGCACATAATTGTATAGAGCATTAGTAGGCTGTAGGTAAATCTTTAATGCAACCAAAAACAGAAAAGAGCATATTTTAAAAATGTAACAAGAAAAAAACAAGATGTCATTTCATATGGTATATACAGGGTATTGCCTGTTCAATTTATACATTCTTAATAGTACTATTGATACTTTATGATGTGTTTCCTTTCATTTGTCTATCAGTAAATTGGATAAATGTAAGAGATTGACTTGAGTTGAGTTTCTGACTTGGCATGTGCAGCCCTGCAATATTAGCTAACAAATGTTTATTGGTTTAACCATGTTGTTTAATTTTAGGAACTTCTTAACTTAAAAGTCAAGATACTTGCTGACAAATTGGAGTCTTTTAAGAAGCTGCAGAAAAGATTTAATGAGACAGTCAAATTTATTCAGGTAATTTCCAGCAACGTTTATTCTCTTTGCTCTTGCATGCACATATTTAATGTTGTTCATGGTGTATGAGGGGACTTTTGAGAATTAAAAAAAGCATTTTGCAATCATTTTGCAGATCCAGTCAGAGGAAGCAGAGAAGCAAATCAAACAGGAGTTTGAAAAACTCCATCAGATCCTACGAGACGAAGAAGCTTCCAGAATTTTAGCCCTAAAGAAAGAAGAGGAGCAAAAGAAAAAGTTGATGAAGGAGAAGATTGAAAGCATCAGTCATGACATTGTTTCACTCAATCAGCTGATTCAGTCAGTGTGCAAGGAGATGAATACAGATGACTTGGTTCTTCTACAAGTATGAAATTTGTCTCTTTATATGAAAATTAGTGTTGTTTAAGAACCTTGAATGTTATTTGAAAATACATCTTTTAATTTGATGAATTACGGGTCTTTTTTGCTGAATAATAAAAAAATTTTGTTTTTCTTGTCAGAACTACCAGATTCTTAAGCAAAGGTAAGTTGTGTTTATCCATCCTGCATTAGAATATAGTTTGAAAATGCAATATAGTGATCCTTATTTATACTTTCTGATGTGTTCCAGGGCCCAGTGGACAAATGAAGAATCCCAGAAGTTTCCTTGCGGAGTTCTCATAAATGTGGCCCTGCATGTTGGAGCACTGGATTATAAAGTTTGGGAGAGCATGCGATCACAAATCAAATGTTGTAAGTGCAAACGACTTGCATTATAATCTATAATCAATAACACCTGATCTTTCATGTGTCCAAGATTTATAAATCCTGAGTTGAATTTGTTCATGGACATGGTCTAATTGGTTAATAGTTTCCTGCATTGTTCACAATACTTGCTAGTAGTTGTGCCTGTGTTGTTTAGCCCTAGTTTAATCTTCACCTAAAAAAAAGCGATGCAGCAGTGGTTTATTCTTTTAGTAAACACTCTGCTTAAACAGATCCAGAGTTTCATATTTAATGCTAATACCACCAAATCTATTGTGCTTGCCGTTGCATAAGTCACTAACTTACTGAGTCCGCATCTGTCATAATTCGTGCTAACTGCATTGTAGTGTCTGCTGTCACCTCTGCTGTTTTTCTATATTGGATATTGATTATTACTATGATATTGAATGTCACAAGAAAATCATAACATAGATTTTAAAAACCCACCGATATGTCATCCTCTGCAAAACTAGTGCTAGAAAGCACACAATTTAGAATGTCTTTAAGTATTGTAGCATTAAGATTTGCCTAACACTGCAAAACTGTTCTCCTGTGTGGAAAGTGAGGACCTGTGAAGACAGGGTTTGATTAGGTTGATGTGAAACATATCGGGTTTCTGCACAGACCTGCAACCTCAACTCCACTGTACACCTTTGGGATTAATTGGATCTCTGACTGCATGGTTTCTCACTCAACATCAGTCACTAACCTCACCAATGCTCTAGTGGCTGAATTAAAAATTCCCAACAGCTATGCTCCAATATCAATGTTCGAATATCTAATGGAAGCTTTTCCAGGAAAACAGAGGTTATTATAACAGCAAAGAAGGGGTTAAATCTGGGTTGGGATATTAACAATGTGCATATGTGGGTGTGCATGAGCAGGTTTCCACATACTTTTGGCTATATTGGGTATTTAATATAAACAAAAACATATTTCATGTGTTTAAGGGTGAAGCTAAAACTGATAACAGCTGGTTTATTATTGTTATATTATTGTTATTAGAGTTGTGATTATTGTATAATATCTGATACTTGACATTTTTGCTAAAAAGAAAAGTCAAAGCCTGCTTTTGAATGTGTTCATTTCTTTTTCTTTTCTATATACCGACCAAACCTAAATGTCTCATTTGAAAAAAAGAGGTATTCAATGTTTATATCATTTTTTTTTTTTTTCTGCAGTTCCAGTGCTGATGGATCCAAACACTATTTCACCTTGGCTATCCATGTCCCCTGACTATGCAAGTGTGAAAGAAAGCCCAGAGAAGCACTCGGTCCCAGACAACCCTGAACGCTTTGACCCTTGTGTCTTTGTCCTTGGCTCAGAGGGTTTTACATCAGGTCGTCATCGCTGGGAGGTCTATGTAGGTGATAACCCAAAGTGGGTCCTTGGAGTGTGTAAGGAGTCTGTGGTACGCAAGAGGAAGTTCACAGTGACTACAACAGGAGGCGTGTGGAGCATCGGGTTAAGTAAAGGAGTGTACAGCGGTCTGACTACTCCTCGAACTCCACTCCCTGTGACGAAGAGGCCAGAGACGATCAGGGTGAAACTCAACATGGATAAAGGAGAGGTGTCCTTCTGGGATGCAGACACTGGGGTACATCTCATCACCTACACTGACAAATTCCCTGAGAAGCTCTTCCCTCTTTTTGGCCCTGGGCTCCAAAAAACTCCTATGGCAGTCCAGCCCGCCAAACTCTCTATCCATAAGTCACAATGATAGGCATAAAGTTGTATTAATACAGTACGACGTATCGTACCATTCAATACAAGGCTCTTGATTTGATACATTTGCAGTGCATAATGAAATAAACACCTTTATATCTGTTCCAACATCTCAAATCCACTGGTTCCCAGATTTCTACGGCTAAAATGAGCTAGATTGAAGACACAATTCGAGCTGGAAAAAGTAAGCAAAGACAAAAGAAGTGAGAAAAGGTAGAAAACGGAAAGAAATGCGCACTGGTTGACAGCTTGATAAAAGCTGCTTAATTAGCCATGATTAATTTCATTGCATTGTAATGCTCAGCTACTAAGTGTCTGCCTAATTAACCGTTCTGTTATTATAAAGTTCAAATTAGTTTTCTATTGTTTGTATGAAAATAATTGTATCCATGATATATCATATCACGACAACATCTTACTTATTCTTTGTCATTTCTACCTTTCCTGCTTTTTGTTTCACTTTCTCTAGTCTTTCTCAATTTTTTAATCTTTCTCTTTCTCTTGCTTTTAAAAAAATATCTTTCTTTCAATCAATCAGAAATGTTAACAATTTAAATCATTAATTCAATTGCATACTTTCTTGCAAACATAATGTACATGTATGCTTAAGAGAGCATCAGAGGGGCACATTTATCTTACAATTGGTGTGTAATGGTATTTACAGTGTATAATATAAAACCAAAATAACGAGTGAGGCACAATGTGATTTGATGCATGATAAAGTTGATTATTGTAGGTAAATCGATCTGTATTACCTCATTATCACAGAAACAAGACATGTAATCATTTGTTAATAAAATCCCCTGTATGCCATTGCACTGTAGTCATAATTTACATGCATACACCGCACTCTAATAAGAGAAAAAGAGTTGATTATGTTTAAAATCATTAAGTTTGACTGTATTTTATAGTGTTCCATTTAACAGGAACGTTATCAGAGCAGTAGGCAATGCAGCCTAATGTAGAACTGGCTTAATAAATCTGTCTTTGCTTAATGATAGTTTAGATTATGAATAAAGATGGAATGCCATTCTATGGGATTTACAATAGGAATATCCAGAATGTTTTTCCCTAGTTTCCCCAGTTTGAAGTTCACCATTTGGGTGAACTTCATTATGCCTATAGTGTTTTTATTTTTAGTGATCGTATAATAGCAATCCAAAGACAAATATTTTATAAATTGTATGTAATTCAAAAATGTTCACAAAAATTTTTTATCATATGGTGGGGAAAATCTTCAGAGCCTTTGGATGATGACACCTCAATTTTTGCCATAATACTCCATTTACATTTTTTTAATAAAACATCTTGACAATATAAAATGTCATATGATATTGACTCTGCATGCCTTATTGAATATGAATATACCACCCACACCCCTATGATTTTAGGCCATATTATGCAAAGGTTATAAGCAAAAATAGCAATCTCATGTACCCTCAGGTTGAGGGTATTTTATGACTCACCAAGTTTGGTGTCATTATGCCAAATCAGAGTTATAACCTCACTTATTTCGGTCTGCAGATGATCTGAGCAAAATTTGTTGACATCTTGAGAAATGGTCTTGGAGAAGCTTGCAAAACTATGTTCTATAAAAAAAAAAAACAATGGCTTTTTTAGAATCATTTAGCATTTTTAGAAATGTTCTTTTTTTAACCACTTGATGGCGCTCTCCCCAAACCATTTAAGCATCTTTGGGGGTTAAGGAGGTTACAGTTAAGTTTAATTGAATAGTCCAATGCAATTGTAAAATACATCTTACAATTTATATTGGCCAATGCCAAAATGGTGAACAGTAAAACTATATCTATACTATGTATATCTCTCTGTATCGAAAAAATGCCACTGAGATTTAGGAGAAATTATGCAGAAAAAAAATACGATTTTCCAAAGAGACCCAATCCAGTTCCAGCAGGACAGTTCTGTGTGTGAAGAGGACCAGTGAATACAAAGTTTGGCCAGAGGGAAGTGGAAGAAATCAGGAGGCCTGGAGCTCAGAACTGAATCCTATTAAATATCTTTTCTACTAATTGGATCCCACCAAGTGAGGTGATTGGTTGAAACCCACCGCATTGTCTTGTGGCTAAATGTGCAAAATCCATATACCCATGCTCCAAAGCCTTTCTAAAAGAGTGGTGGTTATTCTAACAGCAAATGATGGGTTTATCTGGATTATGATATTTAACAAAGATATTTGTGAGTGCTTGAGTGGGTGTCCACATACTTATGGTTAAATAGTGGTGTATATGCACATATATATGTGTGTATATATATGTGTGTATATACAGTATATATATATATATATATATATATATATATATATATATATATATATATATATATATATATCTTTTAATACTTTATTTAAATGTTATATTCTATTTCTATTTTTCATGTTTACATGTTGGACAGTCGTAAAAAGCATTTCACTACATGCTGTACTCTGTATGTACATGTGTGTGTGTGTGTGTGTGTGCCACATGACTGGCTGATATATATATATATATATATATATATATATATATATATATATATATATATATATATATATATATATGTATAATTACATTTTTCAATAGTATCAATTGTAATCATATATTCATTAGTATTTTGTTAAACTGTAATTAGAATCAGAATCATATATATAATTAGTATCATGGGTTGCATGAATAAAGAAGTTGTGCTGGTGCTATATAAAATTGGAAGAAGTATTTAAAAAAATAGGAAAATAAAATAATACAGAAATAAATTTCTTACATTTAATAAAATAAATTATAAGAATAATTTTATAAAATTATACATTTTACATAATTGTTCTGAAAGTCTGGACAATCTAATCTTATGTAAATCAGGCATGTAAAATGACACTTGATGAGTAATAGTGGAGCACAATTTTCATGCCGAAATTCCCTGTACTTACTGCATTAGTGACTGTATGCCTACTACAAAAAACTTTTTTTTTTAAGTTTTCTTCCTCCTTATCTCTGCTCTAACGTCATGGAAGCTTCGAATGAGTTGCCTCCTTCGTCCCTGGGGTCTGGAGTAAGCAAGTGAGAGCTGACGAACATTTCTTTTCATCAGGTAAGTTTATAATTTTTCTGGTTAATTTTATAAATAATGATAATAAAAAATTATCATATTAGACATGTCCAATCTATGCAGCTAAAAATTTGTGTGCTCATATGGCCCGGTAAATATGAAGTAAATATAAGTATAAATTGTTCTTTGTATGGCTGTACTTTATAGTTGGAAAAAGTCATTTAATTATATTTTCTACATTTATGCTTTTATTTGCATGTTCTGCACGTAACCTATAGATTAAATTTTTAATGAAATGTTTTATGATAGAGATTATGTCTTGCTTTTTAATTAGGAAAGATTGAAGTGATATTGAAGTGATTAAATAATATTTTAATAATTTTTTTTACATTCAATAAAATATTTCTTTAGCATCTACAACAACTTTGTTAAAAGAATAATAAAAAATGAAAAGTTAATTCAGTAAATCTAAGTAGAATTATTTTAGGGGGAAACTAGCAGAACATATTTCAGTCCTGAAAGTATTTACCTGCCAATATCAGAAAAAGCGGGAAAGGCTTTATCAAGCACTTTATCAAGACTTACTTCCTCATATTTTAATTGGTGTTTGTGTTAATACGTTTGTGCTATTCATCTGCAGTCGTCCACTATTACTAGAGATTTAGTGTTATTTTTGTATATGTGCACGTATGTGTGTGTTTATTCCTACATGTACGTGTTTGTGAGCTTGTTAGGGGGGTGGTATGTTTATCTCCTTAAAACATTCATAGCCATATCTTTCAACAGAACAGTGCAGTGTGGGCAGGGCAACTTTCTATCCCTCACACATGCGCAGATACAATTACAAGCGCACATGCTGAAATATTAAATTCATAATATTCAAATATTAAACAGTTAGTAATTTATGATTTTATCCAACTATTTTCTATTTTTGAGATTCTGATCTTTTTAATAAATATGCACATGCTATTACTACTACTACTACTACTACTACTACTACTACTAATAATAATAATAATAATAATAATAATTAAATATAATTTGTGGCAACAAATGATTTTATTTAAAAATAGTCCTCTTTGTCTGCAAGCAGTATTTTTAGTAGCATTTTGCTACAAATATTTTGATTAAAAAAAATATATTATTTGAATTCTTAGAATATCATTTTCCTAATGGCTAGCATGGAAATTTCATTTGTTGTGTGTAATGTTTATTTTATACAACCATTTTTCTTTGTTTTTTAAAGGTTATTAGTAATTTAAAAGTTATTAAGTGTTGTTTATCAGATTCAAGAAGCAACAGAAATAATACAGAAGTAAAAATAAATGTATGTCTTATTTTTCATATTAAGTGGTATTTTGGTGTAAAATACCACAGTAGCATGTAAATAAAAATGTTATAATGGTTAACTATTTGCAATGTTGCAATTCATTTTAGTTGAGCTTATAAAAATCTGTGTCGAAGGAGAGCAAAGATGACAACAATTTCTTGCCAAGTTATACTTTTGGACGACACCATCATTGAGCGGGACCTGGAGGTCAGTTTACAGTCCCTGTATTTACCTACTAATACTTTTATCAAAAGTCTTAGAGAAATCCCCAATTAAGAGGGCATTTTTGTGTATCTGTGTTTATAGAAAAAAGCAGTGGGCCAGGTTCTGTTTAATAACGTCTGTGATTATCTCAATCTGCTGGAAAGGGATTATTTTGGCCTGGTAGCATGGGATTCATCCAAAAACAAGGTGATTTCATTCTAGATAGTATGATGTGCATGTTAAAGAGTACACAATTTCATTATATAAAATAGCATCTTATTCAACTATTAAGGGTTTCAATATGACTTTATAGAAGTAGACCTTTTTCTTTTTCAGGTGTGGCTGGACCTTTCAAAAAAGGTTCACAAGCAGATTAAAAGTAAGTAAAATTATAAAATTTTGTTTATATCAAATCAAATCTGTGTGTTTCTACTATGATTATGTTTACTGCTATCTGTGGTTTCAGGTCATGATGCTACATTTACATTCAGTGTCAAGTTTTACCCACCTGACCCTTCTGAACTGGCTGAGGACATAACAAGGTAAAATCTATCTCTATTCCTCTTTTGCTCTATTTCTCCTTTCATACATTGTCATATATATTTTATATGGCCAAAATTATGCAGATTACACCAATACTGTATATGCTTTTTGAACATCCCATTCCCTATGTAGTTCCACTTAGTTGGTAAAATAACCTCCAATATTTTAGGAAGGCTTTCCACTATATTTTGGAGCATAGCTGTGGGGATTTGTGACCATTCAGCAACAAGAGCTTAGTCAGATTAGGCTCTGATGTCAAGTTAGGCGTCCTGGGGTTCAGTCAGTTCCAATTCATTCCAAAGGTGTTCAGTTTGGTTACGATCAGGTTCCTTTGTATGCCACCCGATTTCTCTCACAACATTGGCAAACAATTTCTTCATGGAGCTTGCTTTGTGTACATGAGCCTTTTCGTACTGAAACAGGGTTAGTTCCAGTTTGTAACCAAATTGTTATTGCTACAGCAAACAAAGGTTTTATACAAAATTGTGCGTTGAGTCAAATAGAGTCATTACCTGCTTTTCAAAAAAGTGGACACAGCAAATAAACTCTGAAATGTATGTAAATATTTCAAACATTCTGCATTTCACTCATATTTATTCAACAATATAATATGTGAAGAAATTTGTTGTTGATCTTTTGGAACAATGCAAAATAGAAGCTTGTTTTTCTTTTCATGGACTTTTAGAGCCCACAACAAATAATTACAGTTTTAAAACATTAACTTAACATGCTTTGAGAATGTTGATGGAGAAGTATAGAGAAGGTCAGAAGGAGTTGCATTGTGTGTTTGTGGGTTTAGAAAAAGCGTACGACAGGGTGCCAAGAGCGGAGTTGTGGTATTGTATGAGGAAGTCAGGTGTGGCAGAAAAGTATGTGAGGGTGGTGCAGGACATGTATGAGGACAACAGGGAAGTGTGCTGTAGGAAGACAGACTGGTTTAAGGTGGAAGTTGGGCTGCATCAAGGATCGGCTCTGAGCCCTTTCCTGTTTGCAGTGGTGATGGACAGGTTGACAGGAAAGTTTATAGGACTGTGGTGAGACCTGCGATGTTGTATGGTTTAGAGACAGTGCCATTGAGTCAAAGACAGGAGGTGGAGCTGGAGGTAGAAGAGCTGAGGATGTTGAGGTTTTCGTTAGGAGTGACGAGGATGGACAGAATTAGAAATAAATTTATTAGAGTGACAGCGCATGTACAACGTTTTGGAGACATGGTGAGGGAGGCGAGATTGAGATGGTTTGGACATGTGCAGATGAGAGACATGGGGCATATCGGTAAAAGAATGCTGATGATGGGGCCACAAGGAGGGAGGAAAAGAGGAAGAGCAAGGAGGAGGTTTATGGATGTGGTAAAGGAAGACATGCAGGTAGTTGGTTTAAAAGAGGCAGATGTAGAGGACAGGGGGGTATGGAGACAGATTGTCTGCTGTGGGGACCTCCTAATGGGAAAAGCTGAAAGAAAAGAAGAAGAAGAAGAAGAAGAAGAAGAAGAAGAAGAAGAAGAAGAAACATTAACTTAACACACATCATAAACTGAAATATACTAACCAAAAAGCATATTTTGTCTCTAGCTTTCCTGTCAAGTAAAAAATACCAGTAATAAATACCAGTGGCATAGCATTTGCTATGTCAAAATATCTGTTTTGTATAATTCTTTGAATTTTTGGCCCTCATAAAGAGAGAGAAACTGTAAACACGCTGTAATCACACATTCATCAAGCTTCAACAAAAGTTGTTCAAGCTGTTTAAACATGTTTCAGTTGCTGAGAATGTCTGCCCATTGTTAATGTGTGTGAATAAGCTATGTGCTTTGTGTATTTATTTACTTTCTTACTCATTATTATTTTTCCCCTCAGATATTTACTGTGTCTTCAGCTGAGAAAAGACATCCTGAATAGCCATCTACCCTGTCCATCAGATATGTTGGCAGCTTTGGGGTCATATATGATCCAGTCAGAATATGGGGATTATAATTCTGAACTACATGGAAAAGAGTTCTTCAGAAACATTCCCTTTGCACCCAATCAGACTCCAGAGCTGGAAGAAGAAGTGATAAAGCTGCATCGCTCACTCAAGTATTTTGGTTTTATATATATATATATATATATATATATATATATATATATATATATATATATATATATATATATATATATACACACAGACACCTTACATAATCATGATCAGTGTCATAATATTAAGAATTTTCAATAAAGTAGCCATGGAACATAAAATATATATTTTTAAAATGCATTACAAATAATATGTCAAGGAAAACATATATGTTTGAGTTTTATTGCTTTTAAAATAAAACGAGAAAACAAAAAAATTCACACATGCACACACACACTCACACACATCACACATCACACATCATCACACATCACACACACCATATAAAAACACAATTTCTTTCTCTGTATGTGTTGATGCAGATCTATGAGTCCTGCTGATGCAGATCAGCTTTTCCTGCAGAATATCAAAACCCTCGACATGTACGGAGTACACCTGCATCCTGCTAAGGTAGCATATAAAAAAGTGCTTACTCTTGCTGGCATACGGCTTCCTTGTGTTTTTTTGTGGCAGTATGTATACATATTTTTTATTTGCTTGTGTTTATTTATTTGTGAGTTAGAATGCCATTGGAGAAGATGTGATGCTGGGAGTATGTGCCGATGGTCTAATGGTGTATGAGGATGAGGAGAAGACACAGTGTTTTGTCTGGCCTAGCATTCTGAATATGTTTTACAGAAACAGCAAATTCCAGGCCAGGATTTTAAAATCAGAGGTACTGAAGCATGTGTATCACATTGTGGATCAAGATAGGAAATAATCTGGAGCATGAAGTGATTAATCAAAAAGTACTGTGCAAAAGAATTTGCCACTTGTGAAAAGATGTTGTGAAGTAAGAATGCTTAAAAAAAACATGGTAAGCATGCTTTGACTTGCACAATTTGTACACCTGCACAAAGTCAGGGATTTTGTAGGATCAGATGAGGTGTTTAATTAACCAATTATAACAACCAGGTGCTAACAATAATCTTTTTTATATATATATAGTTTAAAACACAGTCATTAACTGAAACAGAGACAGCTGTGTAGGAGGCTTAAAACTGGGTGAGGAACAGCCAAAGTCTGCTACTAATGTGGGATTGTGGAAGAAACGTCACAGGTCATAGTCCATGGAAAGACTGAGCATAGCAACAAGACACAAGGTGTTTATACTGCAACAGTAAGGTCTCTTCCAGACAAAGATTTCAAAGCAGACTAGGCTTTAAAATGTGCTGTTCAAGTTATTTTAAAAAAGAAAAGAAATTGGCAATGTTAAGGACCATAGACACAGTGGTTGGCAAAGGAAACTAAATGTAACAAATGTAAGACCCATCATGTTTACTTCCCTTCGATATCGGAAGATGTCCAACAGCACCATCAGCAAAGAACTGCAAAAGCATAGGGACCCACCTATACCTTTTTACGGTCTGGAGAAGTCAGTCCAGAAGTGGTCTTCATTCAAGAATTGTGGACAAAACCCATACCTATGACATGGAAACAAAACTAAGTGAATCAACTGTGAACAAAACATAGGAAAATAGCAAAAAGGTGAAGCATGGTGGAGGTTTCCTGCAAGTTTGGGGCTGCATTTCTGGCAAATAGAGTTGGAGATTTCGTGAGGATTTATAATGTCCGCAATGCTGAAAAATACAGGTAGATAATTATTTACCATGCATTATTATGAGGGAGGTGTCTGACTGGCCCCAAATTTATTCTGCAGCAGGGCAATGACCCCAAACATACAGCCTATCAAACATTTACAGTTCTGATCTCAATGTGATTGAGTCTGTCTGGGATTACATGATTACGGGATTTAAGGCAGTGTACAGTCACAGAAAGTCTGTGGTAGAGAAATTGATGCTGTTTTGCAGGCAATGAATGGTCATCCTAAATATTGATTTGATTTTAATTTCTCTTTTTTATTTACTTTCCATTTTGCTAATTGATAAAAAAAAATGTTTATTAGTTTTTATAGTAAAATTTCTATGTTTTAAAGCATTCTTATTTTACTGCATTTTTTTTTTTTACAAGTGAATCAAAATTATGCATAGTACTGTATATAATTTCTTTGCATATCATTTTGGATCATTTCTAAGAGCAAATATATTTAACATTTTTTTTTTATTGAGAATATTAAACTGATTGTCTTCTAATCCTAAGGAGGATACATCTGAAAATACTATCAAATTCAGTTTTTCCAGCTATCGTGCCTGCAAATGCCTTTGGAAAAATGCGGTGGAGCATCATGCCTTCTTCAGGTAGCCATAATCACATCAATTTTGTAATAAGTTACAGCAATATGTATTTTGTCTAAATCAAGCTTCTGCTTCAGTTTACATGATGGAAACCAGAAAATACTATCCCCTTTTAAACAAATAAACCAGTATATCAATATTTAACACATGCTTATTTTTATCTTAGGAATCTTAAGCAGGCCCCAGAGGGGCTGCTACACTTCGGTTCTAGGTTTTGTTTCCAGGGACCCACACATGCAGAAGCTCTAGAGGCAAGCTCCACCATTAAGCGTCCAGCTCCACTTTTCCCACGTTCAGCCCTCAAAAGAAAAGGTGAGTGTTTGTAGCGATCTGTTAAAATGAGAGACTCAAATATTTGAGTGAACTTTGGAACTTGTTACAGAATTTGATCACTGAATCCTTAATTGGGCTTGTTTGTTTTAACGACATCAATGTTATTGAAAAACCTTGCCTTGGATGTGCAACTCAAAGTTTTGTTTTAATTTTTTTTATGTGGGTACCACAAAGACTTGAAATTCATGCAGGTGAATGGCATCTAAATGGTACACCTAGAATATCAACTATGGCGCTCAACCCACCTTTTAATATGCATAACTGTCCCTGCTTATATACCTTTGTGCAACAATTGGGTTTAAGTCACCAGCATGAATACAGCCTAGTGTTTATTAGAGCATCTGCATGTGTCTCAGCAACTGTTAATACTTATTCTTTCAGCAAAAGAAACCTTTCTGGAGTCCCTAAAGCGTCCAAGTCAACCGGAGTCTGACGACTGGTTCCAAGTGCTTGACTCTGATAAACCAAGGTCTACATATGACCCAGGTAGAGTCCAATAAATCTATTTAAAGTATGTTTGACTCTGTGTGTGTGTGTGTGTGTGTGTGTGTGTGTGTGTGTGTGTGTGGCATACACTGACTGAGAATTTTGTAAGAAGCAATCACTAAATAAGCCAGATGTGCATGCAGACAAGGAAAAACCAAGTGGTGGTGAGACCCTTGCTTATAAAGAAGAAGAGGATGGGCTGAATAACGAGTGGTTGGGATCTAAAGTAGATGGGCTGGATAATGAGTTGTTTCAGATGTTGGGTGGACGCCACTCAGCATCCTTTCAGACTCAGCAATCGTTGTCAACCTTATCTTCAGGTAAATTACATTTTCTCTCTGTTCATATAGTTCTGCGCTTGTATGTTTAGATCTGCTTTTAAACATGCCCTTTTCTCCATAATTATGGCTAAGGTGAAAAACAGTACAAGTCTGAATTGAGTTTGTTAAGGTTTGACTACATTTGAAATGCTTTTCACAGATACTGACATTTTGGAAAGTGCTAAATTGCAGCTTTGGAAACTGCAAGCAGATGATTGGTTTGTCCTCCTTGAACCCTGCACTTATCAACTTCCGAATCTCTGGCTCTTAAAGACTCTTCCAGGTAAGTTCTGATTTTGCAGATTGTCACTATGGAGGTTTTCAAGGAGAAAATTACAGAATTTATGCACATATAAGTAGCTAAAAATTGTCTCCTTATACCTGCAGGATAGAGATTGGGTGGGCTGGTCTTTTAGAATAAACTAGCCCAAAAGGCTATTCAGAACTAGTTAAAAAAACAAGTAAAATGATCAAACATAATCATTTAACATTCCAAACCATATTCTACACCTCTTGGCATAACTACAAAAATATAGTAACATTTAAGAAGTTTAGTAATTTCATGTAATATGTTTACAAATAAAAACATAAATCCATAGCTATATGATTCTTTCAGTAAGGAACCAAAATGTAAATGATCAAACCAAATCACAGAATTTAATTAAATTGTTTGATTTTGAAATTACTTCAAACAATAAATGTAATTAATGCAGATATCTAATTAAAAAAAAGTTTTCTGCTGGAAATCTTTTGACTTGGCAACACTGGTAGATCTGGTTCATAAACATTTCTGTTTATATCCTCAGTGAACCTGCAGTTTGAGTCCTCTCAAACTGAAAATCATGGAGAAGAGCTGGAGTGGGTAGAAAGAACCTCAGAGATGAACATAAAGGTTGTCAAAGAAGGAAAAGAGTTTGTGTTAGAACAACATGAGGAACTAGAAACAGGAAGAAACCTAATTAGACCAGATATTGTTGGAGAAGATTTATATTCAGATAATATATCTATTGAGCAACTACTGAAAAATATGTTGGAAAAGATAGAACGAGAGGGAGATGAAGAGGAAATAGACACAGAAGTAATGTATGAACAGAGAACACAGATAATAGAAACCTATACTAAACAAAGGATGAGAGGGTTTGAAGAAGTAGAAGCAGAACATGAACTGATGCTTAATACAGGTCAAGTGGTGTGTGAGAATAATTTAGAGGAACTAAAAGAAACATTACTAGAAGTGGAGAGTATTGAACAGAGGCTACAAGACATAGAAAGGCTGAAAGTCAGAATTCAGGAGGTAGAAATGTTGGAGAGAAGACAACTACGAGATAGCGATGACTGGTACATTCTGCTGGAGCACAAACTAATTGAATCTTCAGCACCGGCAAGACTACTAAGAGTGGACTCTTCTGAACAAAAGAAGAAAAACCTGGAATGGAAAAGGAAGGAACAAGGAGAAAGAAATGATTGGTACCTTTTGTTGGATTGCAAACCTTTGACGGTATCTTCAGCAATTGCAGGTAAGCAGCTACACTAAAAATGATATGTGTCTCGGTATATAGCTCATGATAGTGTTTTGAATCTGTTAAAAGCAATATATATATATATATACACACACATACTATATTGCTAAAAGTATTGGGTCACCTGACCTTTCCTACAATACATTTATGTGGTTCTTTTCCAAACTGTTAGCACAAAGCTGGAGGCACTCAATTGTATAGGACGTCTTCAGATGCGCTATAATAAACACATTTGGAATGAATTACTGACCCAGTAATGCAGAAGTCATAAAATTAAACATGAACGGCCTAAAAGTACATGAGTTTACTTTTTGTAGGGTTAAATGAAGAGGGATTTTGGACTATAATTAATATAAACAGCTCTGCTACAATGGCTTAAAAATAATTGATCAACACAATGATCTATAATTGATGGACATTTTGTGCCACCCAGATGAGGATGGGTTAATCTTTTTTTTAAAGTCTGGTTCCTCTCAAAGTTTCTTTCTTGTATATCTCAAGAAATTTTTCCTCGCCATTTTTATTCTACTAAATTTATTTCTGTAAAGCTGCTTTTGGGGCACTGCTATACAAATAAAATTTAACTGGATTGAAAAAAAATTCTTATACAAAACTAATAATTTCAAAATCACAGTGCCTAAGACACTACTGTATATAGAAAAAACAATTATTTAAAATCTACTGTATAACCCATATTTTGTGGTATGACTTCCTTCCACATCATCACTTTTGTATTTTTACAACTACAAGGTCATTCCATGGACACAGCAGAGGAAAAAGCAGAAATTAGACAGTGGATAGAGATGGAACGCCACAGAGCAAACACTGTTATTCCTGTCCAGATGAAAGATGACTGGCACATTTTGCTGGAATCGCTTCCTCGATCCTCACAGACTATGAAACCTGCACTCCCTCCAACAGGTAAAACAAAAACTGTAGACATATAGTACTGACAGACTGATGATTATCTGTTAAAAAATTTGTAATAATAATTATAAATCAAGATTCTGTTTGTAAAATGTTTAGGAATAAAATAGTGACACTGTAGTAATGTAGAAATAGTCATATAATCTCCCCATAGCATTTTTTAGCAGCTTGTCTCCACTGATTTAATTCAGAAAATTATTAATTATTGCAATATTTTTTTAAATCTAAAATTCTATATAAGTTTAGATAATTTTGTATAGAATTCTGGTTATTAGCCATATAGTGGCATTGTTACAAATTGAGCATTCATGGGACCTCATGCAAGGTCAAATGATCTCCAGGTATGTTTCACCATAATAGTATTAAATATTAAGAAGAGATGTAAGGATTACATTTCCTAAAAAATATTATTGCAAGCTTTGTATGCGTGGGAGGTGAAAAAGTCAAGTTCAGAAAGTTCTGGACATACCCATGTCTGTAATAGCTGTAAAAGCTGGCTAACAAGAAAGCCCACAAACAGACCTGAACTCTATTGAGCACCTGTGGGGCATCCTGAAGTGCAAGGCATGTCTGTAATTGCATCTTCATTTGCATTTGGAATTGCAATAAGAACACCAGTTTACAATGCACACAATCATGGATGATGTCCAGTGATCATATTGCAAGGCCATACCTCAAGAAGGAAGACATGAACTTTATTATTTATTCCATAAAATCCAGAAGCAATTGCTGAGGCCGTGGCTTCATTTACATGCAGTACTTGTGTTATTAATGTTATTTGTTACATTAAAAGCTTTAATTATTTAATGTCATCAAACATCAGACTATTTATACATATTTATTTCTTTTGAATTGGTAGAAATTGATATCCAGTCACCTTGGGCACATATGGTAGAAGAACACAAAAACTTGGGTGAGATAAAGGAAGAGGAGAGAGCAACTCATGTGAGAGAAACAGGTGTGTGGAGACTAGTGAACACAAAGATACATAACCATTTTAACATGTGTTTATGCAAACACAAATACACCTTTATTTTGTCGTTTGCTTCAGATGTAGATGTTTACAAAGAGACCAGACAGGAGGGAGTACAGGTGGTTGAAAAGCAAGAAAAGACGATAATATACAATGAAGAGAGAAGAGAAACGATAGAAACAGCTCATGAAATAAATCTGGTTCCTTCAGGTGAGAAATTAATGCATCTTAGTTTTCTCCACTCTTCTTCTTGTTTTATCTCTTTTATAGTTTATATATAAATTTAATGACATTGGTTTGCCCTCATCTATCTAGTGATAATGTTCTTTTTTGCATCTTGGCAAGAAATGGTCACTGTATGTAAAAGGTGATTGCAGAATGTTGCTTTCACTTGCAGTATCTCACAAAAGTGAGTACACCCCTCACGTTTCAGCAAGCATTTTAGTATATCGGACAATACTATAGAAATGAAACTTGGATATATTTTAGATTAATCAATGTGCAGCTTGTTTAGCAGTACAAATTTACTGTCCTCTGAAAATAACTCATCATACAGCCGTTATTGTCAAAATAGCTGGCAACAAAAGTGAGTACACCCTAAGTGATAACAGCTGTACGTCAGTTAACCATGCAAAGCCACATGTCCTATTGCTTGACAAGACCATACAAATTTGTGTATCTTGTATTAGGGCAGTTAAAATTTGGTGCTTTGAGTACAATTCTCTCATACTGACCACTGGATGTTCAACATGGCACCTCATGGCAAAGAACACCCTGAGGATTTCAGAATTAGAATTGTTGCTCTTCACAAAGATGGCCCAGGCTATAAGAAGATCGCTAACACACTGAAACTGAAAGTTACATTACAGTAGACAGGGTCATACAGGGGTATTCCAAGACATGTTCCACTCCGAACAGGCCTCGCAATGGTCAGTCAAAGAAGTTGAGTTTTTGATGGTGCGTCAGGTGCAAACGAAAAAACAGATGAGTGCTGCAGAGGCTGCAAAAAGGTTGCAAAAAGCAGAATGTCCGCTTGTCGGTGCTCAGACCATACAGCACACTACAACAAGTCGGTTTGCATGGCCGCCATCCCAGAAGGAAGCTTCTTCTGAAGCTGGCTCACAGGAAAGCCCACAAACAGTTTGCTGAAGACAACCTGTCCAAGAGCATGAATTACTGGAACCATGTCCTGTGATCTAATGATGCTTATATAAACTTGTTTGGCTCAGTTGGTGTCCAGCATGTGTGGTGACACCCTGGTGAGCAGTACCAAGAAAACTGTGTCTTGCCATCAGTCAAACATGGTGGTGGTAGCATCATGGTCTGGGGCTGCATGAATGCTGCTGGTACTGGGGAGCTGTGGTTAGTTAAGGGAAATATGGATTCCAACATGTACTGTGACATTATGTAGCAGAACATAATGCCCTTTCTTCAGACAATGACCCGAACAGCAGTTTTTCAACATGAAACTGACCCCAAACACACCGCGAAGATGACAACTGCCTTGCTGAAGGTGAAGATGATGTAGTGGCCAAGTATGTCTCCAGACCTGAACTCTATTGAGCACCTGTGGGTTGCCAGTTATTTTGACAATAATGGCTGTATGTTGAGTTATTTTCAGAGGACAGTAAATCTGTGAGCTGTATGCAGATCTGTACTGCTATACAAGCTGCACATTGATTACTCCAAAGCAGGGGTCACCAACGTGGTCCCCGCAGGCATTAGGTAGCCCGCAAGGACCACATGAGAAGCCTGTGGGCCTTTACTAAAAAAGCTGTTTCATACTTTGTTAAATCATTGTTGATAATTATTATGAGAAATCATTAACACGATCAGTGTCTTCACATAGATGAATATCATTAATTATTAATAATAACATATAATAAAAGGTAAATTGAGAAAGTGTTATTTCAGATCAAACTGAAAACTGTGTGTATCAAACTGGTAGCCCTTTACATTAATCGGTACCCAAGAAGTAGCTCTCAGTTTCAAAAAGGTTGGTGACCCCTGCTCTAAAGTATATCACAGTTTCAATTCTATAGTATTGTCCCTTAAGGAGATATACTAAAATAGTTGCTGAAATTTTTATTTTCTCAAAAAGTCCAAAGATTTTACACAAAGACAGCTAGAATGAGAAATGTGTTTATTGCTTAGAATTGGTTCTAGTGCCTATGACATTGATTTCTGTTGATGCAGCAGCCACGAGACTTCAGCAAACAGTCACAATCAAAGAAAAGGCCATGATCTTCGGAGAGTCACAAGTGACTGTTGGAGAAAAGGAATGGAAAAATCCTGCTACAGTGCGTCAGGTTGAAGACAACTGGTTTGTGCTTTTTACTCCAGTGCAGACTGAGAAGAAGGTCATTGCTACAGGTACTGTTAGCTATTTATTATATATTAATTATATTTTCTGGTTATTTGGGCTAATTATAGATTACTAGTATACATCAGCTGATTAATGTCCATTAATAATATACAGATAATACATTACTAAATACAGATGATTTTGTGTTTGTTCTCAAATAGAGTTGATTAATACTAGCCAAAAAATACGTTATGTTAGACCATTTGGGTCTGCAAAATATGAATAAATGAAACAATATTCCTGATATCTACTAAACATAACAAATAAGCAATTTAATCCACTTTTTTCAAAATTCACTTTTAATCTCCACATTATCTGTGTAAAGCTGCTTTGAGACAATGTCCATTGTTAAAAGTGCTACACAAATAAAAATGAATTGAATTGAAAATTGAATTGAATTGAATTGAATTAATCCCTTTTCTGATATTTCATGTAAACATAAAAATTGAAACAAACATCCTCAAAAAATAGTTTTAAAGGTGCACTCAGCACAGTATGAGGAGATGTAAACCTAAACCTGGAGATAATTTACATCTTACATTTTACAAAAAAATTAATTTTAAATATGTTTCTATGTGTAGAGTGTTCCCAGCTGCTGGTGAGCAAGCAATTCAAACCTCTTCACAATAACACTGGTGCAAAGATCAACTAGAGAGTACAACTAAAGGGTTTTAATAGTAAAACACTGTATACAACTTTCACAGTAAAATTATAACAATCAATAAATAAAGAAATAAACCTAGTAGGTTAAATAAAAATGTTCTTAAAAGCATTTGGTGTCTACTTAAAATTGAGCAATATACCATTAATGTGGAGAATGATAAAAAATATTTAAAAAAATATTCAATGCTGAACACGGGCATCTCCTACTTTCCTAACTCTCCTAATTTTTGGCATGTGGTTAAAAGAGTAAATATTCCACCTAAAATACCAGACTGGGGATTAAAACGTGATCTTAGTGACTTTGAGCATCAAATGTTTAATGGTGACAGACGGCACATGGGCGCCATGTGTTTACATAAGCATGAAAAATATGTTTGTTGTTTCTAGAGCCTATAACACTGATTTCCGAAGATGCAGAAGCAGACCTGAGACCTCAGCAAACTGTCACAATCGAAGAAGAGGAAGTAACATTTAAAAAGATGCCCATGATCATTAAAGAGACACAAGTGATAGTTGGAGGAGAGGAAAGGAAAAATCCAGCTACCGTACGTGAGGATGAAGATGACTGGTTTGTGCTTTTTATGCCTGGACATCTTGAGAAGTTCATTGCCACAGGTACTGTTAACAGATTTAAATCTCTAATTAGATTACATTTATCTAGAATCAAGCAAATAATTATAGTATAGTTTTGTTAATTAGCAAACCACTGTTTGATGATCTGATTGATCCATTCTTTTGAATTTGTGTCTGTTCTCAGTTATATTTTATTAGTACTATACATTGTTGGACCACTAGAATTTTAGACCACTAAGATCTAAAGTATTTGATGCTGAAGTTTTTTAAATTGTTTTCGAACAAAATATAACAATATTCCTGACATCCACAAAATAAAGTTCTTTATAAAAGGAAACATGCTATAGACTTGAAACTATAGAAATGGCAAGTAGTTTAGACACCAAGGAAAACAGTATAATTTGAATACAAATATTGTAAGCACTATTTTACATCTTATATAATTCACTGAGAAATATCCCTATCATTCTAGACACTATGCATAAAAGGCTTAAAACCTGTATCATCTCTTTTTACCTCGCTTTATAGTAAGAAAAGAAGCTGTATGGATTCCTAAAATGACCAATTTCCGTTCAGTAAAAAAATTACATGTAAACTATTAACCACTAATATCTAAGTGACATCATAAATAAATTCAGTTTTTGCCGTCTGGTATAGAATTAATGTTTACATAAAATATCAGAATGGGGATATAAATATGTTCTTACTGACTCCCATCAAACATGGGAGTCAGTAAGATCACATTTTAATCCCCATTCTGATATTTTATGTAAACATGTAAACATTAATTCTATGGCAAGAACTGGTCACTGCAGGCACCATTTGTGAAAGATGATTGCAGATTGATGCAAATTGAAATGTTTTATTCTTTAAAAAATGATGACTGTCTCAAAACGTTTGAAGATTTTACACAAATACAGATACAGTAAGAAATATGTTTGTTATTTCTAGAGCCTATAACACTGATTTCCGAAGATGCAGAAGCAGACCTGAGACCTCAGCGAACTGTCACAATCGAAGAAGAGGAAGTAACATTTAAAAAGCAGCTCATGATCATCAAAGAGACACAAGTGATAGTTGGAGGAGAGGAAAGGAAAAATCCAGCTACCGTACGTGAGGATGAAGATGACTGGTTTGTGCTTTTTACGCCAGTACAGCTTGAGAAGTTCATTGCCACAGGTACTGTTAACAAATTTAAATCTCTAATTAGATTACATTTATCTAGAATCAAGCAAATAATTATAGTATAGTTTTGTTAATTAGCAAACCACTGTTTGATGATCTGATTGATCCATTCTTTTGGATTTGTGTCTGTTCTCAGTTATATTTTATTAGTACTATACATTGTTGGACCACTAGAATTTTAGACCACTAAGATCTAAAGTATTTGATGCTGGAGGGTTTTTTTTTATTGTTTTTGAACAAAATATAACAATATTCCTGATATCCACAAAATAAAGTTCTTTATAGAAGGAAACATGCTATAGATTCCAAACTATAGAAATATCAAGTAGTTTAGACACCAAGGAAAACAGTATAATTTGAATGCAAATATTGTAAGCACTGATTTACATCTTATTTAATTCACTAAGAAATATCCCTATCATTCTAGACACTATGCATGAAAGGCTTAAAACCTGTATCATCTCTTTTTACCTCGCTTCATAGTAAGAAAAGAAGCTGTATGGATTCCTAAAATGACCAATTTCCGTTCAGTAAAAAAATTACATATAAACTATTAACCACTAATATCTAAGTGACATCATAAATAAATTCAGTTTTTGCCATCTGGTATAGAATTAATGTTTACATAAAATATCAGAATGGGGATTAAAATGTGATCTTACTGACTTCCATGTTTGATGGTGACAGATGGCAAGAACTGGTCACTGCAGGCACCATTTGTGAAAGATGATTGCAGATTGATGCAAATTGAAATTTTTTATTCTTTAAAAAATGATGACTGTCTCAAAACGTTTGAAGATTTTACACAAATAAGGATACAGTAAGAAATATGTTTGTTGTTCTAGAACCTATAACACTGATTTCTGAAGATGCAGAAGCAGACCTGAGACCTCAGCAAACTGTCACAATCGAAGAAGAGGAAGTAACATTTAAAAAGATGCCCATGATCATTAAAGAGACACAAGTGATAGTTGGAGGAGAGGAAAGGAAAAATCCAGCTACCGTGCGTGAGGATGAAGATGACTGGTTTGTGCTTTTATGCCAGTACAGCTTGAGAAGGTCATTGCCACAGGTACTGTTAACAAATTTAAATCTCTGATTAGATTACAATGATCTAGAATCAAGCAAATTATTATAGTATAGTTTTGTTAATTAGCAAACCACTGTTTGATGATCCGATTGATCCATTCTTTTGAATTTGTGTCTGTTCTCAGTTATATTTTATTAGTACTATACATTGTTGGACCACTAGAATTTTAGACCACTAAGATCTAAAGTATTTGATGCTGGAGGGTTTTTTTATTGTTTTTGAACAAAATATAACAATATTCCTGACATCCACAAAATAAAGTTCTTTATAGAAGGAAACATGCTATAGACTTGAAACTATAGAAATGGCAAGTAGTTTAGACACCAAGGAAAACAGTATAATTTGAATACAAATATTGTAAGCACTGATTTACATCTTATTTAATTCACTAAGAAATATCCCTATCATTCTAGACACTATGCATGAAAGGCTTAAAACCTGTATCATCTCTTTTTACCTCGCTTCATAGTAAGAAAAGAAGCTGTATGGATTCCTAAAATGACCAATTTCCGTTCAGTAAAAAAATTACATATAAACTATTAACCACTAATATCTAAGTGACATCATAAATAAATTCAGTTTTGCCATCTGGTATAGAATTAATGTCTACATAAAATATCAGAATGGGGATTAAAATGTGATCTTACTGACTTCCATGTTTGATGGTGACAGATGGCAAGAACTGGTCACTGCAGGCACCATTTGTGAAAGATGATTGCAGATTGATGCAAATTGAAATTTTTTATTCTTTAAAAAATGATGACTGTCTCAAAACGTTTGAAGATTTTACACAAATAAGGATACAGTAAGAAATATGTTTGTTGTTCTAGAACCTATAACACTGATTTCTGAAGATGCAGAAGCAGACCTGAGACCTCAGCAAACTGTCACAATCGAAGAAGAGGAAGTAACATTTAAAAAGATGCCCATGATCATTAAAGAGACACAAGTGATAGTTGGAGGAGAGGAAAGGAAAAATCCAGCTACCGTACGTGAGGATGAAGATGACTGGTTTGTGCTTTTTATGCCAGTACAGCTTGAGAAGGTCATTGCCACAGGTACTGTTAACAAATTTAAATCTCTGATTAGATTACAATGATCTAGAATCAAGCAAATTATTATAGTATAGTTTTGTTAATTAGCAAACCACTGTTTGATGATCCGATTGATCCATTCTTTTGAATTTGTGTCTGTTCTCAGTTATATTTTATTAGTACTATACATTGTTGGACCACTAGAATTTTAGACCACTAAGATCTAAAGTATTTGATGCTGGAGTTTTTTTTATTGTTTTTGAACAAAATATAACAATATTCCTGACATCCACAAAATGCATTTTTTTTTATAGAAGGAAACATGTTATAGACTTGAAACTATAGAAATAGGAAGTAGTCTAGAGACCAAAGAAAACAGTATAATTTAATTACAAATATTGCAATTGCTCATTTACATCTTTTATAATTAACTATTAAAATCCCTATCATTCTAGACACTATGCATGGAAGGCTTAAAACCTGTATCATCTCTTTTTACCTCGCTTCATAGTAAGAAAAGAAGCTGTATATATTCCTAAAATGACAAATTTCCGTTCAGTAAAAAAATTACATATAAACTATTAACCACTAATATCTACGTGACATCATAAATATATTTAGTTTTTGCCATCTGGTATAGAATTAATGTCTACATAAAATATCAGAATGGGGATTAAAATGTGATCTTACTGACTCCCATGTTTGATGGTGGCACCATTTGTGAAAGATGATTGCAGATTGATGCAAATTTACATTTTTTTATTCCTTAAAAAATGATGACTGTCTCAAAATATTTGAAGATTTTACACAAATATGGATACAGTGAGAAATATGTTTGTTGGTTCTAGTACCTATGACACAGATTTCTGAAGATGCAGCAGGCCTGATACCTCAAAGTGCCACAATCAAGGAAAAGGAAGTATTGTTTGAAACAAAGCCCACAATAATCAAAGAAAAGCAAGTGATAGTTAAAGAAGTGGAAAAGAAAATTCCCGCTACATCACATGAGGTTGAAGATAATTGGTTTGTGCTGTTTACACCAGTGCAGATTGAGAAGTTGGTTGCCACAGGTATTGTTAACTAATTATAATTTGTGGTTAAATGAATTCTTTCTTGTTAGAATAACGCAAATATATACAAATAAATCATACTATGTAAAACGATCCTGCATTGGATTAATAGGACTGAATCCTATTAATAGGATTTGTCGGTTTCTTCATTGGTTGTACTGCAGCAGGTTTTTCAGACACATGGATTCTGGAAGAAAACAGATTAAGGGAGGTGCAGAAGCAGCAACTCATAGAGGAGGCGAGGAGAAGCCATGTGGTTAACGACAGAAGACTTCCTTCATATGTGCCTGAAGCAAAAGCAGAAGAGCGTCATAGGGAGGTGATTGATGACTGGTACATCCTGCTGGAGCCTTTTTCTAAAACATCAGGTAAAAGTATTGGCTCGGCTTTGTGAGTCATCTTTCACTTTTGCTCATAGAGCTTATTCTTCTCATCTTTTCTCATATGTTCTCTCAACTCTTTCTCTTGACAGTGAGCGAGGACAGGAAGGCTGAGGAGGACAGACGGAGAAAGGAGGAGTTGATTAAGATTCAGGCAAAGGCAGAAGATAGAAGAAAAATGCCAGGTAAAACATGACATAAGTAAGCATACAGTCAGTTTATCTTGAGGATGAGGAATAGTGAAAATGCGAAATAAAAAGTATTTTTAAGGAACTTGTAGATGAAGGTAGTGAAACTGTGACAGGAAGCCACTGTGGTAAACAATGTTCTTTATTAGGATTCAGACCTCTTTCCATTCTTGTCTTCCCACTGACACCAGCTGACCAGCCAATGACATCAACTCCCACTGCACAATCTGTTCGCATCACAAGACCAACCTATCAAGATGAGAGTCTAAAGAGACTAGACATCACACAGGAGATCACACAAAATATAAAACAAGACTCTAAGGTCCAAAACTTGCACACATCCTTACAATACAAAGAAATGATAATAACAAACAAATTATTAAACATTCTGTATTGCATGTGCATTATCTGAGAGAAGGACAAATTGTAAATACTGAAAATGATATGTCCATATTGAATTGGCAAACATATTTATGAAGGATCCTTCGTATATAAAAATACCTTCAACTCACTTGTTTATTTGTAGCTAATAAACTGTTTCAATGAACATCACCTTTCTTTGCTT
Organism: Silurus meridionalis; assembly: GCF_014805685.1. Classification (NCBI taxonomy): domain Eukaryota; kingdom Metazoa; phylum Chordata; class Actinopteri; order Siluriformes; family Siluridae; genus Silurus; species Silurus meridionalis. Next base: position 11,764,110 of record NC_060904.1, on the reverse strand, counting down.
TTACAGGTGGAAACAGAGATCATAATCAAGAGAAAGGTTGGCTAATCAGTCTGAATTAATCTATATTATTTCTTACTATACAAACTAATTTGCATACCAAAATGCACAAATGCATATTAAACATAAGGTATAAGGCATTTACATAAAATGGATTGGTACGCAAATATATACGGTGCATCACTTGCTGCTGCTTCACTTTTTGCATTTTTGTTTTGTTTTATTTTTTTAATACAGAGAAGAGATAAGACAATTGAGGGCGAGTCCATTTATATTCGCCACAGCAATCTAATGTTGGAGGTGTGTAAACATTTTACTTGTGCTTAATTTATTCTTCAATATTTATTTGTTATTTTTTCTATCAGGAACACATGCTAATCTGTGCAATATTCAAGCAGCCACTGCATAAAGTCATGCAGATACAGGTCAGGAGCTTAAGTTAATGCTTTATAAAACTTCAGCAGTGGACTACAACAGCAGCAGACCTCAATAAGATCCACTTTTGTCAGCCAAGAACAGGAATCTGAAGCTACAATGGGCACAGGCTCATTGAAAAACTACCACTAAAAGTCTACCACTAAAAGTCTTGACCTGTATTTGTATTGGATAATTTTTTAAGATTGGATAATTGCATACATGAGCAAATAAAGTGGCTAAGGAATATGTGTAGTGCATTAATAAGCCTTATGAACGCTGTCTTCTCTCTCTCTCTCTCTCTCTCTCTCTCTCTCTCTCTCTCTCTCTCAGGACTCTGATGTGACTCAGAATGTGTTGTTGAGCCATCATGCCAGCATCAGTGAATTAAAACGCATTTTCATGGAGGACATGCCTGTGTTTGGCCCCACTGAGTGGGACAGGCGTCTTTCATCATACACTCCTGTCATCTACCCCAAATTATCCAACGGCGATCTATTTACTGACATAGTGAGTGTCACACACCGCAAATATTGGATCGCATTACTGTGTGAAATTGATGATCTTATTTGGGCAAAGCAGAAAGAGTGGTTTTCCCTCATCCATCACTGACAGAGGGTTTTTTTTTCTTTTCAGATGAACGCAGATGCATTATTGGTGATGTGAAGTCGCTCTACCCTCTTATCCAGAACAAATCCTCTGTCAAAACAGCAGAAACCTTTTTTTCTTCACTGCACCATTTTGTCATTGTTAATGCTTGGTAATATAACCTTTATACCGTTTATGTGCAGTAAATACTATATAAACTATATATTGAAATATATAGCATTAGTTTTGTTAGCCACATTTTGAAAGCTGTGAGAATCTGAAAAAGAACTTAAGATGTGTGTAGGTTTAAATATGTATAGGTGTGATTAAAAAAAACTTCACTTTGAAAACAAGTAAGTTTGTTTATTGTTTTATAGTCTTTATATGGAGATAACATAAATTCCACTTACAGTCTGTTCATACTTGTTTTGTCGATGTTTTTGTCATCATGACAATATTTTATTTGGCATAAAGTCTGTTTAAGACATAGTATTGCTTCAATATATATAATTTTGTATCAAAAGAAATTGCTGATGTAACTTCTGAGTTTTGATCAATATGGCCCAGGATGTAATGGGGGAGGTACTAAAAATGTTCTTTCTCAGGGGTTGATCCTTTTATGCACTTGTCTGACATCATGTCTTTGAACAAATGCATACGCAGACTCACAAATGCAGTAGTCTTTCGCTATAAATATGTTTGTAAAGACAGTTAAGCAGGCAAGAAATGATCTCTGACCAACATGTGAAAGTACAGCACGAACAGTACCAATAATACATTATTTTTATATATATAACTATTTCATAAAGAATCAATCCTTTCCTTTCAGCAGCTTTCCAAAATGCAGACACGAAAAGAAACATGAACAATGTATTGCCAGAAATCATTAATTGTTTTCTAAATTAAATATATTGTTTACGACAAAGTTAATATATGAGTGACAGGTGTGTGGATGTTGCACAAGTCTCTGGCCTTTATGGAAAAATTACATGTAGGTGATTATATAAATAATGTTGTCACCAGTGCAAAAACATCTCAGCAATTTCACTGAAGGCGAGTAAACAAAAGACATCTTGTGAACACATGGCAATGGATTATTCATATGCGAAATCACGTCTAAAACATTAAACCACATTAGAATTTGAAAATTAATGTGAAAAATATCAAAAATAAATATATAAAACAAATAAATAAATAGAATTCTTTAGGAATGTTTAAAAGCACATTTAAATGTCAGAAGTGAATCAGGAGATTATTCACATAATGTATGATGGGACTTGGGACTTCTTTGTAAGAGGACCTTGAACTTATTGTAATTTTGGTTTATCCTTTACAGCCAGGGCACAGTTTGATCACAAAAGCACATTATATCAGTAAATGAAGAGAAAAAAAAAAAGGGAATTGAAAACGTGATAATGCACACATTAAATAATTTTGGTCTAAATTGAGTAGCATGTAACTACATTCAATTAACTGTGATTGTACATGATATACAGTAAAAAAAATCATGGCCTTTTTATGGCTTGACTAGTCTAAACAGTGGCTAATGTATAGTTTTATGTTTGTGCTGCTGTACTTCTTTTCAGAACAAGTTGTGCAGAATCCAAGTGCTATTTTATAAATTGCCAAATAATAAGGGTGAAACATATTATGACACTTTTGCAGTGGGAAACATGATCAGTACTGCTGCAACAATGTACTACACTCTTATTAGATATGCCAACCATGGAGCCTGCATTTAATGTTCATAAGCCGCCTAAAAAAATCGACTAAAGCACTGACGTATGTGACTGTAAATCCAGAAAGCTGCAGATATAGTGATATATACAATTACCGCCAACTTTATTAGGTACACCTTACTAGTACCTGGTTGAACCCCCGTTTGCCTTCAGAACTGCCTTAATCCTTTGTGGCATAGATTCAACAAGGTGCTGGAAACATTCCTCAGAGATTTTGGTCCATATGGACATGATAGCATCACGCAGTTGCTGCAGATTTGTCAGCTGCACATCCATGATGCGAATCTCCCGTTCCAACACATCCCAAAGGTGCTCTATTGGATTGAGATCTGGTGACTGTGGAGGCTATTTGAGTACAGTAGGCTGTGGCATTGACACGATGCTCAATTGGTACCATGCTTTCATGTTGACACCAAATTCTGACCCTACCATACGAATGTCGCAGCAGAAATCAAAACTCATCAGACCAGGCAACGTCCGATCTTCTATTGTCCAATTTTGGTGAGCCTGTGCGAATTTTAGCCTTAGTTTCCTGTTCTTAGCTGTCAGGAGTGGCACCCGGTGTGGTCTTCTGCTGCTGTAGCCCATCTGCCTCAAGGTTCGACATGTTGTGCGTTCAGAGATGCTCATCTGCATACCTCGGTTGTAACGAGCGGTTATTTGAGTTACTGTTGCCTTTCTATCAGCTCGAATCAGTCTGGCCATTCTACTCTGACCTCTGGCATCAACAAGGCATTTGCACCCACAGAACTGCTGCTCACTGGATATTTTCTCTTTTTCGGACCATTCTCTGTAAACCCTAGAGATGGTTGTGCGTGAAAATCCCAGTAGATCAGCAGTTTCTGAAATGCTCAGACTAGCCCGTCTGGCACCAACAACCATGCCACGTTCAAAGTCACTTAAATCACCTTTCTTTTCCATTCTGATGCTTGGTTTAAGCTGCAGCAAATGGGCTGGACCATGTCTACATGCCTAAATGCATTGAGTTGCTGCCATGTTATTGGCTGATTAGAAATTTGCGTTAACGAGCAGTTGGACAGGTGACAGGTGTACCTAATAAAGTGGCCAGTGAGTGTATGTACAGTATATATACACCAACATCCCTAACAGGCATACAGTACTATCTATCTATCTATCTATCTATCTATCTATCTATCTATCTATATATATATATATATATATATATAGAGAGAGAGAGAGAGAGAGAGAGAGAGAGAGAGAGAGATTAAGCCAGACATCTTGAGTAAGAATAACACTTGTTCAAAAGTCGACACTGAAAAGATTTCTGAGCTGGAGATGAAATATTATGAGAACCTGTGCAGACCCTAACAATATCATCAGCTCTTTACGGATTCAGCGTCTTTGGGAGAGTGCCCAGAAGGATACCACCACTGAGAAAGTATCATGCCAGAAAAATAATGTGTGGTCTAATAAGATAGACTGATGATATGTTGAGTCATTTGATCAAAAGCCAAAGCATAATGTTTGGCACAAACCAAATACAGTCCAACATCCTGGAAACACCATTTCTATGATCAAGCATGTTCAAGGTAGCATCATGCTCCAGGGTTGTTTTTCAACTGGAAATAATCACAGCTGATGTGGATAAAGTAAAAAAAAATAAACACATTTTTGAAGAGAAACTGATACAATCAGCTTAAAGTATAAATTCACGGTAAACATACAAGTTCCAACAAAATAATGATCTAAAACACAAGTACAAACTGTGATGTGGTGTGATTAAAACCTTCGTGTTTTACAGTAAAAGCTTTGTGTTTTGGCAGGGCAAAGTCAAAGTTTAGAATTAAATTCAAATAATATTCCGTGGCATGATCTGAAAACTGCTGTTTAATAACATTTTCCATTTAATTTAGAATTGCCTGATGTTTTGCCTCGAATTTACATGTGGACTCAAATTGCCTCTTATAATCTGTGGGTGTCTTGCCCTTCAAAAGATGCTAATTAAAACGAATATATTGAAATCCACTTTGTTTCCGAAAAACAAATCTATTACAAGGGCCCAATTCTACAAAATGGGGGGTGCCTGGTGCACAAAAATGTGAAATAAATAATGATGTGACATTTACATTACAAACATTAACACTACATTAAACATTTAAACATTAATGTGCAGTTAAACCAAGATCTCCTGGTAAAAAATACTTAAAAGGCTTAATTTAATGTTACCTTCCAAAAATTATTGTACTTCATTTGTGGCTTTAAAGATTCTCACAAACAACCAATGAACCCTGAAGAGTTCTAGATTTTAGAGTTATATATTTCTGGAAAAATCCAGTGTCCTTTGAATAAGATTGGGTTAGACGAAGTATATTTTTTTCTAGTTTTCCTCACAGCATCTTCAGGTGGTTTTCCCCAGTGGAAAAAATGCATGTATGGCACAAAATCTTACATACAATCATACATACAATCATTTACGGCACTAAATCTGCTTGTTATAAAGAATATACAATTGTAAAATGAAATTGAAGGATTCTTTGGATAGTTAAAGGTTTTTAGCGCCTAAAAGGATTCTACTAGGAAGCCTTTCTTTTAGGAAGACACCGATTCCTACGGTTCAACATGGCATTTTTTATGCTTTCCTTAGACAGAGAACTGAAGTGTTCTAGGTAAAAAAGAATAAAAAAAAAGAAGTCTTCTATCTTTGGATATTTAAGAAATAAATACTTTGTTATGGGCTTCTACACAGAACACATACAGGTTCACAAGAGGCACAAACCAAAGAACCCAAGGCTGCTTTAGAGATCTTTTTCTAGTTTAAATGTGATAGCAACAGAAATCTTAGACTTTATGGCTACTTATCCCCAGTCTGTGTATACTGTAATGGTTCACACTCTCCCGTACTTGTTAACGATAAACCTGAATGCTCTGTTATTATTTGTCCTGCCCTTTTACATTGGCCCATCTCACCGTAGTCTGGTAAGTGTTGTAGAAGGGACGGAGCATTTGGGCATCTTATAAGGCAGCTGTTCAGCTTGATTACTGGCGGAATCAACATAACAGCATCTGTGCTTTCTGGAAGGTCAAAGTTCATCTGACTGGAGTTCAAAGAGGCAGAGGAAGGGGAAAAGCACTTGAGTGCAGAAGCAGCATCACCTTCGTGCAGGCAGTGAATGTTTAGTTCAGAGAAAGCCAGAGTGTTTGTGTTGGTGATCGTTTCAGGTTCTGAGCAGTTTTTTGAGTTTCGCCGCTCCTTCAGTGAATAATTTTTTTGTCTGGCTTGCTTCAGCCTGTGGTCCCGGTTCTCATAGAGTAGTGTGTTTGCACAAATGAAGATGAAAAGGCCTACTCCCATAATAATAGGGCCAACCAATTTCAGTTTTTCTGAGGGCGTGCGACCAGATGGCGCATGATATGGCACTGGTCTTCGATGGCGATGGGGCCAGTATCCACTGACGGCCACTCCAATGCCAACCAGTAACAAAACCCCAGCAAAGAGCACACAAGCACCAGGAGCAGATCGAAGACGCAAACCACCAATCACAGGTCCTTTATCCTTCTGATGGAGTGAATTATCTGATTCCATAACGCTCACGCCTGTTACAGTGGGACCATCCATCTCTGACATTCTGTTGAAAAAAAGAGGTCAAATTATTATCATGTGCAGCTCATGTTAAAAAATCATGCTTGAAAATCTAATGAGAAGCAAATATGTGTGTATTAAGGGCATTTAAAATTTTGGTACTGTGTTGGTTTTAGGTTGGTTTTGATTTGTCTTGCCTATGTCACTCACACCTGGCAACCCTGACCCATAGGCTCTAATTATCTGACCTTTCTATTCAGGTTTGAATCCTTAAGCTCAGCTGGGCATTCCAAGATATTGGCTAAACATAGTGGCCAATAAGAGGCTACATTTGTTTGTTACAGTAAAAAAAAAAAAAAAGTTGTTCCTTCTGAGTTTCACCTGCATAGTCTGAATTCGCTGAAATTGCTTTGGGAAAAATGTAGTTAAATCTCCTGTGAGATTTACAGACTGTGAATAAAGACCAGTATTGGATCAATTCTTGACCAATTTATGACTATGATTTGATAATCATGATGCAAACTTCAGACTCACATGCACCTAATACATAGCAGGAGTTTTCATGGATCTTTTTCAACTTTTAAAATAAATTCCACAGACACCCTCATTACAGATTTATTCCATAAACTTGCTAACATGATGGAAGAGTCTAGGATCCCAAAGGTTGGGGACTAGTCATAAGATCATATAATAAAGGGATCTTCTTGTCAAGTTTTCAAGCCAAGCAAGAGCGACTCCTGATTTCAGTAAGGATTTGGCAGTAGGCATGACACAGCCTAAATTACTGATTCTGTATCTGAACTCCTTCAGTAGAAAGAAAGGGGTTTTACTTGTCATGTGTAAATGACGGCACAGCGAAATTCTTTCTTCGCAAATCCCAGCTTGTTAGGAAGAGGGTCTTACTCAAGGACCCAACTGATGCAGCTTGATGATAATGAGACTTGAACCTCCGACCTTCCATTTAGTATCCCAGTTGTGCAGGAGAACCCTTCTCAGGACCCAGTAACTTGCTATTATCCTCACCCTTCACATTTTCTTCACATTTTTCCGAGCTCCCAATCGTCTAGCAGTTTATGAATATATTTCACAAACATGCAACTATACAAATATTATGTGCATATTTTGTAATCAAGTCATCAAGTGTTTTCGTCCCAAAGTTAAGTCCAAGCTGACATTAAAACTTAAGTGCTTATGAGTTCAGTTCAAGTCGTCACCAGTCAAACAGGTGAATAACTATGAGAAACCCACAGTATAATAATAACTCTGGCATTGCTGGACTGTGATTTCATTATGCAGAACATGAACATAAAAGATGAAACCACGAAACATGTTGGTCTGTTATGTCTATTGAAATACATGTTGATATACCGAATTTGTCAGCATTTCATAAACTGCGCATGGGTTTGATGGAGAGTGTGTGCATGCAGTCCTGTCATTGTTCTGGCGTCCTATCCTGGATATATTCCCATCTCGAGCTCAGGATAGAGGATCACGATCCACCTCGACCCCAGAACAAAAAGCGCTTACTTTAAGATGAAGGTATGAATGAGTATTAAAGTATTAATTGCAGAAACACGTTTGGTGCTTGCAAATAAGCGTTGACGCATATGATCACGTTTTAATGAAGCATTAGAGTCTCATTCTATCCACACACTCGCATGCGAACGCGCGGTGAGGACGCACACGTTCAGTAGTTTTGAATGCTAATATCTTACCTGATTCCGAGGGTTTTTAACGTCTTGAGCCTCCGATGTTCCGCGTCCTAATGTCGCTTTACTTTCGGTCTTTGGTGTCCAGATGACCCCCAGATGCAGATCCGATTTCCATGTGGATCCTTGACCCTGCGCTTTTCCTCCGAGTCTCCACTATTTCTAGTGTGGGAGCTTGGAGTTTGTGTCTGACAGTTTAATTATCCAGTGACGCAGAGACAAGGTTGGGAGGGGTGTAGTGAAAAATAAAGAGGAGGAACGCAAAGAGAGAGAGAGAGAGAGAGAGAGAGAGGTCATGGGAAGATTAGCGCAAGCCTGTCTGCTCCTACTCCCACGGTGGGCTCATGGTTTATTCTTAGACCCACTTGGGATTCAGGCTTATTTTACCCACCAGGTCTTTGCAGTCAACGTTTATTAAATTACCCCTGAACTCAAAAAAAAGAAGAAATTTTTTTTTGGATGCATGCAATCTTTGCAAAGATTACACACAGATTAGTCTACAACTTTTCCATGTAAGAAGACTTTCTCAGTAAACATGTTGATTCAGACAGGGAAACTTATGGGCTAAGTTTGGGCTTTTACCATTCGCATGGTTATCAGTAATATTTTTGAAAAGAAAATTTCAGAAATTGCTTGTAAGTTGAATATGGGTTGCGAGTTTGATTTGGATTAATCATGAAGTTTATCTACTTGGCAGCTTGTGCCTGTATTTGGAGTTTTAGGTTCCTGTCTGGCAACCCTAAGGATTGCCTTTTTAATCTAATCTCTTCTGCTTCAGTAAAAAAAAAAAATCTGCAGACCAGAAATTATTGTCTAATAATAATAATAATAATAATAATAATAATAATAATAAAGGTTCAATCAGCGCACTGATGTGATGGGAAGAAGGCCTTGTACAAATTTGATTCAATTGTTCCAGTTCACACTATTGTGTTCAGATGGGTTGAGGTCAGTGTTCTGCATGGCAGTTCCACAGGTCACAGACTTCATTTTGTAAATTAGGGATTGTCATGTTGGCCCTTTAAGGCCCCGAGATCCAGTAAAAAGAAATCTTAATTTTATATTCATTATTAAACTTTCTTTCAGCTTCTCCCATTATGGGTCGCCACAGCAGATCCTTCGCATGTTTGATTTGGCACATGTTTTTACACTGGATGCCCTTCCTAACGCAACCCTCCCGATTTATCCGGGCTTGGGACCAGCACTAAGACTGGCTGGGGTTGGTTCCCTGGCCAGGGACTGAACCCGGGCCGCAGCAGTGAGAGCGCCGCATCCCAACCACTAGACCACCAGGGAACCTTTATATTCATTATAATCTTCAGAATACTTGAAGTTTCAGGTTCCTGTCTGCCAACGCTAAAGATTGCCTCTTTAATCTAATCTCTTCTGCTTCAGTAAAAAAAAAGTTTCTACATTACAAGTGCTTTATTTTGTAAAATACTACAGAACTCCATGGTGCTTGTTAGCTTCATGTAAGCTTTCACTTGTCAGCATAACTTGCTTTAATAGGTATAACGCAACACACTGTGTAGCTTTTCCCGTCCTCACAGTACTTTATTCTCAATCTTACAACTAGATTTTTTCACGTTTGCTTTGCTCTGAGTATTTCACGTTTTCATCAAGCTCACACCAAGTGTTGGTCGGGCACTAGTTTGAACCTTGGCGCTGTCCAAATAATGAAAGTGAATTTAGTCTTATCTGCAAAGGACTGGTGTGACTTAGCCTTAAAAAAGAAGAGCCACTCCTGATTCCACTACAGATTTGAAAGCAGACACGGCACAGCCGAAATCATTAGAACCATTCTTAAAACCCTGTAGCTTTATCTTCACCCCTTTTTACAATTTCCCAAGCTGCCAATCATCTAGCTGTTCAATATGGTCAATCAAGTCTCAGCAGCATCCAGAAATGGGTCTCAGGTGGTCTCCACTATGGTTTCATTTACAGTTTTTCTCAGTTGCTTTGGAGCATTTCTCAAATCATCTTTAATATTTGCAAACCAGTATGAGCATTCTCATAACAATTTGTACAAACAGCACAATACATTGGATTTTTCTTTCAAAAGCCTGTACTTTTCTCAAAATCCTTAGTTCATCTCTCAAAAATAAGTATTTGTGTCAATAAACATGTCATTCCCATCAGAGTGAAAAGTTCCTTTTGTGATTGTTCACAAACAAAATCATCAAAATGTTTAATCATTATGACGGAGCACAGTTTCAGGATTTCTTGATATAAACTATGGTTTGGATCACAGTGACTGAAAATGCACAAAATTTGACTTTCTTCTGTACGGCATCTATGAATTTCAGCAGCACAAATGCAGTGTTGTGCTAGTTACTAAAAAATAGTAACTAGTTACAGTTACTCGTTACTTCATTCAAAAAATAACTCAGTTACTTTGTTGATTACTTACACCATAAAGTAATGTGTTACTGTTAAAATTAACTTTTTAGTTACTTTTTAAAAGAACCTTTTTTAATGTTCCCATTAATGCCCTTTTATGTGTTATGGTCTACAAACACAAAACTGACTTAAACACAAAGTAATTTTTTAACACTATTTTATTAAAGTCAGACCAGCACAAACTGAATATCTCACAAGGATTTCTGAAATAAATAACAAAACAAGCTGAATAATATATTCACAATCAAAAACTAAAGTGGCTTCTGCTGTTGTGTTGAGCTCTTAAAAATGTTCCTTTCACAGCTGAAGTATGAAAACTATCAACAATGTAGAACAGAACAGTTAGCTTCTAGCTTCTAGCTCCTCAGGCATGGAGTTTCTGGAGGAGCTTCAACAGATTGGAGTTGCTGTTTATCGCAGTAGATACGAGCTTCGACCCAGAAAGACACTACTTACATTTGCCTTAAAAGTTTTTGTCTTTATACTCAACTAAAGTGAAATAATGAGCATATTTCCACTTTGAGACACTCGTCTTGCTCTCGCCTCGACTCGCCATTACTGCCGCACAGACCTGAATAAACGGAGTACAGTGGTTCATCCACCAATCCTACAATGTGTCTCTGCTGTAAGCAGGTTAGACTGTAGGCTACACTTCAGCCCAAATTCATTCATTTAAAAAAGTAACGGGTAACGCACCATACGGTAACGGTAACGAAGTTACTTTATTTTTAAAAGTAACGCGTTACAGTATTAGTTACTTTTAAAAGTAACACGTTACCGGTAACACGTTACTAGTAAAGCGTTACTGCCCAACACTGCACAAATGTATTTATTTGATTGCATGTTTGATTTATTTTGATTGAAAAAATTCACACTTTTACTGTATTATACAAGTGTTTGTTTGTTTCTTGGTTGAACAACTAAGAGTGTATGGCATCAAATTAACCAATGATCCACTAGTTTTTTTAAAACTAGTTGATCATTGGTTAATTTGATGCCATACACTCTCCTTTATGAGTGACTTTCAAGATTCATCTGCCGATTCATCAATTCAAGTCACATTTACAAAAAAAAGTTTAATAGAAATTTTAGATGACCGATGATGACAACTGGTTTAACCATTTTGCATTCGATGACTTATGCAATGAACTGATTCTGAGATGTTTTGGGGGGTTAACACTATTTAGATGAAACCAGTATAATACATTTTGATTAACATGACATAAACAACTGATAATGTAGGAAACAGCTGACGATTGTACACAATCGATTAAATGAATGTAACAAAGCATTCGCAATTTGAACAAAGCAACAAGAAATGTTTTTATGATGAGCACAAATGACTAAATAATGTGGAGGTTGAACAAGTTGTTTTGAGAATTCATTTTTGATCTGTTGATCCAAAGCAACTGAGAAAAACTGTAACTGCTGCAGCAATTCACAATAACCTTGGTGGATGGTGCTGAACGATTCACCGCACCAAATGTGCTTTATTACACCATGCTGGTTGCAGCAGTACTCATTATGCCACACTGCAGGTTTTTTTTTTAAGTTTTAACTGAGAATGTAGACTTAGGAATGCTTTAACTCCATGGTCTGTCTTCTAGTTAAAATGATGACTCACAAACCAGCCAGGAGGCCGTATTCCTGCCAATGATGCCTGTATTTTCAGATGCTTACTGCCCATCACTGAATGCTCATTCACCTGCATTACACGTTGCAAGCACTGTCATTGTGTTACTATTAGTGTCCGGTAGCTTTGACAAAATCACTCCAATCCACAGCAGCTGATCTGTGTGTTGAAGCAGCTTGCTCCTAGAGAAAGGAGATTCTAATAAGTTGGTTTATGCACAGCATCAGGTGTTTTTAGCACAATTATGTCTGCCAGATGAGCGTAAATAAAGCCTACATCATAGACCCCATGTTAAAGGTAGACAAAGAAAATAGGCCGTACTCAACTTATTTCTTGTTCTGCAGAACATAAATGATTGTCTAATAATAATACAAATAAAGGTTCAATCAGCATGGGCACTGATGTAAAGGGAAGAAGGCCTTGTACAAATTTGATCCAATTGTCCAAGTTCACACTATTGTGTTCAGTCGGGTTGAGGTCAGGGTTCTGCATACCAGTTCCACAGGACACAGACCTCAATTTGTAAATTAGAGATTGTCATGTTGGCCCTTTAAGCCCCCGAGATCCAGTGAAAGGAAATCTTCATTTTAATTCATTCTAGACAGTAGGATACTTCCATCTTTGTGGAAAGAGTTTGGGGAAGTTCTACAAATTGTTAAGATTGTCAGGTATAATTGTGCCTTTTTGGTGTATGTGGGGTTTATAAGCAGTTTCAGAAATGGGCTGTTTGCCTACGACTGCATCTTGAAGCACATTCTTATCTCAAAAAGAGGTGCCCAGACACAAATTTGTTGGAGAGTCAAAGCTTTTCTTTGGGGTGGTGGCCCACAGTGCTCGAATTGAGGGTGGGGTGGGGTGGGGTGGGTGGAGCAGTTACCAATATTATTTTAGCAAAAGAATATATGAATTACACAACTGGAGACCCCATGAAAAAACACAGTCACCACCATTATGTAAGTTCAGAATGCATATAAAGATAAAATTGAAGGCCACCTATTTGGCCATCATGGTCCCTTTCAATCGTGTTGGTCTGCTCAGGTATTGTGATAGTTAGCGACATAAATTACTGAACCCTTGAAAAACCAAGCAGTTCTCTCCCCCTCCACAGAATCTCCTGATTGGGTTAAAATCACAGCCAGCCTTACTGAAGACTACTCAGGCCTGGCTATACAAATGGAAACCAATGACTGGTGTTTTCCTTTACGACTGACACTTTCCACTTGATCCCTAGGGGCCAGTTGTTCAAAAAGGTTAATCGGGATCAAAATGATCCGGATTTGGAAATCCCATTTTTTCCTATTCAGGATCAGGTAATCCGTCTTACTTTTATGCCGGTTTTTCAAAGCATTGGACTATATCACCCTGATCCAGATACACAGTTTTCAAGATTACCAAATCCGGATTACATGTGCTCTAAATAAGACAACATATTACAACATCGCTACCAGGCGCAATGTCCCTCTCTGTGATGATGTTTATGATGCACCTGAGCCTGTTGAAGAACCAGACCAACCTATGGCATTCTGTCAGAATGAGGGACTGACTGGATGTAAAGTAAGGGATGCAATTGTTAGACATTATTTTTGACAGGCTCATCTCTGATTGTTTCTTTGAAATTAATATATTGTGATGAATGACAGAAAAAATTATTTTTGTTTGTTATTGAAATCTGTTTGGGGATTATTTCATTATTTTTACTTTACTATACTGAATAGCTTAATTGGTAGCCTATGTCTACTATATCACTGTTACAACATTTACACAAGTAAAGTGCAATCAGCTTAATTGATATATTCTCAGCCAGGTCACCATTATAGGTTTAGTGGTAGTGTTTTGTAAATAGTATATACTGCATAGGTTGATCCGATGTCTCTTTCTAAAATACTTACTCTTCTTCAGGGACTGCAGCAAATACCATCTATGCTAAAAGCTGTATGTGACTTTCATCTTAATTCACTACTGCACCACTGAGGTGATCCGTCTGGCATCATAAACTTGACAGCCTATTCGAAAGAAAGTGAGGTGCCTCCATCTGCCATGTTTTCATAAGATGATCCCCCACTGTGTCCTTTCAAGTTTATAAAGTGGCAATTTGATAGCAAACATACCAGCACAAAAAAAAAGTGTTGAATGGGTTAATTGACTGTGCCTTTTCTTTGAACCTAACCAGCGATACGAAAGCGAGCTAAATTTGTGCCAATGTGCAAAGAAAAACAATCTGCTTACATCTGCTTAAACAGAACAAGAGAAAAGACAAATATATATATACATACACAGTACAGACCAAAAGTTTGGACACACCTTCTCATTCAAAGAGTTTTCTTTATTTTCATGACAATGAAAATTGTAGAGTCACACTGAAGACATCAAGGGCTATTTGACCAAGAAGGAGAGTGATGGGGTGCTGCGCCAGATGACCTGGCCTCCACAGTCACCGGACCTGAACCCAATCGAGATGGTTTAGGGGCGAGTTGGACCGCAGAGTGAAGGCAAAAGGGCCAACAAGTGCCAAGAATCTCTAGGGGAACTCCTTCAAGACTGTTGGAAGACCATTTCAGGTGACTACCTCTTGAAGCTCATCAAGAGAATGCCAAGAGTGTGCAAAGCAGTAATCAAAGCAAAAGGTGGCTACTTTGAAGAACCTAGAATATGACATTTTTCAGTTTTCACACTTTTTTGTTATGTATATAATCCCATATATAATTCCATGTGTTAATTCATAGTTTTGATGCCTTCAGTGTGAATCTACAATTTTCATAGTCATGAAAATAAAGAAAACTCTTTGACTGAGAAGGTGTGTCCAAACTTTTGGTCTGTACTTAATGTTTTGCAACAAAAAGTTGACAGACCCTAACTTAAAGCTGTAACTCAGAGCTTGTTTTATTTAAAGAGTTAAGACTTCGAGCATTACAGCTTACATTTCATCTGATTTTCAACACAATCTGTCTTTAAGTCCAGTTCCTCTCACTCATACACCCACTCCACCATCCCTGTACATCAATTTACACATTTTTAAATGGATTTCACAAAGCACAATTTCAGCACTGCTACATAGCAAATTAGACATTCATTTTAAGATCTGACTGAACTAAGAGATTCCCTGATGCAAAGTAAAATATGTACAGTCTCTCTCTGGTTTATACAGACACACCCACATGAGCACACACACACACACCCACAAGCAGATCCCTCATCCAAGTGGTCTTTCATACACCCATTCTAAACAGTGTGGGTATGATGTGGGTTCATATACAAAAGTCTTTTTTTCTTTTTGTTGCATCAATTAAAAAATTTCTTTGTACATTTCAAGTAAAAGCTCCACCAATGTATAATTTGTTCACACTTTCAAAACCAATTTTTTTTTTTTTTTATACAATTAGTAACCATAAAAATCATAAATAATAATAATGCATTGATATTGCAGTGCCTCAAAACCATGCACTTTTGAGACGAGAGTTAATAAAAATCAAAGTAGCAATAAGTTAATAAGAATCAAATGATGAAAACTTTCAGGACTGATACAAGAAAAAAAATACAAGAGAAGAGAAGAAAAAAGAAGTAGAAGAAGAAAAAAAGATTTGTGCCTGTTTAGCAGCATAGTTCTCCAATGACCTTTACACTTTTACCAAACCTGTACATTCTGATGCCCAGTTTTTAACAGGACAATCACAGAAAACTGCTTTTAAGCAGAAAAAAAATCCAGTCTGTTTAATTTTCTGAACTACTTGTTCATTATATGGCAACCTCAGTGACAACATACAATGCGGAATTATCGCCTTTGTAAATCTGTCACACAGTTGATTAAAAAAAAAAAATGAAGGAAAAAAATATTGCCCTGTGGTTGCTGAGAAAAACAGAAGCACTAAGGCAGGTTTTCAGGACGTGTGGGTGCTATTCCTCGTCCACACTCCTTAGCATCAGAATGCAGTTATAGATTTTCAAAGCAGGGCCAAGCTTGATACTTAGAATCTTTACAATGTCAGACTGGGTGAGAAGAAGGAAGGCTTCACCGTCGATTTGCTATAAGAACGACAAAAAACAAAAAGGATTGATATAACCACAAAAAAAATCTAAGCATCTTATAAAAGATCTGAGAGCCAACTCACTGGCAAAACAAAAGTTCTTTTAAAAGTTCTTTTTCATCTTACCTCATTCCTGAAAATGGTAGCATGTTCCCGGCAGCCTGGTAGCTTTCTCACAAAAGTTGCAACCTGGCAAATATTTGCACATGAGAGATCAACAACATACCCTGATTAGCTACATCACCAGATAGGTATAGTGCTGTTCAGTGTCATGTTTATGTTAAATGATTCTAATAAACTGTCAGCTTATATAATATCAACATATCAGGTTAGTTAGTGAAATGTCTTAATACAGGCTGAGAAAAATAAATGGCGTTATGATTATTTACCTGTTGTAACAAAGATTCTAATATAGTTCACATCATATGATACTTGATTGCGACCCCATGCAGTAAGAGAAGAGTAATCATAGAAGACAATTTAACGTTATTGTGTTTCATGGCCAAGTGTTTGTGGACGTCTAAACAAACCACTCATGCTTTTGTTTGAGCCTCCATTCTTTTAGTAAGACCTTCCATTAGATTTTGGAGCACTGCTGTAGTCAGGTATTGATGACAGGCACGAAGTCTAGAGATACAATCAGTGTTCCAATTCATCAAAGCACAAACCTCACTTTCCTCCACATTGTAATGCTAGAAAACATCTGTACCCCTTATTCTTAGTGCACATTAGGTACATTGTAATGCTAAAGAATACACACAAGACTGGATCTGATTGTTCAGGTCTGCAAAAACATTTGTTCCTGATATGTCCCTCATGTACAGAAACAAATCCAACTGGTAAAAATATTTTCCAAAATCCACTAGATCAAAATTGCTGGGCAATTTATGTAGTAATTCAAGTGGTAGTATTTGTGCTATAGGTAGAGCAGATTTTTTTTTTTAAATCGCTTTAATGCTTAATCCTTTTCCCCCTCAGACCGTAAGAAGGTATATTTTCTTTCAGGTTCTGAAACACGCCTGTCCACTGGGTAGTTACAAATAATAAAAAAATAAATAGGCCAGACATGAAATCTAACTGTTCCAGCCATCAGAGAGAGTGATCTGTCTACCCATGACAAAACAACAAGAATACATGTGATCAACTATACAATGTTTAGCATCAGTAATAATAGTAATAATAGGGCTGCACGATTTTGAAAAAGATTTTGTGATTATTGTGGTCAATATTGCGATATAATAAATGGTATAATAAGTCTGCTTGATTGGTTATCAAGGAAATTAGAGATAATGATTAGAGATGATGCTGAAATGTGTATTTGTAAAAGTATAAAGGTCTTCAAAATGATTTTTTTTTTCTTTCAAAATGAAACTTTGCATTAATGTAAACATTTTTGTTCTCCAAGGTACATCTGAATTAAATAAAACAATAAATAAAAGATATTTTCACAAAAATACGAGATTTGAAACAGATATTTGCCCTGAAACGCCCTGCCGCTGCCCATTTCAATTATTTACCTGTTTTTCTGTTTAAGATACAGTATTATATTTTTACATTCTTGAATTTAGGCAATTTTGCAATCATTATTATTAAATGTGTTTAAACTTTTTTTTTTTAATGAAAGATTGCTAAGGATTTGTATGGTGTGGGAGTGGAGCATTGTGGTGGGAGGGCAGAGCCATGGGGGGTAACAATAGGAATCTTGCCCACAATTCCAAAAGGCTAAAAACAGCCCTGTTTACACAGGATGCAACAGACACTGGGGGAGAGAGAGAGAGAGAGAGAGAGAGAGAGAGAGAGAGAGAGAGAGAGAGAGAGAGACCAGGCAGAGCTGACGGCGTGTATGGGGTCGTGTGGGAACGCGGAGGATGCCAGGTGATGGCGCGCCAATGTCCCGGCGTGAGTACGAGTGATCGAAAGCAGCGGAGCAAAAGTTAATGAAAAGTAAAAGAAAGCTCGGTCTGTTGAACCATCGCCTGTCGTCTCTTTCATCCAACCCGGGAAAAGTGAGATCCGTTACAGATTTGTCATATTGCCACATGATGTAGCAACTTTAATTGAAAAAATATTGCACAGTTCCTCTCTCTGCACAGTGTTGGAGATTTTAAAGTGAAAATATCGCCATATAACAGAGGAAGGTCTGCTCCTCATCCATCTTCACCTTGTCTCTGTCACGTGACTGAAAAGCCACATGTTCACTGCCTAAACTGAGACTATCTGTTTTTTGTTTTGTTTTGCTAATTGCATGAAAAATCTTCAAACTTTTCTCAGAAGGTATGTGTCCACACATGCACTTATTGCATTACAATTATTAATGTAAATCCCCCCCATTTTAAATTTTTTTATGTATTTATTTTTGTTACCTCTTCTGTGCTCCACTTGGCTACGGTCTTTGCACTAAGTCCCAGTGCTTCCGGCAACAATTTGCCATGTTTCTCCCAGCAGTGCTGAAACTTAGGTGGCTCCCAGCCACAGAAAACAGAGTCATGCAAGAACTGCTGCAGAGAGTCTGCTAAAAGAAACACAACAACTATCAGCTCAGGAGATGCACACGTTATTATTACACTTAATCAGACTAAATTAAGCATACACTCATCACCCCGTTAACACTAGGAAGTAACGTAGACTTGTGTATTCACTTTATGTGAAAGCAATGAAATGCAAAAAATCCCATGGTTCCAAAAACTTTGTAAATGTTTACAAACATCCAAATAGGAAAAATATTAAAGTTAAATAATGACATATGTATAATAAGGTATAAGGGATAAAGTAGTTGGGGAGTGTAAAACGAAAAAGCAATTCTTGGATTACCTTTTCCATTTCCTTCATGCTTAACCTGATTCGGCTTTGTGCACTTGGCTGAAGTGGCAACCCTGCAAAGAAAATACAGACAAAAATATAAGCCGACACAAGGCAGGATCGGACTCTTAAGTTCAAATGTACAACCACTTACTTGACGGGTGAGGAGTTGTCCGTGTTGTCATTGGTTTCAGGGTTGCTGCCTGTGGGTGTTGTAGCGGGAGTCTGTGTTATTGATTCTGTGCGCCTGTGCCGTGGAGGTCCACTCAGGGTCACAGGTCGCTCTCCACTTAGCCTGTCAGGCAGCAGCCCCTCCTTATTCAGATTCAGTTCAGAGTAAGGACAGCTAACAGCCCTAAAACGACATGGGTTTTTAACGTATTATTAGTTTCATTTGTATCAAGTATATGGAATGATTAGAAAAGTATTTTAAAATTTCAAGGCATATTGAAGATTTGCTATAAAAACACGATTAGATCAACACAAAAAAGACCAGTTAACACTGTTTTGGCAGTTGAGAGAAGTTATACTTATTGAAAGTATTATTTCAATACCACGTTACTACCAACACGTATGGTTATAAATGTATTAAAAACACAGACTGAATCATAGGTCCATTTATCATACTGCTCCATTTTCCATTACAATGGAATTGAACAATCCTGGCATCTTCACTGAGCAAAACTTTAAAGTGTGTCCATGTCAATTACTAACGTGTAATGTGTTCCATAGCGAGGTCCTTTAATGTGTCCAACCCCATTGCATCCTGGAGTAGGGCAGCCTTGTCCTGGAGGTAAGTGGGGGTCACTAGTACCTGGGGGGGGAAGGAGGAGAAAAAAAAGAAAAAAAAAAAATGCAATCAGCCTTTCAACTTAAACACATAACGATGTATACATACATTAGAAAGAAAATGCGAGCAACCAGACAGATATGTATGTTAATACAGCTTATGCATTGAATTAGAAAACTGCATTACAACTGGGGTTCTGCAAAGGATGACTAGTCTTTTGACACCATCCTACAGGGTGCAGTTCGGGGCTATCAGCATCCACCCAGTAATTGTATTCATTGCTCCAACCATCAAAATGTATCTGAATCAAAAACACAAAAGAAAATTATACAGCAATTATTTATCAATACTAATACTATTTGTATAAATAGCTGTAAATCATCTGGTTCTCATCAGGTCTTAAAATTAGGTCATTACTTAGATGAACACCACATGGCATATTTATTTCATGCCCAGCAATCTGGCAAGGGTTATAAGGCCATTTTTAAAAGAATTGTCCATCATTCTACTGTGAAGAACATTATTCACAAGCATTCAAAACAGTTGGCACTCTTTCCAAGGGTGGACACCCCAGCAAATTCACCCCAAGGTCAGCAACGATCACAGATCAGAGCACAATGTTACATTTAAAAACTGAAGGTAAACCTGAAGTTGGTTGCTATAAGAAAAACTTCCTCTCTAAAAATAACACAATGTGTAAAGCTTTCTGGCACTATAGAGGGGGTGACACTGAAAGGCCAAAATAATTGCGAGAAATATAGTCAGAAAATTATGCAAACGTGTTTTTTTTTGTTTTGTTTTTTTCTATGTTCCGCCATTTTTCATTCTGCAGCGTCTTCTGTTTCCCCTTTCCAGAGGGCTTCCAGAGTTTAGCGGGTGGTAATGCGCTAGTAATGAGGGTCAGTGGGGAAACAAAACGCCCAGTGTGTAGTTAAATGGCAGATTTTTTCGAATAACTCGTTTCATCAAGGATTGTTTAAGCTCTAAACCAAACACAGCATTTTGTATGTTTTGTTTTTTTGCAGAACAGGACCTGGGCAACTTGCAGTCATTCAGTGGGACATGAACTCTCTGTAAACTGAAAAAATATTCTGCCAAAATTGTGTCATGCAACAGGACAATGATCCCAAGCGCACCAGCAAATCTATAACAGAATGGCTAAAGAACAGATACAAAATGTTCCAATGGCCCAGTCAAAGACCAGACATAATAAAATGTCCTAAAAAATTAAATACCTTCAAATCCCGATGAACTAAGCCAATATTCTTTAGAAGAATGAGCCCAAATGAATTCACAATTACGTGGGAGACTGTTTATACAAAACACGATTAATTCAAGACAATGCTGCTAAATTAGTTGTACAAGCTATTAAATCTTAAAGTGTACTAAGCTTTTCACACATGGTTTATCCATTTGTGTGATTTTTGTAAAATTAAATAACGAATGACGAAATGTAATGTCACGCGATCATGTCGCCTGAGATTGTATTTACTTAGTTCTAAGACCTGATAAAAACCAGATGATTTTTATTATGTCCTGATATGTAAAACCATAGAATTCAAAGAGGGCTTCTATCAAGTGCAAGTATATGATGTGTGATTTGTTGCAGTTCCCTGTTTGCTAAGAAACAGAGACAAACTAAACTAATAGTTAGGTTAGGGATTTAATATAAATAAATAAGAAAAAAATAAGACACGGACCTGTTTGATTAATTAATTACTTTCAAAATTAAAACCATAATTCAAATATACAGTATATTCAACTTGAAATAATTCTTGCAAGCACATTACACTGATTTACAAGTAAATGTTAAATGTAAAATGTTATGGCAATTGTACTGACTCGGAGGTAAAATTATAAAATTACATCTAAATCACAATATAACTCCCAAAAAAATCTATTATAAAATGAAGGAACTTTAACAAGTGAAAGTGGTGTATGGTGTATACCTTGACCCTGTGATCCTCTGTGTCTGATATAGTGGCAACACGGATCAGCATGGGGTTGCGCTTGTCCACTGCCTCCAACTTCATTCCCACCTGGAAGCCATGTGGCGGTCTCTAAAATAAAAAGCAAGAATATGTGCATGAGCATATTATTTTGCCAGTAGCAGAGCATCAGGGATTCATTAACTCACTTGTGTGAGCACACTCAGTCATGCTCACCTGTTTGAAGGCTCTAGCAGGCGCTGCTTGGGTCCCAGTCTCTTCTAGGTATTTCTCCCATGAGAAACTCTTTGATTGTTTGTACTCTGGTAAACATGGACAATATTAGATATACAAAATATGTGCTGGTAAACAATCAATTCCATAAAACTGATCAAATTCCAAAGTCTAAATATTTCAGCTGTTGATTGCAATGATAATTTTATATAAATTATATAAACATTTGACCACTCCATCTTGAGATAGATAAATAGAAATGAATAAGAAAAGCAAACCTAGCTAAACCAAGTTTGCTTTTCAATACGTATTAACTGCATAACTGGGAATGATTCTGATAAGTCTGATCTGAATCTTGGCTTGACAAACACAATAATATTGTGTTCTTATGAAGATTAAACCAAAATGTAATTTCGGTCATAAATAGACTTCAAATCAGTATCAGATATAAATGTAGGCACCCATTTAACTGTTGCTACACGATCTTAGGCCAAATCTGTCTTTTACTTCTGACTCTGTCTAATATTTCTTAAAACTACATGTACAAGTACACTGCAAAATGTATTTAATTCAATGATGGGGTGAACTAGGGCTGCAACAACTAGTTAATTACGATTATGAAACTCGAATGCCGTTATAGATTAGTTAGGCTGCTCAAGTTACGTTAGCGTGACGGCATGATAGCACGGCCTCTTGGGAAATGGCGGTGAGTACAGGGTCAACCTGCAGCGGGAAAAAGTGTCCCGTCATCCAAGGCAATAGGATATAATTTTATATTAAACGTAACAAAGAAGACTGTAACCTGCAAGCTATGCAAAGTGGAGTTTGTGTGGTATGAAAGAACCACAGTGATGCAAAGCATGTGAAAAGAAAACACACTGGTGTCACGGATGAAGGTGAAACATCAGCATGGTGAGCAAAAACTGTAAAATCCTCATAATGTAAAAAAATGGTACAGTTTGAAAAAGTGCTATTGTGTAAACTGTTTGTAACTTCAGGACAGTCGCACTGGATCTGTTCTGTCGCGAGCATCAGGTTGTGCAATTAATTTGTACACCAATGCATAATTTAAAAAATGCTTGCTGTGTTTTTCCATTCTGTTCTCTTTTTATAGTATTTGTCTACTACAACAGTAACTTTCAAACATGATATACTGTGGCTTTACTATGTTCAAATGCTTGTTTTTAATGATTGTATATTTAATTTATGCATAGATCATTTAATTATTATAAAAAATTTAATTCATTCTATATTCTAGATGCTTATATCTTCACAACTAAACAAAATGTCTGAGTATTTCTTGAACAGAAATTCTTAAAATGTTCTATTATATTTTATACTTATTTTTTTAAAGATTGGTTGTCAACTTGCCATCCGCAATTATAATTAAAAACAATAAAAATGTTTATGCAAATTGCTTTTTTTTTTTTTTTTTGCAGAAAGGATCAACCTAGCATGAGTGAATTTGTTTAAAGGAGAAATCCCCCACACACTCCTCAACAAGCAGCCACTATAAGGTTTAAAATGTCGAAATTAAAAACAGTTAAATATGTGGCGGTTGTTTTTTTTGTTTTTTAGTACACCTTTATACATAAATACCCTGAATTAGGGTTTTTTTTGTTATAATAAGCAAAACATCTAATAAAAAATTGCTTAGTTTGAAAAAAAAAAAATAAAATAAAAAAAAATATATATATATATATATATATATATATATATATATATATATATATATATATATATCTGTTTACACGATTAATCATTTGATTAATCGATTATCAAAATAATCGTTAGTTGCAGCCCTAGTGTGAACTCATCTGACTGCTCATATGTACACACACCAAAGTGTAGACGTTGTTGCTGTGTGTGTGCATTTTAGTTTGAACAGCACTAAAGCTTTAAAACCTCTGAACTGTTTTTAATTGTAGCTCGTTACAATGTGTTAATTGTGGAAATTGACAGTTGAGGTAAAGACTAAAGGAATATAAAGTGTGAAGCCGTTGTAAGAGTATTAATGCACATATTTATACCTGCAGGTGTGGTCAGTGTTAACTTTGCTTCCTCACAATACCCAACTGGATGAATATACGGGCTGCTGGCATCACACCTGGTAGCCAATAGACAAAAGGTTTGTAGTCAAAAGTCTGTACATGCACATACAGGTAAGTAAAGGCACACACTTTCTCTTACCAGTAATCATATGTCTCATCCCAGTTATCAAAATGGATAAGGAGACGGTTATCCACAACAGCGGAAATTGTGGCTACACAAATGAGAGATGGGTTTTTCCTGTCAACAGCCTCTAGCTTCATCCCAGCACGAAAGCCTGAGGGGGTCACTGACTGTAAGGTACCATTAAAGAACTGTTATAACATGCACTTTATAAACACTGAAAAAATACAAGACCACATGCTATGTGAGAACGAGTCACACAGTAACTTACTGTATTAAGACTTTTAAAGATATGTTTGGGTGCCAGTTGCCCCCTGCAGTTCTTTACATAAGTATTCCAATTAAATTCTCCATCTCTGCAACCTGCAAGGCGAAAAAAATGGCATAAATTCATTATATCTTGGATAAGATTTTATACTAATCTAACCACTAATCACAACTGTTTTATATTTTCAACATATTCAACTACTAATCACAAAATACATTTTTAAAGTGGTAAAACTTCACTACCAAGGTTATTACAGACCTTTGGGCAGCAATAGTTTGAGGCCCATTTTCTCACACCAGCCTGGTGGTTTCACATCCCACGAGTCAGCATTTACCCAGAAGTCATAGCATTCAGGAAAACCATCGAAATGAAGTCTTATTCTGTAACCTTGAACCTGAGAGGAAGACAACATAATTACTATTTCTGTAATTTAATAACTACCCAAACTACAATGCTAGAAACACTTTAATATAGTTAATTTATTAATTATTATATAATTTCTCAGTCATGTTTCTGCATTTATAATGTCGCTATATGAAAAAAGTATATTCAGCTAAACTGTGCAAATCCTGTCATTGGTTTTGCTGCCTTTTCTGCTTATTCATAAGGGGAGAAAAGATGAAAGAAAAACCTTACAAATTTCCAGTGAACTATTTTACCTGGTGCAAATGGATTATGTGCAAGTAGCTGCAGCAGCTGATTTGCTCTTGGAAAATGCACTTTTTAGTGAAAAGACCTGCCTCATGCTCTCATCATTATTCAGGACCATTTAATTGCATTTTCCTTTAGTGCGATGCAAGAAGTAAAAACTATTTGGTAGACTGACAATGATCATGCTCACTTTTTTTTAGCATGATCATGTCTGTGATATGGGCTGTATTTTTGTGTTTTTATTTTTTTTTTTATCAAGTCTCTAACAGTAATAGTTAAACTTATTTCTCTGTAAACTGCCCCCTCTTCAGGTCAGAACATATAACATTTGGGGTAAAGTGTAGATTCTGATTTGGCAGCTCTAAAACAGTAATATTTTCACTAAATTAAAATATCCACTTTTATTTAGTGTATGTTTCATTTGTCCGTCTACTCACTGACTACACAATAATAAAAAAATATATAATTGTTTATCATTATCTAGCTATCTGTAAAGAATTTTCCAATGGGATAAACAGTGATCTATCTGATATCTAATTCAGTTTTGTCTCAAATTTGACTACATTTGACTGAATTTAAATAAAATAAAGCAGCAAACACACAAATGCTCCAGTTTGTGCATTTGGCATTTTATCAGGAACACTGTACATATACACACTGCAGCTATATGGACGATTACTGACTAAACAGTATAAAAATAAAAATAAAAGAAATTAAAATGCTCTCGGTATTAACCCAGAGCATGCAGAGACTGTTGATCATGTGTTACCTCTGCCACAGTAAGCACACAGAAGAAAGCAGGATGGCACGGATCCAGGCCCTCCAACTTCATTCCAACCTTAAAGGCATTCCTGCTCTGAGGAAAGGTCTGGTGCTGCAAATCACACACCATAACACTTCAGCAATCCACCTTGGATACGATATTTCATTCAGAAATTGAACACATAATTTAGTTATGTTACCTCTTTAAATAATTTTAAGGGGGTTGACACAGCTTTCTCTTCCTCCAAATAGGCTGGCCAGCTCCACGCCTTCTTCTTTGAAGGTGCAGCTGTTACTATGACAATAACATCAGACCATACATTATACACAATAATTTGTTTGGTCATTTTTAAAGAATTTTTATGAAATCTTCAATAAATGTCAGTTTAAACACTAGAACATTACATGATGTCCAAGTTGTCTGATGTGACAGTAGCTGCATAACTTCTTGACTGATTTAATAATCTTAGCAAACAAGCTGAGCACAGAAAGATAAGGACAGTCCCCCCCCTTCAAGGGCATTAGATTTATCACTGGCTATGCATGTAAACTACAAAAAAAGATTAATATCCTAGAAAATGAGATATTCCACTACTTGACAAAATTGTGTTTCTTACTCCTACTGATGAAAAATCTCCAACAACAAAGACAAAAAAAATCAATGAAAAAAAATATGTCTTAATCAATCAGACACCAAGTAACAAGACACCAAAGAGCTCCAAGCTTGTAAAACACTCCTCTGAAATGTTATTCACAATAAAAATTACAAAATTATTTTTAAAATCCTTTTTTTCCCTCAGCCGGATGGTTTTTAGAAAAAGGTGTGATGACAGTCAAAAACAGCCTTTACTTTTTACCATAAAGCAAAATGAGACATTAACTATACAATCAATACTTGATAATTATACACAACACACTAACAAAAAGCTCTGAAACACACATTGATGTTAAGTGGGTGTGCTTGAGGATAGACATTTACCTAATCTGGCAAGTTTGGCTGCTTTTCTGCCTTTTGAGACTCTAAACTTCTCCTATAAAGAAAAACAGTTTATTGCCCACGATAAAAAACATACATGGTGTGGTCTGTGTGAGCAAGTGTTATGTGAATGCACACTACCTCCTCTTCCTCAACATTGTCCTCCTCATCATCCTCAGACTCCATGAACATCTTCTTCTTCTTCCTGATTCGTTTACCTAAACGTTCACCTTCCACTGTATCACCTGGAGTTGACCTTCACAGCCCAACACACACACGTGCACAAACACAATGTATTTAACAATAGCTGATAAACACTCACTGCAGGTCCATCACTAGGCCGAAATTACTGGCGGACCTGTAGGCTGCTTATCTCTCATCTCAGATAATAAAGTATTTGTACTTAACTTTATTTATAAAGTATAAATAAAGCACCATATACAATCTCAATCAATTGGAATTTGACAGCATGAGAGAAAAACTTAGCTGTGCGTAAAATAAATAAAAATGTAATTGTGATATTGTTTTGTAAAGTCAGGTGAAAATAAATATGAGTCACTGTACTTCATATGGATTTATCAAATACAACCATTTACAATATTGTTACTTAGTTTAGAATAAACTATTGAAATAATAAAACACAATCAACCTGATGTTCTTTCTGATCACAACCAACATGGCAGTGGATAAGGGGTGCCTCTATTAGATGACCATATAAACTCAGAAAAGCATTCCAACAAAAAATAAACAAAAAAAACAATAGACTGTTTTCTGACGCCTGTCTATCCTATCTATCCATCCATCATTAGTATTTTCAGCAATTTTAGATACAGTAGATCTTCTGTAGGATCAGACCAGACAACCTAGCTTCCAATCACTGAGCCTCATGTTCCTATGACCCCCATCACCGGTTCACAGAGCGTCATTCCCTGAACTACTTTTGGTCATTACTAACCAAACATGACCACTGAAAACCTCTTAACATGTAATCTTTAAACACTTATCACTACAACATATGAAGAATTTAATAAATGCTACACACAGCTATCAATTTCATTACAATGTACACACAAGAACTGGACAATACATTTTTGTGCTATTTACAAAGAGACTTACAGGTGTGTAAATGAATACAATCTCCAAAAACATCCACCTAATATAATCATATTCAATTCATTATCACTGTAAGGTCATAACGTACACAGTGGTTCTGTAGTTTCTCTGTGAAATTTCATTCGTTTACATTCCATGAATTTACCACAAATTCCATCTTACTATGGCATTATCTCTAAAATGCACCAGAATGAGTTACTGTTATCTTGAAGCAGGAGCCATATGAACAGAGCACTGCATAGCTCATCTGATTAATGTGTGTTCCGAATACATGTGAATATCTCTCACTGTGTTTACCTTCCACTGCTGGGCTGTACACAGCCGGTACTGCAGAATTTTCCCTGGAGAAAAGACTCCCGTGAACCAGCGTGGCCACAGGACTTACAGCTGGCCATCTCCACGTTGGAGCGCCCCTCTCTACTGGTGCTCACTGTGCTGGAGCTACAGGTCTGCGTTGCAGACGGCCCTGTTGAAACACAAATATAAAGAAAAACAAACGATGTTTAAAACGTGCAAGAAAAAGTACAGGATTTTCTAGACGTTAAGCAACTTCACTACAGATAGTCCCCGAGTTACGATGGTACGACTTACGATTTTGCGTTGACGGCGAAATTTTGTAAATATTGAAAGTTTCATGCGGCAAAAAAAGTAGCAGGGTATGCTCCACTAACCGCCGCTCGTCCACGTGCCTGCTGCCACATACGTACACCAACCAGGCATAACATTATGACTGGTGAGTGAATAACACTGATTATCTCTTCATTATGGCACCTGTTAGTGGGTGGGATATTATTAGGCAGCAAGTGAACATTTTGTCCTCAAAGTTGACGTGTTGGAAGCAGGAAAAAATGGGAAAGCGTAAGGAGTGAGTTTAACAAGGGTCCGAATTGTGATGTCTAGACAACTGGGTCAAAGCATCTTCAAAGCTGCAGCACTTGTGGGGTGTTCCTGATCTGCAGTGGTCAAAAGAAGAACAGTGGTGAACCGGCGACAGGGTCATGGGTGGCAAACGCTCATTGAACCGTGTGCCAAGCGAAGGCTGGCCCGTGTGGTCCGACACAAAAGATGAGCTACTGAAGAAGTTAAATGCCGTAATGCTCAACACTCGGGACTGTTTTGGCAGCAAAGGGGGACAAACACAATATTAGGCAGGTGGTCATAATGTTATGCCTGGTCAGTGTATATCCTGTATAGTTTATACTGCATGGAACTGGTTTGCTCAATTATGTACTGTAAGTTGTTAAATTATTAGCAAATAACAGTAAACTACTCCATACTGATCACCATTCTTAAAGACTCCTGTGTAGACCAGACCATGTCTCGTCTTATTTTTAAGTCACGATAGGGTCATCGTAAGTCAGGGACTACCTGTATATCTTGTACCTTAAGGTATATCTTATATGTGACTTCCCCAAACGTATAGTCAGCAATATCACCTGCACGTGGTTTTGCCGTTTCTGACACTTTTGAATGGTTGTGTGGGTCTGATGAGCCATTAGACGGTGTAGTTTGTGACTGTGGGCCTGAAGACTCCTCTTCTTTGTCTTTAGGCTCTGGATCCGTTACGATCTCAAGTGTCCCAAATTCTGTCATCCGGAACTGAGTAAAAAATAAATAAATAAATAAAAAGGTCTTGTTCTTTCACATAATTTTAGTTGCTGTAAACATGCCATAAAAGGTCCCAGTGATAACGTGATGAGTGTTGGATCAGAATTTGGTAGTTACACTTCTTTAGCAGTCAGCTAGCTTATGAAACTAACATTTCATTGTATGCCATTAGTTGCATCAATGTACCGTAATTTCCGGACTATTAAGCGCACAGTTTTATAAGCCGCACCCACTGAATTTGACAAATATTTTTATTTTGAACATAAATAAGCCACACTGAAGGCTACACTGAAACTCATGAACTTTACACAGGCTTTAATGAAAGACACGTTGCACACGGTGTAACAGGTGAAATATGTTGCTATTCCTTTAGGAGCATAGCTGTATTTTGGGAATAGGCTACCGCCGGATTTTTCCGCTTTTTTGGCTTGAAGTTTGTGAAACCGGGAAAAACCCAGGAAAAATTCATAAATAAGCCGCTTCATTGTTTAAACCGCGGGGTTCAAAACTTGGGAAAAAAGTAGCGGCTTATCGTCCGAAAAATACCGTACACTTAATGCTTGTGCATTGTTGTGGGCTTAGGAGTTTGTTTAAACCCCTGTACACTGATTCAGTACAAACACTGGACTGGGATTGATTACTTTTAAATGTTTACTTCACCTCATATAAATCATGCAATGCAAACAGCATTTTATGACAAATATTGTTGTAATGCAGTCTTTTGAAAGTATTGTTCACATATAGAAATATTGAATAGAGAGCCTCATATTGATACACTATATCATTACACTTATTGTAGACAAGAATATAAACCAACACAGAAAGTCACCTTGCTTGAGTCATGGTTGATTTGGTCTTTGTTAAACAAAACACAGTGATTATGAAGTCCACAGGTGCTAATATGAGACTCTACTTAATATTGTGCAGAACATAGGATTTCAAAATATATTTAAGCTACTGATGAATGTGTAACTTTCTGAGCACAACCAACAGAAGAATGGGAATAAATCGCCCATGATTCAGACACACCCCCTTAAGTCATGGCAGCTGGGGTGAAGGAGTGTTTATGCCAAATTGGGCTTGTGTTGAAATGTGTGCAGAAATGTGTGCATTCCACGGTGAACTTATTTCCTGCGCAAGACTTGAAGAAAGAAAAAAACATGGAAGTCTCACCTTTCAAAGTACAAACTTTTAGGGCTTCTGGAATGAATAAAGTGCACTTTTAAAAAAAAATAAAAAATGTTGTGCTAGTTTGTGCAAGTTGGGGTAGAACATTTAATCAGTGTTTAATTTTACTGCTTTCTTGTGCACATATATTCTGCACTATATATTGTCAAGGAACTGAATGAATCATATAAACACAATCTTTATTTAATCTCCTTGTTTAATAAATTGCTCTTTTGTACTGTTGAACATTTTTAATTAACTGAAAATAGAATGGATATATTCAGAATATCTCTAATTTGCCTAAAAGTGTACTGAAATTACATTCTCGAAATAAATTAAATAGATTCTGTTTTGTTGCATCCTGTTCCACCCCATTCAGCCTGAACAACAACAACAACAACAATTCACAGCCACTTACAATTGTGTCATTTATACATGCAGTTGAGGATTAAGGGCCTTGCTCAGGAGCCCCGCAGTGGCAGCCCTGTGGTGCTGGTATTTAAACTCATGACCTTCTGATCGGAATCAAATGACTTAACCACTAAACTACCACTTCCCAGGGCATATCCCAGATCCCAGCTTGTTATGATGCTGGGGTTAAGAGTGAAGGGTCATCACACAGCAGGCATTGCTTAAGATTGGGGGATTTTAGGTGGCAGCTTGGTAGTACTTGGGCTTGAACCCCTAACCTTCACTTCAGTAACCCAAAGACTTTTAGAAACAGCTTTTAAAGCAGCAATAAAACTGACTAATTTGCATTTTCATATCTTTATCTACTACATGCTGCCATCTAAAAAAGATTTGCAAAAACAAACATCTGGTTTAGTTACTGCAGGGATGTCACATCTTATTACATTTATACTGTGCTGAACATGAAAGATAATATATTAGTGTATCCCTGTTATACATCACTGTGTGTCTATACCCTGATTTCACTGCCGGGTAATGTAGCGATGCCATCCTTCCAATCAAGAGCAGCGATCATGTCAAAATCTGCTCCTGGGGCAGAGCTGTTGCTGGCGGGTGTGTCTGTCATTTTCCCCCTGAGACAGGAGAACAAAAACAATCAGAGATGAGGAGATACGAAGTGCCAAAAAACTTTCTAGCTGATCATGAATATTTAAATAAGACGAATTTTTGAGCACAGAGATTCATCTATCCCTCAGTACGCACTTCATTTCACTCTGTTTATCTTTTATAACTGTAAGAATAGCTTAATAGGAGTTTAATTACAGGCCTACCGATCACTGCTCTTCACGACTGTATATACATAAAATCTGTCGACAATTTTTAATATTTGCAGTTTTAGGATTAGTAAAAATAATAATCTGTACACCATCCCCGAGATCCTGCTTCCTAAAATCTGACACAGCCGCCGAAACGCCCGCAAGTCGGCTTACGAAATAATCTGCGCGTCAACTGCTGTACCGCGCTTTTCCACCAGAGGGCGTCGGACGGCCGGGGAATGCCTGCACCAAGCACTTGAATAAGAATAAAACATGGATTTATAATGAATTTCCGAAGCAGTTCGTCTAAAACACGCCCGAAAATAAACTCATCCCGCACTCCCAATAGCGTCCAGGTCCCCTAAACCTGGAGGAAGCGAGGAAAACAAAAGTTAGAGGAACAAGTTCAGCTTTGCGTTGTTTTATAATAATCTCGTGGAAACAGGCGGCTCGGGGGTGTAGATATAGTTGTGTGAGTTGAATGGAAAGGGAAAATACACGCCGTGGTGTTTTCTAACGAAAAACCAAACATTTCAGGGTGTTCATATGGGTATAATGTGGGACCACTGGAATAACGTTCAGAACCCAGGGTTTATCGGGAATACAAATCCCAGTACGGGGAAAAGCCGTACAGTGACACCGCGCCTGTGTCCGGCTCGGAGACGCGCTCAACTCCCTCTGGAGATTTGTTTTCTCGGTCACAGAGCGTGGAAATGGGTTTTTTTTTATTACTCCGGTCAGAAATTAAAGTGCAATGCCCGAGCGCCCATTATTAGCATTCGCCTGATACAAAATGGCGGAGGATACAGCAGGCGAAGGGCCGCCGACACGTTCAAACTAGTGAAATTGTCGGGAGTTTTCAGCTCCGACTCGCCCCGCACGGCCTTTAACTGCTACCCGAGGGCCGAGCGCTCGACTTGTTCTGCTGCAACGAAATGTTTTTCCCTCGGCCAACAAACTACTTACTTTCCCCTTGTCACGGAATGTCGATAGCTAGCCCGGTTAGCCTCCGCCTGCCTTAAACCTGCCTGTGGGCTCCAATTCGAAACGCACAGCCGGCTAGGTGAGGCTAGTAATGCTAGCAAGCGGAGCACAATACACGAATATATAGAGTTTGGTTCAGTTTTTCCAGAGGAAAAAGACGAAAAGACTCATGCAGGTGGTTTAATGGAGTTTTTTCGGATATTACCCGAAACAAAGGAACTCCAGGTTGTCAGGTTGGAGAAGAAAAACAGCGAAACGCTCGCTTTTCGTTTCTTCTCCACAAACTTGTCACTTCTATTTATCTTTCTCGCTTGAAGCATCGTTACAGACAGTTGCGATCGGCGCAAACTGTAAAACAACCGTTTCCCTGCGAGTCGGTGCCACTGTTTCTATCTGTAACCTTTGCATCGCGGTGAGATTTTAAGAAAAACTGCAACTCACCTCGTTTCTCTTTTAACTCTTATTTTGAGCAGGATGGTGAGGTCCGAACTGCGCATGCGCAAGGTATTGCTTTTCGCTAACTTCGGGGCTCGATAAACTTCGACGCGTTCGGTTGCGGTGGAAGAATGAGGACACGTCGTGAACGAGGGAGATCTCTCTCTCTCTTTCTCTTTTTTTGTGCAGGAAACAAAGCTTTCGGACGCGACAGATCATTCCCACCCAAACAGTCTTCCTAAACACGAACATCCATTCCTGATCTCAGATGATTACGCAGACTGTAGCGCGCCTCGATTTATCTGTAGCTGAGCCCCAACTTTGCGTCACTTTGCTTCAGATTATGTAGATTTCACTACACATGACGCTCTTTAGATATGTGCTGTGCTTTAAACTGTAATGTCTTTTTAACGTTTCAAAGCGAAAGCATCTGTAAGTCGGGTGGTTGTTGGGGAATCCACTGATTTTGGTTTCCTGTCTCTATCACGTGTTCGGATTTATACTCCGTCCATCCTCACGTCTACTAAAATCAAAAAGGCCCGCGTAATCCACGCGTACACCAGTCGTTTTTATGGGTTTTTGCCTTATAATTTAGTTTGTGATGTATAACCGAGTTGGAACGCCGTTTGTTCCGTTATCAGTTCACGCTGCAGCGACGTTTTCAGGCGCTTGACAGCTGCAGTCGGCGCAGTGCGAAGGTGGAAAGCTGCAGTTCGAGAGCAGAACCGCTAGATGGCGCCCCAAGCACACGAATCTTCTGTGTCGCCTTTATGTTCCGGTTATCGTGTGTGTGGAACTTACATCATGCCAAATGAGTCATGCTTATAGGAACCAAATTCTGGTTAGTTCAGAGTCAATTCTAGCTTCATGCAAGCATTACCTCGAATTTATGGTGGTTATTCTACTTCTACTGCAGCCCAGGGTTGTGACTGATCGTTTTTCAATGAGCTGAAACGTGTATAATCATGTATGCATGTTGCTTATATGTGTAGCATTAAAAAAAAATCCTATTCACTGCAACTAAGAGCCTCAAACCTGTTCAAGCATTACAGTTCTCTAATGCACCTGTACAGAGCGTGTACAGAGCCCACAATCTTACGGAAGACATTTGGACAGAATTGGAATGCTAAGTGAATGCCAGGCTTCCACACCCAACATCAGTGCCTGATCTCACTAAAACTGCTGTGGTTGAGTTGTGCAAATCCCCACAGCCACATTCCAAAATCTAGTACAAAGCCTTCCCACAAGGTTGTAGACTATCATACAAAAGCAATGGGATGAAAATGAGAAGTTATACATATGTTTAAAAATTTGGGTGTGATTAGTCAGGCATAAATACTTTTGCCCGTATAGTGTAGTTAAATAACGGGTATATCTGCTTTACTGATCCCTATAAGGAAATCTGTTTTCTGTTTTTAAAATCTGAAAATTCCACTGACTTACAAGCGGCCTAAATTTCATAATTTGAAACAACTGGATTTATTCAGTTCATTGTTGGTTACTGTTAGCTAGTGTATGTATCTATAACCTTTTGGTAGCTCATGAAAGGGCAAATATTGTCTATAAATACACTTCATTGTGACAATGGCTTAGTAAATAAGAATAGAATTCTGGTAGGGGAAGCTCAGTAGTTAAGATGTTGGATTTGCCCTTGAGCATAGCCCTTAACCTTCAACTTTTAGGGCATCTGCCAAATGCTGAAAATGTAAATAAATAGATTAGGAAAATAAAATATCATCATTTATCCCTATAATTTCTTAACTATTGAGCTCACCTGAGGTGACACTGGTAAGGAAAAACTCCCTAAGTAGATATTAGAAATATACAGTACCTTGAGAGGAATGAGGCTCAACAGGGAGTCAATTCTCAGGGTGGCACCAGATATTCATTCATAATAGTTTCATATTTGCTGCAGTTGTCAGTGGGCCTTTTATATACAATGAATATCATCTTAGACCACCACCCCAATAATTACACTAGGTCTAACCTGTCCAACGCATTAAAAAAAAGTCTGGACTAACTATACAGATTTACACACACACACACACACACACACACATATATATATATACAGGGAGTGCAGAATTATTAGGCAAATGAGTATTTTGACCACATCATCCTCGTTATGCATGTTGTCTTACTCCAAGCTGTATAGGCTGGAAAGCCTACTACCAATTAAGCATATTAGGTGATGTGCATCTCTGTAATGAGAAGGGGTGTGGTCTAATGACATCAACACCCTATATCAGGTGTGCATAATTATTAGGCAACTTCCTTTCCTTTGGCAAAATGGGTCAAAAGAAGGACTTGACAGGCTCAGAAAAGCCAAAAATAGTGAGATATATTGCAGAGGGATGCAGCAGTCTTAAAATAGCCAAGCTTCTGAAGCGTGATCATCGAACAATCAAGCGTTTCATTCAAAATAGTCAACAGGGTCGCAAGAAGCGTGTGGAAAAACCAAGGCGCAAAATAACTGCCCGTGAACTGAGAAAAGTCAAGCGTGCAGCTGCCAAGATGCCACTTGCCACCAGTTTGGCCATATTTCAGAGCTGCAACATCACTGGGTGCCCAAAAGCACAAGGTGTGCAATACTCAGAGACATGGCCAAGGTAAGAAAGGCAGAAAGTCGACCACCACTGAACAAGACACACAAGCTGAAAGCGTCAAGACTGGGCCAAGAAATATCTCAAGACTGATTTTCTAAGGTTTTATGGACTGATGAAATGAGAGTGAGTCTTGATGGGCCAGATGGATGGGCCCGTGGCTGGATTGGTAAAGGGCAGAGAGCTCCAGTCCGACTCAGGCGCCAGCAAGGTGGAGGTGGAGTACTGGTTTGGGCTGGTATCATCAAAGATGAGCTTGTGGGGCCTTTTCGGGTTGAGGATGGAGTCAAGCTGAACTCCCAGTCCTACTGCCAGTTTCTGGAAGACACCTTCTTCAAGCAGTGGTACAGGAAGAAGTCTGCATCCTTCAAGAAAAACATGATTTTCATGCAGGACAATGCTCCATCACACACGTCCAAGTACTCCACAGCGTGGCTGGCAAGAAAGGGTATAAAAGAAGAAAATCTAATGATATGGCCTCCTTGTTCACCTGATCTGAACCCCATTGAGAACCTGTGGTCCATCATCAAATGTGCGATTTACAAGGAGGAAAACAGTACACCTCTCTGAACAGTGTCTGGGAGGCTGTGGTTGCTGCTGCACGCAATGTTGATGGTGAACAGATCAAAACACTGACAGAATCCATGGATGGCAGGCTTTTGAGTGTCCTTGCAAAGAAAGGTGGCTATATTGGTCACTGATTTGTTTTGTTTGGTTTTGAATGTCAGAAATGTATATTTGTGAATGTTGAGATGTTATATTGGTTTCACTGGTAAAAATAAATAATTGAAATGGGTATGAATTTGTTTTTTGTTAAGTTGCCTAATAATTATGCACAGTAATAGTCACCTGCACACACAGATATCCCCCTAAAATAGCTAAAACTAAAAACTACTTCCAAAAATATTCAGCTTTGATATTAATGAGTTTTGTGTTCATTGAGAACATGGTTGTTGTTCAAATTAAATCCTCAAATAAAATTAATCCTCAAAAATACAACTTGCCTAATAATTCTGCACTCCCTGTGTGTGTGTATATATATATATATATATATATATATATATATATATATATATATATATATATATATATATATGTGTGCACATCATCAACAGGAACATTCAGTTATTGTGCAAAAACCACGATGTGTAAAAAGAAAAGCATACAAACAAAATGAGTGGTTGCAAGTGGATCATTACATCACCTCGGATTTTGAGATTACTACGTTTGATCACGAGCTTAGGTTACTGTCTGTGTGGATCTTCTGTGCAAGTTCTCCCTGTATCAGTGTGTTTTTTTTCCAGGATTACTCAGTTCCTCCCAGCATCATGCCAGTAGGTGAATTAGCTATTCTAAATTGCCCTTGCTTGTGAAAAATTGTGCAAAAGTGTGTTTTGTGCCATACAGTGAAGTGGCAGTCTTTCTGTGGTGTATTTCTGCCTTGTGGATATTTCAGTAGCCCTGAGAAGGATACAGTTTTGAAATGGAAAGTAATTATATTTCAGTCACAATTCTGCCCAGTTGTTTGTTCTAAGAAACAGGTGACAGGATCACATGGCATGGTGTTTACAATACAATAGGCCAGAGTAGACAGGGGCCACAAGTTGACTTTTGGCTACAGGAAGAGACAGAGCTCCCTCATGCTTGGTGGAGCAGCAGACAAAACACTGTAGACTTTGTTTGATGACATGTTGTTAACTCCCAACTGGTTATTACAGATTTACTATAAACATTCCCTAAAGAGTAACATATAGCATAAGTCATGTGAGGTAGACTCATTAATATAATCATGCTTTACCTAAATCTATAGTCTTGTCTATTGTCAGCAAAAAAATAGTCACAATGATTTATGTCAATTTTCTGTCTGAGCAGTAGAGGGAGCACAGATGGAAACAGATGGGGCCTTTTCTTCACTTACAATCGAGGGACCAGGAATTAGTCACCTTTTTTATATTTATTTTCCAGCCATTTCCGTGTTCCCTAGGGACTTAGTGGCCAAACCTAAAAAAACCATAACTAAAACAATAACCTTTTTTTTTACTGTTTGTCTGGGACACAACTAATGGTTTTATTTTGTATACAACTTTATGAAGCCACTTGACCAGCCTACTGGCACTTCCTGTACTACCTGTCTGTACTATAAACTCATCTATGACGAGTCTTATTTGCTCTGTCACATTTTATAAGATCTATTTTTTATTTATTAATCATAAAAAATGTTGTTACATTTATTATAAATGTTGTTATTACAAAAAAAACCCACCAGGGTTTGTGAAATCATTACACATCTAGTGCATATACATGAATGAAGCAATGTTTTGTGGACTCTCATGCCAGTAGAGTCTTTTCTTCTTCTTCTTTAGGCTTCTCCCATTAGGGGTCGCCACAGCAGATCATCCGTCTCCATACCCCGTCCTCTACATCTGCCTCTTTCAACCCAACTACCTGCATGTCTTCCTTCACCACATCCATAAACCTCCTTCTTGGTCTTCCTCTTTTCCTCCTTCCTGGTGGCTTAATCCTCAGCATTCTTCTACCGATATACCCCATGTCCCTCCTCTGAACATGTCCAAACCATCTCAATCACGCCTCCCTCACCTTGTTCTTCAAAACGTCCTACACGCGCTGTCCCTCTAATAAACTCATTTCTAATCCTGTCCATCGTCATCACTCCCAACGAAAACCTCAACATCTTCAGCTCTGCTACCTCCAGCTCCACCTCCTGTCTTTTACTCAATGCCACTGTCTCTAAACCATACAACATCGCAGGTCTCACCACAGTCCTATAAACTTTTCCTTTCACTCTCGCAGATACCCTTCTATCACAAATCACTCCTGCCACTCTTCTCCACCCACGCCACCCTGCCTGCACTCTTTTCTTCACTTCTCTAACACACTCTCCATTACTTTGCACTGTTGACCCCAGGTACCTGAACTCCTCCACCTACTCCACCTCTTCTCCCTGCAACCGCACCACTCCACTGCCCTCCCTCTCATTCACACACATGTACTCTGTCTTACTCCTACTGACTTTCATTCTCCTTCTCTCCAGCACGTACCTCCATCTCTCCAGGCTCTTCTCAACCTGCTCCCTACTCTCACCACAAATCACAATAACATCCACAAACATCATAGTCCATGGAGACTCCTGTCTGACCTCGTCCGTCAACCTGTCCATCACCACTGCGAACAGGAAAGGGCTCAGAGTCCAACCTCCACCTTGAACCAGTCTGTCGTTCCCACTGCACACTTCACTGCTGTCACACTGTCCTCATACATGTCCTGCACCACCCTCACATACTTCTCTGATACACCTGACTTCCTCATACAATACCACAACTCCGCTCTTGGCACCCTGTCGTACGCTTTCTCTAAATCCACAAACACACAATGCAACTCCTTCTGACCTTCTATATACTTCTCCATCAACATTCTCAGAGCAACCAGTAGAGTCTTTTATATACATAAAATAGGAGTTAACATGGCAGTATCAAAGCAAAATGCTAAAATGGCCAGGAATATTATTCCTGTGTGCCAGAAGAAAAGTTTTTTTAATTCCTGTTATGAGGCAAATTTGAGCAAATCCCACAAATATGATTGAGATCTGGGGAATTTGAAGGCCACGTCAACATTCAATTCAATCTAATTAGTATATCATTATTTTTTACAATAGACATTGTCTCAAAGTAGTACAGGCAGTCGTCGACTTACGACCTATGCCACTTACGACCACAATCGCTAGCCGCGGCGTACGACAGTAAGAAACAAAATGGTGTAGAGATAATACAAATGGCATAAAATGAAATATAACAATAATGAAAGAAAACTATGATAAAATACTACTTAAAGATTTTTATAACATAATTTCACAGTACTGTACATATAGCCTACTCTACTTACGACCAAATCGTGTTACTACCGGTCTGTCGGAACCAACCGTGGTCGTAAGTCGACGACTTCCTGTATATAAAAGAATGTGGATGTTTATTGCATATAAGGTAATTTCTTATAATTGTTTATTCCTGATGAGTCAGTGGCGTCTGTGGCAAGGAAAAATCTCCCTGAGATGCTATGAGGAAGAAACCTTGAGAGGAACCAGACTCAAAAGGAACCCATCTTCATCTTTGTGGCACCGAATGTCCATTTATTTCAGTTACATTGTTGAGGTTTGTAGTAATAGGTGCATAAATGCTAATCTATTCATGCAACCTGTGGTCCTAAACTATTGTGGTAGACTGTTAATATTAATTACAGTCTGAAACAATCCTCAAAGTTCTTGAGTTGCCCGGTGGTTTGATGGATCTTTAAGCTGTAGGTGTGGAACCATCCCCAGCTGCACAGAGAGGAAGACCCCATCCAGAGGTAGGACATCAGGATGAACCAGGCAGATCCAGAGAGAAGAAAGGACAGAAAAACTGTTCACTGGAACCTCAGAGGCATGTTTATTAGAGAGAGCGAGAGAGAGAGAGAGAGAGAGAGAGAGAGAGAGAGAGAGAGAGAAAGATTTGACAGATATG
This sequence comes from Silurus meridionalis, assembly GCF_014805685.1. Lineage (NCBI taxonomy): Eukaryota > Metazoa > Chordata > Actinopteri > Siluriformes > Siluridae > Silurus > Silurus meridionalis. The sequence goes on along the minus strand of NC_060904.1, from coordinate 11,723,834 downwards.
AAGACAGATATGAAGACTATTTAACTGTTTAAGGACACTATACAGTGTGATAAGGATGTGAGAAAGATCTAAGACCTAAGGAAGATCTACTGACAAAAGGTTAGACTCAAGTTCAGTCTAAACTTGAACACTGAAACCATATCCTAAACACTAACTGGAATGCTTATTTTTGAGCTTGCGCTCCCCCTAGACAATTCTTGCAGTGTGCCAGGGAGGATTATCCTGCCGAAAGAGGCTAATACTATAAGGTAATATTGTTGCCCAAAGCTTCATGCTGCCTCTGCGGGCATGCCTTCTGTACATAGTGCATGCTGAAGCCATGTCCTCCTCACGTAGTTTAGACACACACACACCTGGTCATCAACATTCAATAAAAATAAAAAAAATCATCAGACCAAGCTACCTTTTTCTGTTGCTCCATGGCCCAGTTTTAATTTTCAAGTGCTCACATTTAGTGGTGGACATGGGTTAGTATGGGCACCCTTACCTGTCTGCTGCTATGAAACCCAACACACAGCAAGCTGTAATGACTGCATCTCACAACTCTGTTCTGTCACAGACATCATTTATGGTTTTAGCAATTTTTACTACAGTAGCTTTTCTGTGGGATCGAACCAGACCGTTAGCTTATACTCCCCACATGTATTAGTGAGCCTTGGGTGCTTAGAACCACATTCATATTCACAGTTGTCTTTCCTAAGACCACAAGAAAAAAGTGGCCTTGGTAAGTACTAATTACTGCACACTGTCAACACTCGACAAGACCTGTTGTTTTGAAGATGCTCTAACCCATTTACAATTTGGCCCCTTGTCAAAGATCCTGACACTTGCTAATTTTTCCTGCTTTCAACACATAAATGTCAAAGAACAATTCATTTGCTGCCTAATAGATTTCACCACTTTAATGGTGCCATTGTAATGAAATAATCAATGTTATTCAATTCATCCATCAGTGGTTTTAATGTTATGGCTAAACAAAGTCAGTTAGCAGAAACTTTAATACCAACTGATAACACATATTTTTGTTGTTGTTGAAAACATCATTTAGGAAATTGTTTTACATTTGACTAATGCACAATATTAGGATATTAAAAATAAATAAATAAATAACTCAATTAATTAATTAAATGAAGAAACAAATCATTGCAGAATTTATATACAAGTATGTAAATATAGTTCTAGTGTAAAATATATAATGTGACACAATCTTCCAAAAGTAAATGCCAAATAAACCATACAAATATAAAAGAAATTAAATAAAGAAAATGAACATAGTTGATTCACTGATTTCAGTATTAAAAAGAGATTGACAGCAGTGCAGCAGAAATACAGTGGTCCATATGGCATAACAAATAAGTAAAAATAATAAGAAAATACTTTTAACATAAACTTTTAGGTAAACATCAGTATCCACTCAGAGGTATAATCATGGTCAGTTTTCCAGGAGGCAGGTTTGATTTCACATTGTTGATCATCATCTCATCTACATTGTTACCGATGAGATGTTTTCACTCGAGTAGCTGAAGCCAGGGAAGATTACTTCAGTCTCCTCACACACACCCAGAGACTCTGGGACAGGAAGTCTTGTGAATGCAGGGTTAATGTTTGTCAGGTCATCAGGGCCAGACTGATAAGGATAAAGAGAAATAAACAAACCTAAAACCGCTAAACTGCTAAAACCGGCATATATTTATTTTAATTACGTACAATGATCAGTTTAGATTTATTTTAATAAACTCACCAGTGAGGGAACGAAAGGAGGTGGGATTTTCTTTGTCACAAGATCATCCCAATGGATAGAGGAAAAGAATGAGTGCTGCTTCAGCTCATCCTAAAAGGTGACACAATGTTACTAAGCCAGTGAGTAAATGTGTTGCAATTCTTGCTGTTGCATGTGTACAGATTTACCATGTCACGTTTAGCTCCAAGTCTCTTAGATCTGTCTTTGTTTAGCAGCCTTTTGAGAAAATCTCTTCCAGCCTTGGATACTCCAGGCTTAAGGACCAATGGCTGATAAATGATATTGCCTAACATCTTTATGCGGTCTGCATTGTAGAAGGGTGGCTAGAGAGAGACAGATGTCCATTAGAGATAATTTAATGCACATCATGTGGTTTATTTTACTGCTATGTTTTTTAACTCACCAGACCATAAAGCATTTCATGCAGAACAGCTCCAAGCCCCCACCAGTCCACGGTACGGTCATACTCATGCTGCTGGAGAACCTCAGGTGGCAGGTATTCAGGAGTTCCACAAAAGGTTTTGGTGGTCGCACGTCCCACTATGCCCTCTTTACACAAGCCAAAGTCTGTTAGGACCACGTGGCCTTCAGAGTCGAGCAAGATGTTCTCTGGCTTCAGGTCCCTTCAACATAAAAGAACAGGTATGTGACCTTATTGTGGGGAATTTATATGCGCATTTACTTTGTGTACATATAAGTGCTTCTCAGCATTAATTGCCAGAACTGTCCTCACATTGGCCCATATACAGAGTTTGTCCAAAAGTTAATAATATGTAGTTCAAGACACATTTTCCTTATCAGAGATGAGGTTTTACAATGACGTATAAACCAGCAGGGTCAGGTCTTATGTGTAAAGGGCTAGTGGGTGCAGGTTTTCATTCCACCTAAGCAGTAGCCACACCTTAGTCTACTGAAAGAAACTAATTCAATAGGTGGAATTAAGTGTAGCTCCTATGTGAATGGGATTGGTTACAACTGGTCAACAGCACCACTTAAACGCAAGCACCATTCTCTAAAATAATAAAAATCAGGTATGTGTCAGCACATTCTATTATATTATGTGCTGACACCTCAGTTCTGAATATTTCTCAATGACAGGAAATTGTGAACATTCTGCTGGGCTTTATGAGGACACACATGGTCATGCAGCACGTGTGTGTGTGTGTGTGTGTGTGTGTGTGTGTGTGTGTGTGTGTGTGTGTGTGTACCTGTAGATAATGTGCAGTGAATGTAAGTGTCCAAGTGCACTGGCTATTTCTGCAGCATAGAATCTGGCTCTGGGCTCCCTGAACACACGTTCTTTTTGGAGGTGGTAAAAGAGCTATGAACACACACACGCACACACACGCACATAAACACACACACACACACACACACACACACACACACACACACACACACACACACACGTCAGCACTATAGTCAAACCTGCCATTAGTTTTAATATATCATCATCAGTTGGTAAAGTGTGTGTGTGATTGTGTTTGCAAACACACCTCTCCACCACTTGCATAGTCCAATACAAGACAGAGCCTCTCTTTGGTCTGAAAGCTGAAGTGAAGTCTCACCAAGAAAGGATGATTCACAGTTTTCACTAGCACGTTACGCTCACATAAGATGCTTCCTTCCTGTTAGGAACAACAGAGTCAAAATGCACACAAAAACACAAACAGCACACAGCCTGTGTAAGCCACATAGAGAAACTTACTGCTTCTTTCTTCAGGATAATGTCCTTTTGCAAAACTTTGACTGCATAGTATCTATTGTTCTCCTTATATTTTGCTAAAAGAACCTAGACATGGAGAAAGACAAGAAAGGACTGGTAAAACTCTATTAAAGCATTTTGACATTATAATTTAATTGACATTTAAACTTAATAAAAGCTAATTATAATTAAAAAGGTTTAAAAATATTTTTTTTTACCTTGCCAAAACTGCCTGTTCCAATCACTTTCAAGTACTCAAAATCTGCTGCCGAAACCCTGCATACATAGAAATATATATATATATATATATATAATGTAAGGTCCATGTCCTAATAAAGGGTATATTGCCTACTTACTGAGACTGTCGCAGCTCCTTTGCTTTACTGGTGAAGCACTGCTTTTAGAGAACAGAAGAGTAGATGGGGATGATATTAAATAGACGACATTATGCTGTGAATTGTACAGGAATCATGGACTCTATTTAAGATTTCAGGCCACATTTCCACCTACATGTCTGCAATACTATGAATCCAAGGACTCTCATTGGAAAAATTGAACCTCGTGTTTCCTGTCTATGTAAACTGTAACTCAAATTTGATACGCCTTCACGGTAAAAAGAGCTGAGGAGATCCTATGAGTTTCACTTACTGCAGCTGCTGCAGATTCATCAGACAAACTGGCTTCTGGTCTCAGAAAACACTTTAAATCCATACTCCTGGGAAAGACAGAAACCTACTATTAGTGCAATCCAGCAAGCTACAAGACATTATGCATTTTTCTTAACAACACTGTATGAGGATTTCTCTGCATGCAACATTTAAAGTTTTAAAGATACACACAAACACAAAAACTAAATATTTTATCTGCCTAAATGCCGGTGGCACAGTACAGAATCTTCCCAAGTATGAATTAAAACTCGAACTGTACTATATTATCGTATAGGAACCAAGACTAGTCTCAAGTCTAATTTGTAGTAGTCTGTAAGCATAAGCACAATCTAAACTATACTGCCCACTACATAGATTTATTTTACTGCCTAGTGCACTTTTAAGGAGGAGCAATGTGTTTGGGACTGAGCCGAGGTCATGTTCTTTAAAGTTAAGAGTCTGACCTCACAAGGCAAGTGTCTATATTGAGGGTTACATAATAAAAGTGAAATGTTTCCTTATAATAAAGAAAATAAAAAATGATCCTTATAATTAAGAAAATAATTTTAAAATAAAACTTACTGTTGATACACTGGAACTTGGGTCCCAAGTTTCTGTAGCAGGTCAGTTGAACTGTTTTTTCTCTCTCTGATCAAAGCTATAAAAATAAAAAGAGAATCGAGAAAAAAAGGTTTCAAGGTTTCAAAAATTAAATAAGTCAACAGTTAAACTCAAAAAGAAACAAAAAACAACTTCATATGTTATTAAAGTTATAGAAAAGTTAAAAGAAAGTTTGAAAAAACTGGTTGTTTAACCCACCAGCAAAGTATGAGATTATCCCCTTCATTTTGGCGTATGTGACAGGCCTCCTGCTCGTTTTCACCATACTGAGTTTCAGCTAGAGCGACTGAAGTGTCTGAATGAACTGGCTCTCGCTCTACTGGTCTGCTCTGGTTCAGTGCGACTCCTGATGAAGAGGTTATTTTCTGCTGGGCACGTGGACATTCGATGAACTCATGACGTCAAATGAGGTTGTGTAGTCACTATGAGCTGCATTCTCTCTCCCTCCCTCCCTCCCTCTCTCTCTCTCTCTCTCTCTCTCTCTCTCTCTCTCTCTTTCTCACTTGCATGGACAATGCACCTGTTATAGTGTGCAAATATGACAGGGGCGAAGAAAAACTAATGACTGTGCATATTTATTGTAATCATTAGAGTTTTTTCCTACACTGGCACTTTGCATTTTGTCACTTTTTAATTATGAACATTCTTCAAACATGTAAGTGCTTTGACAATATATATATATTTTTAAATAATACTACTACTACTACCAACGACAATAACTACAACAATATTAACACCCAGTGCCATATTTTTATGAGGTCAAAGGAACCCTGAGAACCCTGAGAACCCAGAGCAAACCCAAATTCTGTACAACAAACTGAGCATGTGATCTGAGTGGGCATTTGATCTGTAAGGCAGCAATAACCACTTGGCCACCATGCAAGCAATAAGGCCATTCATGTCGTGCATATTTTCACTGTGTGTGTTTAAAACATGAGAATTTCACCGTCCTGAAAAGTGCAGTTTCTTGACCCTTCTCTCAGTCAGGGTTTTACAAAGGTCCTTATAGGACCATCTAAGCACCTATACTATATTAGTGATTTTGTTTAGAGGAGACGAAAGCAATGCAAATTACTCAACTTGTTTTTAATCAGTATTGCATTTGGGCTACACCTTGTGTGAAAGAAACCCAGCCAAGTAATTGACTATACTCATATATAATCATTTACCTAATTTTAATATAATATAATATAAACAATTTAAAGTAGGCTGCTTATAATAAGTTCATATAGATTGCTTACAGTAACATTATTTCACCACAGTACATCAAATGAACTTAATTTATGTGACCTAGTAGGCATGTTTTTTAATATTATGAATAAAATAAATTATATTTTTAAAAAAAACTTCACATCATTAAATTGTAAACAGTTATTTCATGAACAGCGTTAAGATACATGAGGCTACAGTGGAATGTAAACTTAAAAATCATGATAAATTACATTTTTCTCTGTTTGCTACAAAGGTTTAGGGCTGCAATTGCCATTAACAGTTTTGCATTCAAATGTCCATAACCTCAACAACCTTAGCAATGATTAAACTATAATGAATGGACATTCGGTGTCACCCAAATGAGTATGGGTTCCTATTTTAGTAAGGTTTCTCTCACGTGTTATTCTTCATACCTTATGCTTATTACATAATAAACTTACAGGCACTAATTTATGATGGTAAAATTTATGTTAACAATTTTTAATAGATTTTTTTGTATTTTGTTGTCCTATGTATACTTTTAGGATGTGCTTCCAGAGCTTTGCTTCCAGGTGCTCAAAATAAAAATAGATTGGACCTAATTGGACCTATGAGTGAGTAGTCTGGGCCATTATTTGTGCAACCGATAATTAAAAGGTGTTTCAAATCCAATTTCTTGGTTTAAAGGCTGTTTAATATTCCACTTTGGACAAACCTTTAAAACCAAAGGAAAATCAGGAAAGGGCTTTGAAAACAGAAGAAAGAAGTTTGGAAAAGTCATTATCTGAAACAGAAATGTCTCTATGTACCCACATTTTTAATAACTGGCCAATATAACAGGGTTTTAGGAAAGGGTAAATCTTACTCTTTGTATGCTGTGTGGAGAGGCTGTTTTTTTATTTCTTTTTATAAGCAGTTTTGGTTAACGTCAGTAAGATATGGGATGCTGCTTATTTATTTTTTATTTTTTTTGTCTTTTAGGACCATAGGACTTTTACAACCGTTTGTAACAGCTCATCAAGCAACATCTGTTAAAAATATTACCTGGATCATATCAACTTCTGTGGCATGATCTTTACTTGGAGACCTAAATCAGCAAGATCGCTGTCAGCAGGAGCCTTGGTTCCTGAATTATTACTGCTCTGGCCAGAACTGATTCAGGATTGGGCTTGAGTTTAAATGAGAAATTACCTTTTATTTAATAGGTCCTGACTTGTCTGATCTGCACATGTCTCTAATTGTATTTTAAATTAGAAAGGTGACATTTAATTAACTAAAAAACAAACTCCAGCAGAAGCTAAAGGTAATTCACTATAAACTAATATATAAACTATTAATCTACATAAACCTATCATCTAGTTTTTCATTAGTTGCTAACTCTATTGCACTTGCTCTTGTGGTGCCCAGGGCTACTGTGCTGCAGGCCTGAAAACCCATCTGTGAAATAGCAACTACTAACATGCCTCTGTCTAAACTGTGATTAAACTTATTTTTTATTAAACACATAAAGCTTCTATAGATATATAAAAGTACATTTTTGTTACTAAATTTATTTCGATAAATGCAGAAGATTATGAATCAATGCCATAGAAATGCACAGAGAGAACCTGTCCAATAGTGGTGACACTTGCTAACCATGTTCTATTCTTATAAATTATGTGTTCAGGACAACTACTTGTTATCCAAATGCTGACGCCCTCCCTCACCCAAAAAACCTCCTTAGTACAAGAACATGGTAACCTTGCTTTAATGTAATTTTATAGGTTTCATAACTGTCATGCCCACCTGTCACCACAGTCTCTCTCTCTCTCTCTCTCTCTCTCTCTCTCTCTCTCTCTCTCTCTCTCTCACTCACTGACACACACACACACACACACACACACACACACACACACACACACACACACACACACACACATACATACATACATACATACATACATACATACACACACTATTGAATAAGGTAGGTTGCATGCTTGCAATTTGCTAAGATGTACTGGAGAATCAAACAAAAAAGAAAACAGACTAAAATTTGTTAGTGATACGTTTAACATTTTAGATTTTTGCTAAAAAAAAAAAAATAAAAAATAGAGGGCACTTTAATACAACAAATATATATATTTTTTCTGCTCAGTAATCAAAACTGTAAGAAAGAAATGTATCATTATCCAACATACCTTTTATTTATACCTACATCCAGAATTACTGTTGGAGGACACGATGTTCCTATTCTAAAATGACAGATGCTAGAAGATAAGAGTTTATATTTGATCTGATGGAGGTTGAAGTTCAGTTTGAGTTTACTTCTAACTTAGAAAGACAATACTCAGTTGCAGAAATGTGTAATGTGTGACCATGTGTAAGCGGATATTATATTATTAAAATATAATCGATACCTTGTGTAAGATATGAGTAAAAATAATTTTACTTAATTATTAATCTTATTTAGTGTTCAAGTCTAGTTAGGCAGAGCATCAGCTACAGGTAGAACGCATTTCTTATAGTGAGTCTGCCTTTATTCTTACAATTATGTGTATTTTATTGTTTTCTCTGCATGAGTTCAAAGAAGAACACAAATACTGAAAACAGAGTAAATGACTAAATATGTTAAATTCGTTCCAAATATCCAGAGTCTATCATCTGGTAACACTCTAACTAGGATCTAGCTTTTCAATTTAGAACTGCCACATATGGATGCCTTTGTATGTGGTAGCACTAAATTTTCACTTCACTTGAACTAGAGACCCAAACCTGTTCCAGCATGACAATACTCCTGTGTACAAAGCAAGCTCTGTAGATAGATATGGCTACCATAGACTAAAGTGAAAGCTTTTGTGTGGTTGATATAAAGCTCTAACCTCAACCCTACATTAGTATATAGATATTGTTATATAGAGATGTGGTAAATAATTTGGAACATGGCACCTTTGATTTGAACCTTCTATATCAAGTGACCACACATATCAAAACATCAAATATCAATGTTACCTCTTTGTTTGAGGCCTAGGTTTTGCCTGTGAAGACTGCATTTTTGTTAAAAAGGATAAACCAACATAAAGACCAAAGAGCTGTCTTTGGAAAAAAATTCAACAATCAATTTTAAAGCTGGGGAAAAAAGAAAGAAAATTCAATCAGAACAATTACACAAGCATTAGACATAGCCAATAAAAAAATTGAAAAACAACAGCAGTTGATGACAGCAACTTTGTGAGAGCTGTGAAGAAAACATCAGAAAAACAACATTTAGTCACATCAACAACCTGAAGGGTGAAGGTATCAACCATTTAAGACTTTGAAATGGAAATATAACATAAAAAGAAAAACCATACACTTGTAAGGTAAGATTAGAGCTTCCAAAGAAATACACAGATGAGCCAAAATGGGAGAGAAGTGTCATGACTTGGATTTGCTTCTGAAATAAGCTCACACATTTTATTGATGGTGTAACTTGTATAGATAGATAGCTTCAGGAAGATATATTTATATTTATATACACAGAGTCTGGACCTCACCTACTAGTTGAAAAGAAATTAAATGGAAAGCTGACTGAGCCCTAGGCCTCCTCACTTTATATCACTCCCTGACATCACTGATGCTTTTATGGCTGAATGAACACAAATCAATGCAGCCATGTTCCAAAAAGGAAGAACTAAATCAGTAATTACTTGTGAAAAACACATACAGCTGCAATAGTCATGTGTCCACAAACCTTTGGCCATATAGTGTTTTTGTGATGCAGTACATAGATTTAAAAACAACATTTATCTCATCCTTTTCACACACCACGTAAGTAGTTACAAAATTGTTATTTATAAGGCTATATTGCTCTGTCATAGGTGACTACTATCCCAAAATTAAAAATGACCCACCTTGCAGTATCCGCTTTGAACGCTAGAGGCGCTAGAGGCTGTTACACTTTCGAAAAGAGATGATAGTTACAGCTTTCTCCAGGGATTTGATATGGAACTGTATTTATTTATCGTACATCACGTTAAGAGATGGTTCGAAGTTGAAAGTTGAATTTTTAAGAATAACTTTGACTGTTTTGTGTGAATTTGCTCAAGATCAAACTCTGAAGGGTTTTATGTCATCAAATCACCCGTGTTTTTAACTGTTTTCTTGTGCACTATAATATTTATTATAAAACTGTCAACATGAATTTTTTTTACCTTTTTACAATTTTCTACATAATCTGTAAACGAGTATAATTTATTCAATTACTGTTCATTTACTTCTGGAATTCTGTAAAGCTGCTTTGTGAGGCCCAATTTTGAATCCACAATGTAAATAAAATTGAATTGAATAATAAGATGCTTTTACATTAGATTGCAGTGAAGCCCTTACACCAGACAATGTGCTATTTAAAATATGCAAAAATGTTTATTTAATTGGTCATAGATTCTTGCTAGAAACCCCCAAAATAAAATATGCATGCTATATTTTAGTGTGAGGCCATGACTTTAACAGAACAGAAAAAATATTAGGGTTTGTCATACACTGGTGCTGGTTAAAATCCAGACTTAATGAAAATTTGAACTGGCACTGAGCTCACAGGGGTCAGAGCGAGTGTGTGTACGAAGCAAAATTAGCAATCCAAAATGGATGTAACAGAAAAGGTGCAGAGATGACAAGCAAGTCCGGATAACGCGAGTGCACATTTGAGACCTTACATGCATATTACTAATTCATAATATAAGGAACATATTTTCTATGGTTTTAATCGGGATGAATCACATGATTGTCACGAGTTACCTCGTGATTAATCGTAACTTAATCACACATTTTTATCTGTTCTAAATGTACCTTACATGAATACTTTTCAAGTTTGTAATACCGTAATCAACATGGACATGGACAAATATGGATGCTTTATGCAAATATATGTTTATTATTCGTGAAACCATACTCAACATCAGCATGACCACAAAATATTTGTGTAAATGTTTTAAAGTAAATATTTTTTGTTAAGTTTTGTAAATCATCAGGACACCAAACATAACTTTTGCTGTTTCCACACGGAATGTTTTAATTGCCAGATGTGTGCATTATGCCGGATTTTGGTGTTTGCCCCATTAATAAAACAAATGTGTTTGCCCCATTAATAAAACAAATGTGTTTGCCCCATTAATAAAACAAATGTGTTTGCCCCATTAATAAAACAAATGTTTACTGATTACAAACTATTTTTCTGTGTTTATTTTTTGAATATGAGTAAATAAGGACGTCATAAATAAATGTGTCTTTCACTGAAGGTTTTCATTTTGACTCATATATTAATGTTTATTTATATAGATTGTATTTCTTATATTATGTCTGCCACTTGAACTTTGAGAATGATGTAAATCTTTGGTTTCTGAGGCTGGGAAATTCTAATTAAATCATCCTCTGCAACAGAGGTAGATCTTTCATTCCTTACAAGGCATTGACAGTCCTCGATATTTCTTGTTTCATAATAGCGTTTGATGGTTTTTGGATAGTGCACTTGGGGTTACATTTAAAGTTATTGAGTTTTTTAATTTTTATTAACTAGCCTTCATTTCATATAATAATGATAAACTATATTTTTTCCTTCCAGTTAAAAACTGAGTGTTTCTTGCCATAATATGGATTTGGGAAGTAGTTGTAGTAGCACTAAAAGGGGCTACTGACCGTGTACTTACCCTTTCCTCTGTACAAGAAAACTGATGGTCTAACGCACATTAAAAAGGCAAGAAATCTCACACCTGTGAATTAAAAAACATTCCAGGTGACTAGCTTGTGAATCTGATGAAAGAATGCCATGAGTTTCCCAAACTGTCACTAAAGCTAGATGTAGCTACTTTGGACAAACTAAAATATAAAACATATCCTGAATTGTTTCACACTTTTTTGTTTGCTACATAATTCCATACGTGTTTTTATTGTTTGGATGTCTTCAGTATTAATGTAGAATGTTAAAAATAATAAAAAATAAAGAAAAAACTCTGAAGGAGACAGTGTGTCCAAACCTTTGACTGGTGAGCGTATGTATACAGTAAAGATAGACAGACAGACAGACAGACAGACAGACAGACAGATAGACCGACCAACCGATAGATAGATAGATAGATAGATAGATAGATAGATAGATAGATAGATAGATAGATAGATAGATAGATAGATAGATAGTCTCAAACAGCATTAAACAGATAATGTGGTGAAAAAAATGAATAAGATGTTCTTTAGAAGTGTACGTTTGTCCCTGATGAGCGAGCCGGTAGTGACTGTGGCAAGGAAAAACTCCCCGAGATGGCATAAGAAAGAAACCTTGAGAGAAACCAGACCCAAGAGGGACTGAATGTTCATTTATTACAGCTGAACGATGTTGAGGTGTGCAGTGATGTGATCTGAAGCAAACTGTAGTCCTGAGTCAGTGTAAAAGACTGTTGACATTAACTACAATCTAAATCCATCCTCAAAGCTCCTGTTCTTACTCCGTAATTTGATGGATCCCCAGGCTGTAGATAAAAAACCATCCCCAGCTGCACAGAGTGGCCTCCAATCGAAGAGAACACCATTCAGAGGCAGACCAGGACGAAGTGGACAGATCTGAGGGGGAGAGGGGCAGGAACAGTGGTCACTGGAACCTCAAGAGCATGTTAAACTTGACTGAGAGAGAAAGAGAAAGAGAGAGAGAGAGAGAGAGAGAGAGAGGGTGACAGGAAGAGAAGGATATGGATTATTATGTGCCCTTATTGTTGTATGAAAGTTAATGTCACTGTGCAGTTTGGATTCCGGCAAGACTCGCTATGGCACCATAAATAAAAGGGAGAGCTAGAAGGTAACACAGACATGAGGGATCTCTGGGATAAGAGATGACCCACCACACAACCGTCAACAAACCTGAGTGAACGTGTAAGAGTGAGGGGACGACATCATACAAATATCCCAGTTCAGCGAACACTATATATCCATGATCCCTCCAGATCTGCTCCTTTATCTAAAAAAAAAAAACTACTTATAAAAGACGTCTAAATAAATGTTTTCAGCCTTGACTTGAACACTGAGACTCAGGTGTAGAAGTAGTTTGAGATATTTAGTTTAGGTCATTGGTTGAGAATCTTGAACATTTCCAGAATTCCTAACCACCTAGCTGGAGCTTGTAGCCCAAAGGAACACACTTAGCAGGTCAAACACCTTTTGTGTGTCATTCAAATAAGACTTGTCAAAACAAACATAATTAAAAACAATGAGTTTAAAAACATGAGTGAGGAGAGGGCCAATAAAAAGTGTACATACATACATACATACATACATACACACACACACACACACACACACACACACACACACACACAACTGTCATATTGCACATAAAGTGTTTGTGCCACTGTTTATGTTCAGGTAGACATAGGCGGGGCTTGTGGACTCCAGTGAGCCAGCGCCCTGTGTCGAGCACGCGCACCTTCACGTTCCTACCTTTTTAATGAGAGTATAACGTAATAAAGTACAAGATGTCGGCCGTAGCTGTGCTTTTATTCATGGAAGCATTAATGCACTTTAGTTGATAGAAAAGACGAAGAAAAAAAGGCATCAGCGTTAGACTGAATCTGAGTGCAAGCGCTCGCGCGAAGTCAGATAAATGAAGCGCGCGCGCGGTGACGCCTGAACCGTAAACTCCCGAAGGAAGCCGTCAAAAAAAAAAAAAAAAAAACCTCCGCGTTTTCCCGGAAGTTTACCAACACCTGCGACGACGCCGCTCGCTGAAACATGGAAACATCTGGCTTTTCGCACGGGATGTCTATACAACATAAAGCAGAGTGACGAAGTGGACTTCCAGACCAGGGTAAGTCTTTTCAAATGGACTAAACTCGAAATAGTCCTTTAGGACCCTATCTATAGCTTCGTGCTAAAAGTACATTCCTGATTAAGCGCCCTATCAGCTTTTATATGGCGTCTGTCGAACCGAGCTAGTTTTTTCACCCCCTTTAAAATACATTAAAAATATAAAAGTAGGTTGTAGCTGTTGTTTGAGTTGTTGAACGGCTCGGCCAAAGCAAACTCTTCGTCATGGAGCAGAACATGCTGAAGGCGTGGTTGGCTCGTTCCAATTAGAAACTATGTACATGGGGCTGAAGTCCAAACCGTTTGGATCTCTAAATGTAGTGCGCTAAAAAGGGTGATAGAAAACACTTGGTGCAGTGCGCGTATATAGGGGACAGGTGGGTATTTGGGATGCGGTCGTAGCCTCGGAGTGCTTTTTTGAAATTCATGGGAAACTGATTGATAAATATTCGAAGCTGTTTGTGATCAGTTAAGAATGTGATTGGAATTGTTTACTAATTTATGTAGCGTATGTTGCTGGTCACTTGGCCATGACTGATTTGTGGCAGTGGTGATTCAGGCTCTGTTTTACTGCTCATACGATCAGGGGTTCAACCCTCAGTATCACGCCTTGGTTGGGCTCTTGAGCGAGGCCCTTAACCCTATTTCCTTCAAGGGTGCTATACAATGCCCAACCCTGTAGCCTGACTCCAGCCTCCTGACAAGATGGGATATGTGAACATTTTCAATTTCCCTTTGGGATTAATCAAGTGCCCTGAACAGGATATCAGGTTTCCTATCAGCAGTGTTTGTCTAAAGATTAATTAGCAATGAATTCTAAAAGTTCCTTTGGTATTCAATAATACACACAATTATCAAGAATCCACTTTGTCATAAGGACCTTACCCAAGATACCTAATAAATGCAGGTTATTGCACACTGGCTTTCATGTGACACTATATTTTTGGTTTTGTCACTGTAATAGCTTAACATAAAGGAAAAATCCACTGTGAAATACTTTTATTTAATTTTCAGGTTTATAAAATAGTGTGATTTTTAGTGGTGTTTAGAATGAAGTTTTTTTCTTTTGTTGATTTTATTGATTAGAACTATTTTCGCGATTATTTACAGTTCTCGAGATGATCCACAATGCTGTTCGATGATCCCCTGATAATGGTGCCAGTGGTATTTAGCCCTCGTTTCATCTCTGTTTAAAGACAACGATGCGGCAGCGCTGTAGTGCTTTAAGTCTGTCCTGTAAATGAGTTGAGTATCTTATCATATTCGCTATATTAGCAAACATTTTGTAACTGCCTGACCACCATACTTATATTTTCTGCCTCTGAGGTCATCTAACATTTTTTCCCATTAAACAGCATTGGGACTGGACTAAATATATGTATCTATGGCATAAGTGTAGCAAACAATTGCTAAGTTCTCAAGGGAATAACAAAGACACTGCATCAACCACTAAATTAGTATTAAAATGACTAAGCAAAAAGTGGCATATACAACAAAATGCAAACATTGTGATGCAAATACAAATATTCAGTGTGATTTAAGGTGACGTTTTCCTTTAACAGAAGCATGTGTTTTTATACACATTACAAGGATTGAGAAGTAAAACCGTAGGAGATGTGAAAACACTGCTTTTTCAAGCAGCCCTGATAGCTTCCTTACTCGTACATGCACACCATTACGCACAAGCATTGTATGGCTGGAGAGTCTTGTATTTGCTGTCAAAAATCAGAATGTTTCACAACTAAAAGCAAGAAATCCAAAAAGCTCCCATTAGTGCATATCAGAATCATGGCCATATTAAGCATTGTCTGGGTATTCACTAAGGAGTAGTTAACTGCACATAGTCATTAAGTCTTTGTTGAACTGTTCTACTAGGAGGAGAGAAACAGGAAGGGGAGAACAGAGTGGGTGTTTTACTAGGAACACATTTTATTTGAATTTACATCTACATTCATGAGAAATTAGATACACATGGTGCAATATGTAAAAAGCTGGTTTTATTCATGCCAGTTATTTACTACTATTACTTCTCCTGCTGTACAAGGTAATAACATTAAAAGGTAATAAAATTCTACAACAAAATGTGTCAGTCCAAACTATGCCAAATACTACAACTAGTCTGTATGGATTTGCCCCAATGCATTGACATCTGATGAGAAATTGGTGCTCCATTGCCATTGAAATAGATCTTAAAGGTGTTAAGTGAGGTTTAGGTCAGGGCTTTATGAATGCACCTCCATATTCTTCCACATTATGTCTTCATGGAGCTTGCGTTAAACAAAGGCATGGTTATACTTTAACATGTCTTAGCTTGTAGGTCACAATAAAGAGAAATTCTAAATATGACACTATACAAAGTTTTTCTATAAAAATCTGTGCTTAAAACTAGCAGTTTGGGGAAGAGCCACACATTTGTGCCTGTTTATTATACTCCTAGCTGTCCTATGAATTTAATTTTATCCAATTTCTGTTATCTATTGATGGACATCAATCACCCTGAGATTCTTTGTTTAACTAAACATTCCAGACCCTGCCACAATCTTGGGTCAAAGTGGCACCAAATCAACTGCCAACTTACAATCAAAGAATTATTTTAAGAGGCGCAAATTTTTTATAAATCATAGATCATTTACTTGTCGATTTGAGCAGCGTTTCAATAAAATAAACCCCAAGATCGTCATTGTAAATTCTCATAGAATCTCTGTGTTCTGGTGAGACGTGCAAATGATATTTGTTTCCTTGAAAAACTCAAGTGTCTGTTATGACGACGTCATCAGTATGATCACCATCATCATGTGCCTGTCCAGACTGAGAACTTAACTCTTTCCATCTGATTTGCAGAACCACAAATTCCGTTTAGCAGTTTTTTCGTGTATGACTCCTAGTTTAGTTGTATGAGTGCATTTTTTCCCCTTTCAGGATGGAAAAAAACTATTTCTGTGGTAATCCTAATCCTTATTTTCATTCCTACCAAACAGAGAAAATATTTAGTTTGGTTTGATGGGCTGAAGGCAGTTCTCTCCAGAGTGGATATGAAAATACCACATTACTCATTTCTCCTTCATCAGTTTTATGTGTTAAAGACACAACAATGTCAAGAATCAATAAGGTATAAATGTTCACTTGTGATTGACGGAAGATTAGAGCTGCAAATGAGCAGTGCTCTAGGACGATGATTATGATGATTGTAACTGAAGGCAGATTTAGCATGATGAATCTTGGCCATGAATTAGCGGAAGTTATCTTTTATGGCGCCGCCCAGCCTGAATGCCATCAACCTCCACTCTTTCCCAAGAACCATGTTATGATATGCAAAACATTTCCAGAGAATTCATTAGCAACAGATATTTTGTTTGCTCTGTTTCTGTCTGAACTTTATTTCCTGCAAATAAATAGACTTGATATTAATGTCTGCCACATGAGTAACAGTTTCATGCTTATACAAATACAGTTATGTGAAAAGTTGCAACATTGAGAAGGAAAACCTGGACATGGTATCTACAGAGGGTGACGCTTGAACATCTTACACACTAAGTAATTTTGATCAACATAAAGCTAACATGAACAACATGGTAGCAAAATATTGGTGTACATGGACCAACCTCATTCACTAGTTTTCTATTTTACCATGTAGTCTAATATCTCAGTTCCTACAAAAAAAAAAAAAAGATAAAAAATATGTGGAACCTGGGGGTGGGGGTGGAGGTGGGTGGGAGCATTGGCATCAGCACAAGTTCAAACAAAACCAGTTCGGAAAAGTGAGTCCCAGGACAGGGTGTTTTTCTGAGTTTATATGGGTTTTTACTTCTCATAGACACCCCAGTTTTCTCCACTCCAATCACAGTCAGGACCCGAAAGGAAAAATGATGGCATCTTGTAAACACCCAGCACAGCTACGTATATTTACCGTGAGCAAAACAACTCAAAACATGTAATGTTTCCGAAAATCTTTAACGGCAAGAAATAAAACTGAATGCTGATTGTCCGTTAGAATCAGAATGAGCTGGATTCTGGAAGTGTTGAACTGATTAAAAGGGTTTTTTTTGTAATGTATTGATTCCATTTTCATTAACACAGGCCAGGGGAAAGTATTTTAGTTAGAAGATTGATTATTATATTAGAAGATATGTGGCTATTAGAATGTGAAATGAAAAAATATCCATGTCACAAACAAATAAATCTCCATCTGCTGAGGGCAGAATACATTTTCGTAATCAAGCACAGCCACGCTGATATAAATTAGCCAGTTGTCAGGCTGTGTGGTGTATCAACCTTTTATTTGTTGTTTTAGTTGTAAAAGGGCTGCAGATATCATCTCTGCTAATACCTGCTAGGCAGGTATTTTTCTGCTTGTATAGTAAACGTCCGCATGGTGGTGAATAAGTGAAAAATTCTTTATATTTGTGGCACTTGACAGACACCTTTATTCAGAGCGTCTCATATTTATCTTATCCATACAATAAAGCAGCTATGAGGTTCAGAAAATTGCTCCGTGGCCCAGGAGTGGCAGCTTGGTGTGGCTGGGATTTGAACTCATAACCTTTGAATCCAAAGTCCAATGCTTTAACCACTAAGCTGCCACCTCTTTATTTTCCTGGCCACAATAAATGTAAGATTTCATCATTTAAAATGTTTATCGTATTTTACTTTACCCAAGTTATAATTTTTTACTTATAAGGTTAGAATTAATATCATGTATTGTTGTGCGTTATGTTATATGATTTGTTTCGAGAGGGTTGTTAGCCCTAGCTATATCTTGGTTCTGCATTTTGTCATTTGCATAGGACATGGATCCTGTAACACCTGCTCCAAATGTGTAACTTATAACTGTCTCTTCTTTCTAACATTAAATACAGATCAGTTATTATGAGTGTATTCACTATATAAGTCCTGCCATTGGTTATCTTACAATCACTGTGAATGGTAAGTTTAAATAGTGTTAGTGTTTCTAGTATTTGTTGTTTAAAAATAAAGCTGAATATTGAGGATTTATCTCTGGTCTGATGATCACTCATTTAAAAGTGCCTTCTATCTGTGAACATGGAGCTGAATAACATTTAAATATACGTAAATGGAAAAAGCCACGAGTGCGAGAGTGTTTGACATTAATATGCGCGCACACACACGTACAGTGAGAAAAAGGTTAGATGTTTAAAGTCAGGGAAAGTTACATTAATATGCAAACGCTTTTTCCCCCAAATGACTTTTTATCCTTGGTTGTGAAATGATGTGAAAAGGAGCAAACTGTACAAATAGCTGCAAACATGATAGTTGTTTTATACTTCATGTACAATAAAAAACAACAGAACACAAATTGTGTCATTTACAATAGCTAGACACCCAGTCTTTTTATTCTTGTTTTAGGAGATGCTCTTCAACCACTATTTTTTTTTTTTGCAAACTGCTTCTCTTGTACAGCAAGTTTAACTACACAGTTGAAGTAGTTTAGACTGGATTTTGAGCCATGCTTTGGATCATTGTTCTGTTTTGGATGCCAGTGTCGTTCCATTTTTAATTTCTTCTTTGGCGATGCCACCTTTGCTTCAGGATTTGCTGATATTCAGTGGAATCCATTTTTCCATCGTATTGCAATGTGGCCTGTACCACTGGCTGCCACAAAACACTGTGTTTTTTTGCCAGCCGAACCTTCCTTCCATTTTAGGGTTTCACTTTGTCTTTTAGTTTTTGCACATGTAAAATGTAAAATGCCATAATTATTTAAAAATAAAAATTCTAATTATGTAAAATGTTGATGGTTAATCAAACTGTGCAGAAAATTCACATCTGTGGATTTAAAAACAATCCGAAATGTGTAAAGTGAAATGTGTAAAAGTGAAAGAGAAATGTTTCGAATGTTTCAATAGTAAAACAGAAGTTATTGTGAGTGATCTACAGTTACATGCACACCTGTGCTTAGTGAGTTCTTTCAGAATGGATCTTCATTCACCAGGTAAATTAAACAAAATATTTAAAATGACTACTTAAAAGTGCAATAAAGAAAATGATTGAATTCCTCTGTATTTTTGTATTGTTTAAATAATGTTTAGTTTTCTAAAGTTTTAGATGTAAATACATCCCATAATTATTACGACAGCATCTCAGGACACGGTTGAGGTCTGGTCGTTGAAACATTTAGATTTTTGCCATTCAGATTCATTTTGCTGAATAGAGTAACAATTTGAGGAGATGTAATTTGCCATGGATGTGCTGTAGTTGGACCTCAATGTAACACTTTCATTGATTTTGTTTGGCCGATTTGAGGTCTTTTTTTTTATTTATTTTTTAATTAATTTTGATGTTGTTGATTATGTTGATGATCATGACGATGACAGTGAAGTCATGGTGTTTTGTACTACTTTTGCAAGTTGATCATTATGTTTTGAATTCGTTCTTCACAACATTTCACTCATTTAAACATTTAAGCTCACATGTTAATTGTTAAAACTTATGGGAAAATAAAAGAGGATGACTACGTACCAGTTGTATAGACCAAGCTTACTTCAAGCACAACTGTGGGGGTGGGTGTGATCAAATATAATAGCCAAAGTTATCCCATGTTGACCTGTGATTCTACCCCCCATATTGTGTACTAGAAGAGGGGAATAAAAAGGCAGAAAAAATGCCTTTTGGAAAAAAAATAAGGACCAGATTCATGTTTTTTATTAGAGGCTACTGAATAGCTATATTATGCATTAATAACTATTGTAAAAAAAAAAAAAATTGATTGTCCATCCAAGTATGCTATGTGTTATTGAACTAGAACATTTTGACAAAAATAACTGTTTTCTGTTTATTTATTATTTATATTATGTTTTTTAGTTTTTTTTTTTAAATATCATGAAATCATGAATGATTTGAACCCAATGTTTTTCGTATAACGTAGCATTTTTTTTCAGCCCACAGCTCTCAATCAAGTTGGATTTTTGGCTCCTCATAGGACAACTTTTGGGTACCTCTGATTTATAGAGGGCAGTGGTGTACCCATGTTACTAATATTATTATAGTATTCAATTTGTATCCTGGTACATAATACATGGTCACATATCATTATTACTGTATTACATCCAAAGGTCTAAGATACCAACTTCATGACGATGATTAAAGGAATTCGAGCTGGATATGATTTATCATGTGTAGGTATTTTACAGGAGTAATAAAACACTCACTATCCAGGGAAAACGTCACAGCTGGGTAGTGGAGAAGCCTGCAGAAATGTTGCTATGACTGTGCGTAGTCATGGGTGAGTTGAGTGAATCAGTATCGCTGTTCTGTGTACACAGCAACATAGAGTTTGCAACAAGCCTTTAGGGGACAACTGACTTATCAAAGGAGATGAGGATGTGGACAGAGCAGGCTTTTGAGCTTCCTGACAAGGAGAGAGTGGCAACACCAGGCTAAGCAGAGAGCACAGCGTATTTTAAACTACACATTTCCTGAATAAAATGTGACTGTTGACTAGACGGTGCCAAATTCCTGTCCTGCCTAATTTTCTGATACAGTTGTGTGGATATTTTCTTGATTTACTTTGTTCTTAAAATCACCAGCTAATGAAGGATTTATGAAATGTCCTGTTAATATTTTTCCTTGTGTTTTTATCATTAGTTTTATTACCTCAAGTTATGCAAGCATGAGAAATAAATGTTCCTGTGAAATCTCTGTTAGTACTGAAATTACACCATGTTAGAACATGTGGTTTTATTACATACCTTTATTGTGCCTCGTGTAACATCGGAATGCATTTGGAAACCATTGCAAAACATGGTCGTATGGAAGTTGGCATATTATGATGTGAATTATTCACTGTGTACATTTTTTGTAATTATTAATTTAATTAATTATCACTGAAGGTTCTCTCCTCATTTAAGTTGTATAATAAAATATGTCCGTTAGCTACTTCCTTCTCTGACTCTGTAGTAAAATGTTTCACATTCCTGAGCTAAACTGCTTGAGGAGGGGAGAAGAGAATCAAAAACATTGTAGAGACATGTTTAGGCTCAAAATGTAGGCGTGTATGTTTGTGTTAAAGTTGTGCAATCTGGACAGATACACACTTTACACTATGTTGTACCTTAAAACTAATTCTGTAGGAATGGTTTGTTGGTGACCATAAAACATTACGGTATAAGATTTTAGAAGATCTGAATAAAACACACAGGGTCACATAGTGCTAAGGACCAGAGATTTTCTTTTTAGAGACAAATACAATAAAGGGAAAACGGTGTTGCCTAGATTGGATTGCATGCTGTGAGTCATACCTTTAATATTATTAAAGATGCTTTTGCCCTCAACATATTTAAGTTGCTCTATAACACGAATGCACCATTGATGATCTAAATCAACTTAACTTCAAGGTCCTAATCTATATGTGTTATATGACAGCATCCAGACAGGAAACGTGCTGTAAACCAGAAAGAGTGGTTGTGTTTGCTGGCTATTTTTCATTTTGCATAGGTTTTTGGATTGAAAATGAAATGGTTTGAAAATTTGTATTGCTAATAGTGGCGTGCATTATGTTTAGCTAGCAAGTTACATTTTAAATATTAATTTAGGTGGCAAATTAGGCATGTGACTATACATGTTATATCCTTTAATAAAAGGCACTCGGTTTGATACATCTTTGTTTTTAGCAATAAAATGAACAGAATGCTTAATAAAGTAGCAGTTTGTCATTAAATGACAGCTGTGTGAGGTATAATAAAGTTTGGGTCACATCAGACAACAAAATTGTATAACTACGTTTGATGAGTCTCCAACATGTCTATGGCGCAAACAGGATGTCATAAGGCATTGCACCACTTCATCAACCCCTGTGTCCTGTGAACAGATATTCTCTTGTGAGCTCAGAAATAGCCTTGGCTATGTGGTCACTTCTCTGAATAATGCTCTCTTTAAACAGTCACTAACTATTGGTGGATGATCCCTTCTGCTGGAGTTGGTGTTTTGCTCTGCAGGATGTACAAATTTTGGGATTTTTTAAAAGTAAAGACATTGATAATGTCCCAAATTTGTTTGGATAGTTAATTGGTCTCTTATGATGCTGTTTTTTATGGTTCTTTAGCAACCTGGCGTCTTTCAGGAACAGGTTTATTAATAGATCATGTGACTTTATGATTGCTTTTGCTAATGCAGCAGTTGCAGCTGGTTGAACTAGAACTAATTAAGGGTTTTGTCTTGGTGTAAAAACTTGTATAATCTTAACTTGTATTGTAAATAATTTAGCAAACTTCACTAACTACTGTAACGTCATGACGTTAAAAATTAAGTTTCAGGTAGTAACATTACAGTACTTTTGCAGCACACTGTAGTTAAAACCAAACCATGTATTTAGTATGAAAGTTACATTTAATTTGGGTTGAAAGAATAAACTCTTATAAAAATAACAGATTCTTTGAAAAAATGTTAAACTGATTCACTTCTTACTTGACAGGAGATTCCCTGCCCACTAGCTGAAATAGGTTTTTATTTAGATGTGCCAGTAACAGAATCTGTCCATGCACCTCAATCTAAAAGTGTCAGACTCTGAAAGCCATATATATTTTGCAAAGCATTCTTTGGGAATTTTCTTGTGCACACAGGGAGAATAAATGCAAATCTTTTTCCTGGAAAAATGTTTTGACTAAAGAAAGTTTATTAATGACTGATATGTTGAATTGCCTGGTCACTGTTAATTATACATTATAAATTTAATTATTATAAGTTCAAATTGTATTTAAATAAATTGTGGACTATCATTTAAAATTATTTTTAAAAAAAATTAAAAATCTTTAAACAGATTAAAATAAAGGTTAAAAAGGGCAATTTGGGTTCAGGGTCTCTCATAGTTTTTAAGGGCCATTATAACAGCAAATACAGTGAGCATCTAAGGTTGTGTGAAGCAATCTTTGGTATTTGTTTGTGTGTGAATGTGTGTTGTAAGCCATAACCCATGTTTTTTTTTTATTTTTTTATTGTGTGCTGGCAGGTCTGTTTGCGTGTAGAAGATGACTTCGCCATGGTGTGCACTGGGAAACAAAATCACCTCTCTGGGTCTGATTGACCTCTCCAAGCGAACACACATGTCAAACTCTGCCATATCTTGTTTAGTGCTTTTCCCTGACAGCACGGTACAAACTTTCACAGTCAGCGTAAGTACAAGCTAGTGTGCAGTTTAATTAAAGAATTAGAGTATGGTAAACATTATATTTAACTCCAATAATGCAGTCTTGGCTGAATTGCAAATACAAACAGGACACCTTGGCACCTGCTTTGCCAAACTGCATTTATAAATGTTGGACATAATTTTAAAACATGCTATTTCAAGCAGATGTTGTTTGTTGTCCAGACATCTGCATAATATATTTTTAATGATGTCCGAGTTCCAAACATCTTTTGTATCAAACTTCTCATATAATATATATATAGTATGCTTCAAACACTTAAATTGATTGTGATTTTTTTATGCACAGAAACATGATGCTGGGATTTTGTTGTTTGACCTTGCTTTTGAACACCTGGGCATAATAGAGAAGCAGTATTTCGGTCTGCAGATCGGTGAAGACACCACTACTTCACCGGTGAGTGTATGTGTGTGCATTGTACTGTATGGGAGCATTAAAACCTTTGAATCAGACAGTTTTATGGCAAAAAAGAAATGTGGTAATCATCACATATTTGATGTACTTTGATACTTGACAGTATTACTATCTGCATGCCAATAGCAGACATTTATATATTGCATTTTTGTGCTCTAAGGGTAACTCTAGAAAGTTAGCTTTTGAATTTTTATAGACGACGGCATCATTCTAAAAACTGTCGATCTGAAATGTAGAAAATTACAGAGGATGTAATAATCACTGTGGCTATTTATTTATTTATTTTTTGGATAAAATTGTGCCTAATCAAAATGCAAAGAGATAATATTGTTAAACACACATTTTTTTCAATATTACTAAAGTAATAATAGAAGTACTTATGGTTACATCTTGCATTCCAGAAGTGGCTTGACCCTGGAAAACCTTTCAAAAAGCAGCTTAAAGGTAAGAACAAACTTGTCAAAACACACAATGGCATATGTTGACTTTTAGATTTAAAAATAGAATTCCTTTTAAATAGTAATTCAGAAAGTATTAAGAACGTCCCAGTGATGGCTGATATTGCGTATTATTTTCTTCAATTTACTTTATTTCTATTGGGTGATTAACTTTTGCGCACCAAACATTGGGTCACTAAAGTTGCAATGTTCTTAGTTTTTAGGGAAGTGGTAGCTCAGTGGTTAGGGCTCTGGTTAACTGAGTGGAAGTATGAGTATAGCCAAACTGCCACTCAAGGGTTGCTGGATCATGGCTGAACCCCAGCTCCCGAAAAAGCTGGAATATGCGAAGAAAGAATTTTACTGTGCTGTAATGCATATGTGAGATATAAAGGCTATTCTATTCTATAGAGAAGACTGTACTGTTTATACAGGTTGTTCATACACTCATTTACTGGGTAACTGTTTGTTTGTAAAAACTGCCTTGTAGCTACTCTTGCTAATTTTACATACACAATTACTGACTATAGTCCGTCTGTTGGCGTTTGTCATCTCTCCCCTATGTTGCGGAGAGGAACCACCACAGAACCACTATATATCAGTCAGCTTATAGTAATTATATACCTACAATTGTGTTTATTAAAAACGTAAAAGTGAACCATCTACCATGACTAATATATGTAGCAGCAGTGCAGTGCAAAGTGCAAGCATAAACAAGTCAAACATTCAGTTAATGTCCACATTAAACATCAGAATGGGGGAAAAGTGATATCTGTGACTTTGGTCTTGGCATGGATTTTGGTACTAGATTGGCTGGATTGAGTATTTCTAAAGCTGCTAAAAGCAGATCACATCAGGTTCCACTCATGTCAGATAAGAACAGGAGTTTAACGTTCTCCTAGTTGACTAGATTAAATGAACCCCTGACTTTGCTGCTCAGTAAACCATTGAGCTACCAGTGTAAGAACAACCAAACTCACAGAATAGATATAATCAGCTATAAAGTCTACCAGAACCTCTTTTAGTTAATCAATACTAAAACTAATAACTGGGTATAAATGTTGTCACAGTCAAGTCATTTTCTTCTCATAGGACTTTCTTATCTCTCTTTTTGCTCAGGCTCTGCCCCATTCACTTTAATATTCCGAGTGCGTTTTTTCATCTCTGACCCTAACTCTCTCCAGCATGAACAGACCAGGTGTGTATATACATATGCGTGTGGGTGTATGTGTGTGTCTGAATATGTATATATTGTAACTCTGTACTTCCACTTTGCAGGCACTTTTATTTTTTGCAAATTAAGAAGGACATTCGGGAGGGCAGGTAACACAGATCTAGTTTTATTGTCATGCCAGTCAGTGTATAATGTGAAATACAAATATGAACTATATAATACAAAATTTTGTTCCGATTTGGATTCATTTCTTTCTTTGTGTATCTTTCTATTAAATCTACTTCATTGTAAATAGTGCATTTATAGTGTGTTTTTCAAAATGTTTACCTGCAGGTTAAAATGCCCACTGAGCTCTGCTGTGGTACTGGCGTCCTATGCCGTTCAGTGTAAGTCTAATACCTTGGACATGAATAAATGAACGGTTATAGCACTTCCTAGTTTTGAATTTATGCAGTGATTGTGCGGTGGGTAGTTTTGCCAACTCAGCTCGAGGGTGCCAGGTTTGATCCTGAGCTCAGGTTACTGAGAGCACAGAGTTTTGAATGTTCTTCCAATGTCCGCATCCTATTCCTCTGGTATCCTTCTAACTCCTAAAACAAGCATATTGGGGGATTAACTGGGCTTAATTGCTCAAGGTGTGAATAAGTGTGTAAATGTGTGTGCCTGATGTCTAGCGATGAACTGGCCACCATGCCCATGATCAGATTAAGTGTTTTCTGAAGATGAGTGAATGATGAACCATAAACCAATCACAATGAATTGTATTAATAACATGCTTTCTGTTTTATAAACAGCTGAATTTGGAGCCTATGTTCCAGAGACTCCTCCTGGATATCTTGGCAATATATGCTTCCTTCCTGATCAGGACAAGGACTTCCTTTTCAAAGTGGAGTCATTGCATCCTCAGCACAAGTACATATATGTTCACATATGCAGAATTCATACTGTAGCGATAATGCTTTTGTGGATGTGCATGTGCCGTATGTTGGTGTGCATTCAGTTGTGCGTGGCTCACATATCTGTGAAACAGATGGAAAGAGCGAGAATGACTAATTATTTGCTTCTGTGCATTCCAGAGGCCTCTCTCAGAGTGAGGCAGAGTTGTGTTATCTGAACACTGCTAGAACCTTAGATCTCTATGGAGTAGAGCTTCATAGTGCACGGGTAACACATTCTTTGCATTATGTTAAGGATTTTGACAGTTTTTCAGTTTTTATTTAAAGTTTAAGTTAGACAATAGGAGGTAGAAACCAGAGATTTATACTGTAAAGCTTTCATATTGGGAATGGTAACTACAATTTTTATTCTCTTTCTTAGGATGCTAGTAACCCATCTCTTTGGGTCGGGATTGCCTCAGGAGGCGTTGCCTTGTTTTGCAATTTGATTTGTTCTAATTTCTTCCCCTGGTGAGTTGTCATCAGGCAGGTTATTTTCTGCTCACGATCTATGATAAAGCAGAATTACTTTCTTTTTTCTTTTTTTTTTTAAAAAAAAGTAATATTTCACACTGCTTTTAAAGGCTGTGTTTTTTTTTTTATTGTTTGGTGGATTTCTTCAGGGTGATTTTCCAAAAAGAAAAGCTTTTCAGCAGGCACACAGCTCATTATGTAGTCTGAAACAATGCAGAATGATTAATGTTTCAAATGTTTGCTTGCAATTCGCAACTGCTGATTTCACATGACTAGAAGAATTACAACACAATCTGGGGTTCTGTAAAACTGGACCTGGTCCCAGATGTCAAAGCTCACTAAAATACTCAGTAAATTTTCACTAAGCTGTATATAATACATAACAAAATTGTATTATTATTATGTAATGTAATCGCTAGTATGAATCATGAAATGCTTTTAACTCCGATTTTGAGAAACCATTTTCTAATTACTATGGTACATTCTTTTTGCTAAACTGTTTTTTTTTTCCCCCTCAGGATCAATATAATCAAGATTTCATTCAAAAGAAAGAGATTCTTCATCCACCTTCGTCGAAAACATGTAAGTTTGTAGATAAACAGGTGAAGTACATCACATTTGGTTTACTTCACAACTTTGTTTTTGCTTTCACTGCCAAAGGAGTTATTAGTGTCTATGCTTTTCTGTAGGGGGAGGTTGGACAGCAGGTGGTGTCTCTGTCTTTGCCCAGCTCTCGTTCCTGCAAAAACTTTTGGCGGTCCTGTGTGGACCATCACACATTCTACAACAGAAAAAACACTTATGCAGTCTCCAAACATAGGTACGTTTTTACACTGGCAAATCAGAATACTTGATTTCATTGGAAAATTGTTAGGTTGCAGTTGCTCATAGTACAATTAAAGTAAAATAAAATATAAGAAATTGTAAATAAAATATGCATATGAGATTATATAGTAATTATGGATGCTGCATAATCAATGAATTTTTAATTTTATGAAATATGCTGTGCAAAATGTTGCAGCAGTCAAACAGATGCCAGAAAAAGTCAGACCACAATGATATTATAAGTTTTTGCACATGTAACAGTTATTGCACTGAAACTATTGCACATTAATTGCACACGTTAATAACATTATATAAGTGTGACATAAAAATCTACTACTATATACTACATCTATATCGTCTATCTCTTTCATGAACCAGCTGTTTAAAACTAAGAGGGAGGAGTTATGTATTTTGATGGCCACAGGCAGAAATGATCTCCTGTGGTGCTCTGTGATTCCATTTTGCTTTTGGGTTCCACCAATGAACATGTTTTTTGAATGTGGGTGTGTTGAAGGTCCTTACCTCTGTATCGGAAACTAGTGGGCGAGGTGATGTGGAATCCCTTAATAAAGTCTCATTCCACTGAACATCTGGAAACCAAAAGTCTTCCCTCGAGATCTCCACCCAGTACACCTAACTGGTACTACATTTATATAGACAGATTTTAAAGACTGATTATTAATAGTATACAGTACTTGTTAGTTTGGTGATTGAATAGATATTTTCCTTGTTGTTTTTAGGCGTAGCCCTCGATTGCGTCATGATTTTCGTAAGCCACGTCCATCGTCTGTAGACAATCTTACCAACGACATGAGCTATGTAACTGAGAGTGAAGATGTGTTCTATACCTACAGGTAAAACCATGGCCCTTGTCTGCTTTCTCTGAAAAATGTTAACTCTTAAATTCCAGTTGTAATTCAGATTTGTCACTATACCAAATACATTTGTGCAATGTAGGAAACCTCAGGAAGATGAGAAGCTCTGCCATGTCCAGTCCCAACATGAGGACCACACTTTGGATGAGGAAGATTGGCAATGCTTATGGGATAAGGTGAGTATATAATGTCATCTTATGGATCAGTAAAGTGATCCATACATTCATCTTTAATGTGTTGCTTTAGACTAGTTTAATTCAGTTAGTTAGTTGACCAAGGTGGGGTGAAAAAGAACAAATCATATTTATGGACCTGGTAATGTTTCCCCATGTCACTCATTGTACATTGATACACATAGTAGTTAACCCAGAATATCACATACCACATTTTTTACTGCCATAGCCTTAAACAATTGTTTGTACCGATTGGCCAGGCAGAGGGACCGAGCTGGGAAGGATGTGCTACAAGAGAGCAATAAAGGATGCAGATGGAAATCTGTTGACTAGTGAGGAGAGGGTGCTGAGAAAGTGGAAGGAGTATTTTGAGCAGCTGATGAATGAGGAAAATGAGCGAGAAAAGGATGATGTTGGATGATGTGGAGATGGTAATCTTGATAGGATTATTAAGGAGGAAGTGAGGGCAGCGATTACGAGGATGAAGAGTGGAAAGTCGGTAGGACCAGATGACATACCTGTAGTAGCATGGAGATGTTTGGGAGAGATGGCAGTAGAGTTTTTATCCAGATTGTTTAATATGATTTTGGAAAGAGGCATGAGGAATGGAGAAGGAGTGTGCTGGAACTGGTTTTTAAGAATAAGGGAGATTTGCAGACCTGCAGTAATTACAGGGGAATAAAGTTGATCAGTCACACCATGAAGTTATGGGAAAGAGTAGTGAAAGTCAGGCTAAAAGAAGAGGTAACATATGTGAGCAACAGTATGGTTTCATTCCGAGAAAGAGCACTACGGATGCAATATTTGCTTTGAGAATGTTGATGGAGAAGTATAAAGAAGGTCAGAAGGACTTGCATTGTTTGTTTGTGGATTTAGAGAATGCGTATGACAGGGTGGAGAAAGAGGAGTTGTGGTATTGTATGAGGAAGTCAGGTGTGGCAGACAATAATGTGAGGGTGGTGCAGGACTTGTATGAGGACAGTGTGACAGCAGTGAAGTGTGCAGTAGTAACGACAGACTGGTTTAAGGTGGAGGTTAAATTGCATCAAGGATCGGCTCTGAGCCCTTTCCTGTTTGCGGATAATATTGTGATTTGTTGTAGAGTAGAGTAGAGAGCAGGTTGAGAAGAGCCTGGAGAGGTGGAGGTACGTGCTGGAGAGAAGGGGAAAGAAAGTCAGTAGGAGTAAGACAGTACATGTGTGTGAATGAGGGGGAGGGCAGAGGAGTGGTGCGGTTGCAGGAGTGTGTGTTAAAGAAGTGAAGAAAAGAGTGCAGGCAGGGTTGAAGTGGGTGAAGAAAAGTGGCAGGAGTGATTTGTGATAGAAGGGTACAATTATAAGACTGTGATGAGATCTGCTATGTTGTATGGATTAGAGACAGTAGCATTGACTAAAAGACAGGATGGAGCCACCAGGAAGGGGGAAGAGAGGAAGGCCCAGGAGGATGTTTACGGATGTGGCAAGGGAAGACATGCAGGTAGTTGGTTTGAAAGAGACAGATGTAGAGGACAGCACAATGAGAAACGAATGTAGTGTGTCCCCCTCCGATCGTATTGATTCTCTTCCTTCAAGTTCACATGATGATGGCATTGATGCAGCTGCTGGAGCTATGAGTGCTCTGTATTCCGAATGTTGACAGACAACCAAATAGACTGCTTTTCGAAAGTGATGGAGAGAAGGAGCGTTTGTTACAAGAGGATGAAGATGCAGCAGATACCGACACATATGCCTACAAGACAAGCCCACATCTTAATAATGTTTATAATCTGCTATATCCTTCTTCGATTGGCCGGCCTCAGATTACTGTATGTCAAGAGACGTCCTATAGGGGCCACCAATTACAAATTTCACCCATCGTGACCCTTTGCGAGTTTGCTTATTTAAATTTAGCCTTTGATAACCATCTCCATGTTGATGCAACTAAGCTCTTTATATATCAGGTTCTTCTAGACCACCTGAGGTTTGTGAGAACCTGAATTAAAGGAAAGAGTAGAGATGTAAGATTGTGCAACCTAGAATGGGCCCAGGAGCAAATGTCCAGACTTCTTTACTACTACTTCTGCACATGGAGCTGAACGAACCACTAAAGCAGCTGCCCAGGTACTTTCGCCCTTAAATCAGTCCAAACCAGCATGGAGATCTGAACAGATCAGAGTTCTGTGTCCATACTGCGACAGTACTGAACATTACTTAAGCCAGTGTACCACTTTCCAGACATTTAGTAAAGAGGAGTTGATCAAATGGATCAAAGACAACAAGCATTGTTGAAAATGTGGGCGCTCACACTTATCTAGAAATTGCACTCTAAAGAAGCCCTGTCATTTGTGCAATGGGAAACACCTTAAAATCCTTATTGAGGATATTAACCTATCTCAATCAGAGAGTACCTGTCTAGTGAGTTCCACAAACAAAACCTTGTACCTGGACAGGCCTGGAGGTTCCAAACATATACTGCTAAAAGTGATCCCTGTTGTACTACAACTCAAGAATCGAACCCTAAACACCTATGCAGTACTTGATGATGGATCTGAAAGGGCTATGCTACTTATAGCTGCAGTTCAGAAATTGGGGCTTCAAGGACAAACCAAGGATTTAGCATTAAGAACAATTCGGCAAGACGTCAAGAAACTCAATAGGTCAGCAGTTAACTTTAGAGTACGCTTTATATCACGGCCCCAACAGAGCAAATCTAAGTACTGTCCCGGAACGTAGAGAGACTTTTGGCAAGGTGATACTATCAACAGCAGGATCAAGTGGCAATGGACTTGCTACAAACCAGAATGACCAGGGTGATGGTAGATGAAGCAAATCACTATGCAACACCTAAGAAGCACCGAGCGGCAGTTGGCAAAGGAGTCCGTGAAGGCAGCTGCGTATAATAAAGAGATTAAGAAACTAGAGAATTCCGGCTACGTAGTCAAGCTCACCATGGACTCTGCTGTGATCAATGGAGGAGAGTCATGGTTCATTCCCTATCACATGGTTCAACATGATGGGAAAAAAAGTGTGGTGTTCAATTGTTCCTTTGAACACATGGGCTAAAACCTAAATAACTAACTTCTTGCTAGACCTGCACTTGTCCCATGCTTTGTCTGGTGTGATCTTTAACCTATTAACCCTCTCAGTATTTATGAGTGGCAAGTGCAACCCTTTGGCACAACCTGCAGTCCCAGCTGTCCCATCTATGCCTTACAATGCCATGTCCTGGACAACACCCAACCAAATGACTTCCTGAAATCAACAGTTGAAACATTTATGTAGACAATTGCCTCAAGAGCGTAATGACCACAGATGATGCCAAGCAAGTAGTGGATGGGTTGTGAGGCCTTCTTAGCAGCAGTGGATTTGAGATTTGTCAGTGGGCCTGTAACATGTCAAATGTCTTTGATTGTCTTCCCAAAGGTAACCCTTTTTAACCCTTTGGTTATCACATGAGAAGGCGAAACCCCAAGAATACACTCTTGGATTAAGATGGAACTATGACTTAGATATACTCGGTTACAAATACTGTCCAGCACCAAAAAGAACACCCACTATGCGGCACATCTATAAGGTGGCAGCAACACAGTATGACCCTCTGGGATTCATTCTCCCTTTCACCACCTGTGCTAAGATTCTTATTCAGCCGTTGTGGAACAAAAAAGATTGGGACCCTTTGCTGCCAACAGACTTGGTGAAAGCCTAAAATGAACTTCCCAGTCTTTCTCGAGTTACACTTCTTAGGTGTTATGTTTAGGCAGATATGGATAAGCCCCATATCACGAGACAAATACATATTTTCTGTGACACTTTAGAGCAATCATAAGGTGCTGTGGCATACCTAAGAACCAAATATAAAAAGGGTAGAATTCAGCTTGCTTTCCTAATCGCCAGATCTAAAGTTGCTCCTAAACGCAAACAAACTGTTCCTAGACTTGAGCGATGTGCAGCCCTTATTGGTGCACAACAACTAAAGCTGCTTGAAAATGAACTCACTCTTCAGATCAGCCAAATGGTCTTATGGTCTGATTCAACCACAATTCTTTCATGGCTAAAGTCTGAATCCTGCCGCTTCAAACTCTTTGTAGCCACTAGGATAGCAGAAATCCAAGACCTAACCTATCTACATGGCGATATATAGATTCAAACAAAAACCCAGTCACAGTCTCACAAGAGGGCGCAGTTTGGTAGATCTTGTTACGCCAAAAAGGTGGAGTCAAGGCCCACCGTTCTTACTTCAAGCTTTATCAGAGTGGCCAGTTCTGCCATCCCCTTAAAACCCCTGAAGATAAAGTGGAAAGGAGAACTAGTGTATCCTGCAGTGTCAAACAAACACCGGATTCCATAGATCCCAGTGAGTACAGTTCCTGGAAACAGTTCAACACTGTCAAAAAAGTGACTTAAACCAATCTAGTTTATCGGCAGCTGAGGACTATGGGACAGCAGAACATCTAGTCTTCCATAACATCCAACAAAACAGCTTTCCAGAGGAATACGAACAACTAAAGTCTGGTAAGCCTGAATCCACTGCGGGCCGATTGCTCACTTTAACCCAGGGTTTGATGTGGCCAGTCGACTTATGTGGGTCGGGGACGTCTACGTCATGCTGAAGGCTTGGAACTCCAGAAAGTTCACTCCATTATCTTAGATCCTCATCATCGAGTCACCAAACTTCTTATACAGGACTATGACAGTAAGCTGTGTCACTCAGGACCGGAAAGAGTATTCACTGTATTCATTCGGAAATCCCAACATAACTGCATGGAATGACATAAGTGGAAGGCTAAACCTGAGATCCCTAAAATGGCTCATCTACCTCATCTAGCACGTTTGAGACTCCACGACCCTCCCTTTTACAGTACTGGTATGGATGGTTTTGGGCCTTTTCAAATCTAAATAGACAGACGCTTGGAGAAAAGATGGGGAATAAACTTCAAGTGTCTCATGACTCGATGAGTACACATTGAGCTCCTCACAGCTATAGACACAGAGTTGTAGGTGCACACACAGTAACAGAGGAAGTTCTTCAAACCATACTTATCAAGATTCTTAACAGTAAGCCTCTAGGTTATGTCTCCTCCATCGTAGCTGACTTGGACCCGATTACCCCAAATCTCCTGCTAATAGGGCGGCCAGACAGATCTCTACCTCAAGTTACATACTCCGCCGATGAGCTCATAGGACGACGTACATGGAGACAGAGCCAAGTTCTCACTGATCAATTTCGGTCAAGCTTCGTGAAACACTACTTGCCTTATCTCCAGCTGCAACACAAATGGCATGCAGAGACTAAAACCCTTGCAGTTGGGTCTGTTGTTTTAATGGTTGACCCCCAGCTACCACAAGCCCTTTGGTTGTTTGGGAGAGTGATAAGGATATTTCCTGGAGCAGATGTACAAGTAAGGTCTGCAGAGATCAACGTTAAAAAGATCGATTAAACACACAGCATGTTACCTGTTTCATTAATATACAGAAATAGCTGATGAGGATCACACTATGATCAAACTGACATACCTTTAGCCTTGATTCGGAGCCAAATATGCCTTGTGTAGGAAAGCATTCTTCTTCAGTTGTATTTTCACACTTCACCACTAGAGGGAGATTCACAGTTTACAATTAATGTTTTATACTATTATGTATTAAAGTTACCTCTGTGACATCACAGTGCACCACCTTTGACCAAGTGCTTAAAAGGCCAGATCACTGAGCAGCAGCTGCGTAACCTATCGAACAGCAGCTGGCGGATGACAACAAGAATCACACCACACACACAATCAAATCCTTAACCCAGTAAAGTTTGAGTGTTCTGATTCATATACCATGTTTTACTGACAAAGTCTATCTATCTATCTATCTATCTATCTATCTATCTATCTATCTATCTATCTATCTATCTATCTATCTATCTATTCACACCAAATTTATTCAAAGCACACTAAAAGACAGTGTAAACACATTACATAAATACTACGGCTGTCAAAATAAATGTTATTTCAATTACAAATTTTATTAACGTGCGACTAATGCAGCATGCATTTCCTTTTGGCCATTTTGATTATAAATAAATAAATATAAAATAGGCTAAATTAAAACCTTCACTACAACACATTTATTCACAATGTCCTTTCTTTACTCAGATATAGAAAAAATGCATAAACTCCCACTAAGTATAATTTTGAATCAATAAACTTTACTTTTACTTGCGCCAAGTCTCAAATTAAGCACCAAAAACCGCCATGATGCACACACGCACTTTTATTTTTGTTAGTTCATGTTTCAGTTAAAAATTATCATAATCAAATCATGATTTCATTATCTGTAATGGTATTGCAAAGAAAAATAATTTTGTGCCATCTCTATAACCGTAATAGTTTCAATAATATGTGCAAATATATATATTTTTTTTACTTCATGCAATATGGGTAAAATCTGCACATTGGTAAATGCCTATCAATTCCAAAAGTCCATAAATTCTGTATTTGATTTTGAGATAAAGTCTCTATTCTTTTGTTTTTTATCTTATTCCTCCTCTTCTTTTGTGGTTGCAGGATATGGAAGCTGATGGGGAGCTTCTTCTAATTAGAATCAGCCCTGACAATGACGGCAAGTTTGGATTCAACGTCAAAGTGAGTGTATTCTGTGTGTGCGATTTTGTGAGTAATGATGAGGTTTGCTTTGCCGATTTGTTGAATAAACAGTTGTTTATTTTAGGGCGGTGTGGATCAGAAAATGCCTTTGTCGATCTCTCATGTAAACACAAATTCGCCGGTAAGGAGCATGAACAGACCGAGTTTGCATTTTCTTGAGCAACAACATGTAGTTCAACATGCAACTCTCCTCTTTGTTTTAGGCTGGTCGCTGTGTGCCTGCACTCCTGGAGGGAGATCAAGTGCTCTTGATAAATGGACGTGACATTTCAGAACACACACATCAACAAGTGGTCATGTTCATCAAAGCCAGCAGAGAGTCCCACAGCAAAGAGCTTGCTCTGCTTGTGCGCAGAAAAGGTTTGTTTCTTTACTTTGAAAATGAGCGTTGGACTTTGGCAAAAGTTGCCAGATAGTAGCCTTGTATTCGTCATCTCTATTAAACCAATATTTTCCAGTCACTAACTACTAGACCAGGAGCACTTGATACATACACTCACTGTCCACATTAAAACGAACAGGTACACCTGGTTATTTTGGGAAAGTGTGATTTCTGTGAATAACTAGTTCCTTTCTTTAGACAATGTTAATTACTAGATAACGGCAAGTTATACAATACAGTTGTATTATTTATTTCATACAACTACAAGTGTTACAGTGAAATTTATTGGTAATACTGTATCATATATCACTTTGTGACTGTATTGGAAAGTCATATGCACAAGTGGAAATTCTTACTTTCTCTGCGGTTTGGAAGTGTAAAAAGAAGCCTTGGTGTGTGTTTACAGGCGTCTCTTTGCGAGCTGAAACCACGCTACAATTTCCAGGCAGTTTTGGCATTCAAGGAGAAATACCCCCTTCTCCTAGTCACCCATCTGGGGAGACACTGCAAGAGTCGATGGCCCGTCTAGAGAGAGGACTGACTTCTGGCACTTTGCTTATGCAATTTGAGGTCAGTATATACAAGCGTGTGCATATATGAATGCGTGTTTTTGCCCTAGGCATGACTGCATGAAGTATATGTTTAAGTTGATTAATGACACTTGCATGTGTGTGTTTTGATACTCACAGAAGTTACACAGGAAGAAAGCTGATCTGTTACTGTCTTGTGCAAATCTGTCTGAGAACATGGAAAAGAATCGGTACAAAGATGTGTTACCGTGTAAGTTTCCTCTGATGATATAAAAAAGACACTCATGTTTCTACTTGACAGACAAAAGTATGAGTATTGAACCGATTGAAAGTTCTGAAAAAGCCATTATCAATATAATTATGGTTTTGTGATTTAAAAATTTTTTTCTTTTTTTATACGCGTTAGCAGTCAGTGCTTACGTTATTGTTATTGCATTTTTAGATTCTTTTTGTTCAGCATGTCTAAGTTTTTTTGTATCTGAAACTGAATGTCTTGATTGTTTTGTGATTATGATAGAGCTGTTTTGATTACAGATGCAAAGATGTGAGACATGAGTGGATTATGGTTATAGTCAAACGGATCATAATATTTTATTGTGTGGAAGGCTTGTGTTTTGGTTCAGACAAAATGCTCTTTAGAAATTTGTTGGATGAGGCATTTTTAGATAATCCCTAAATCTCCATTTCCTCATTCTTTACTCTCCCTCTCCCTTTAGATGACATCACCAGGGTGGTGTTACAGGCGGAGGAGGATAATTACATCAATGCGAGCCATGTGAAGGTTAGTACACACAAACACACACTTATGGCAGTACAAAGACATATTTGTTTGTAACCTGTAGTACCTGTAGTTTTTTAAAGATTTGAAAGCAGCACTGCCCGATCTTTTTTGCACCCCAGAACAGTTTCATGCGAACAGTTTTTTTCATGGACCAGGACTGGAGGGTGTTGATATTATATAATACATGCACTAATGATTATTACATATACATTGTAAATGTAACTCAACTCAACCATAATTCAGAACCAGAATCAGCCCTGAGCCCCTTATTATGCAGAATGGGCTGAACCATGAAAATCACCTGTTGCAATGAACCCATAGTTTAATAGGACTTTTGGGGGTTTTTTTGTTTGAAAAAAAGCTTTTTTAGAAATGTTTGCTTTGTGGCCATCTTTGCTCAGGCTAACTTGCGGTCTTAATTTATCAGTCTATTGAAAAGGCAGCTGAAACGAGTGTGGGAAATGAAAAATAATGGTGATTTATTTTTTTAATATACAACAACCGTCAATAGTCACAGTCGGGAGTCATTAAAATAAAAATTTAAAACGTTTTATTTTTTCTATGTGGCTCATTACCATGTCCCTGTGGTTGTTTTAAAGTACCCATTTGCAAACTTTCAGATGGTCTTACAAGTAATGGGTTTTGGACCAGTTACACATTTTCTGGCAAACTTCTCCATTAATTATGCAGCTAATACATTTGTACTATTTAAACACCTATAAAGTTAAAATATAATAAATATGCACTAAGCCTGATAGACCCGGATTGACATGTACTCGTTAAATGGTTTCACATATACAGTTAAAAGAGCTTTTTGCATTGTTTATGAATCCAAAATAATTCATTTCTGATTGAAAATTGACCTAAAACCCCAAATGAATCTTTGATTTAAAAAAATCTGTAAAAAAAAATCAATATTGAGGTTTAGTACTTCTTTAGTTCTGAATAGAACAGTACATAAATGTGGGAATTGGGACGCAATACTAATTTATCATTGGCAATAGGTTGACCATGTATATTTTTGCTTAACTCATACATTGATTTGAGTTTTATAACTCATATTTGTTAATCTAACTGGTTTGGGAACTCGACCCACAAGGAGCTCAAGCTGCCCTGCATATAAGAATCCTGCAATATGGCTCTTTAGCTAAACGTTTTTCAGGAAACGCCACCGCCAACGTACTTTCAGATCATCTTTACTTAATCAGTTCACTTTTAGAGTCAGCTTTACCGCTACATTACCTCATGTATATTAGACTAAACACACTGTGGCTCTAGCCGTTCTATACAAACCTGATAATGATTTTTTTTTTCAAGTGTTTGTATGAACTGTGGCATTCACATAGACCTCCCCAGTAACCTGCTTTTAGCTATTTGGCTCAGGCACAAGTTGCAGTGCATCCAAGAAACACCTCTGGGAGCTTTTGAGCACATTTGTCTGTTCCATCTGGAACTCCAGTCTCAAAAAATATAGGTGGTGTCCACACAGTGCAGTTTTCAGGAGCAAGCTTATGGACACTTATTTAAAGCACATTTAAAAACCTGTGGTCAACACAGCACACCACACTCCTGACCAGACAAAGACACAGTTCCCTTTGCAAGTAGAGTCTGTTGAACTAAAATAATGCTTGAATAGTTAAAAAATAGAGTATTAGCAACTCCAGGGTGCTGTTCAACAGACTCACTAATGGGCTGACAAGTGACTATTTCAAAGGTTTGGCCAACTTTCTTTTTTTTTTTTATTAAGAAGGAACAAGTTTTTTGTTCAGACTTTTAAAAAGACATTCTCTCTTAATTATACATGTTTAAGAAATTGAAGTTCATGGTTACTTGACAGCTTGAAGCTTTTTTTTTTTAATTTTTTTTTTTTTTTACATGCTGTACAGGCAGTAAAGGGGAGGACTTAGGGAGTATGTGACTGGAGTGTCTTTGCCACAAAAACCTTTCCACTAAAGAAAGTGTCAGGATTTTTATTTTCCTAAAGGTTATTATTTGTGGATCTGCTATAAAAACAATACACTTGTGCCAAGCTAGCAAAGGCAGTACATGTACAGATACACAAAACAAACTAGTGATAATAAGTGTAAGTAAAAAAAAAAAAATGAATTAAACCAATGAAGTACACACCCTTTGAACAAACTCCAGATTAAAACACATCAGGGCATTGGCTTAAAATGTTATTTGACAGCTGCACCGACCAGGTGTAACATTATGACTGATTATCTCTACATTATAGAACCTGTTAGTGGGTGGGATATATTAGGCAGCAAGTGAACATTTTGTCCTCAAAGTCGATGTGTTGGAAGCAGGAAAAAATTGGCGAGCCTAAGGATTTGAGCGAGTTTGATGTTAAATTGTGATGGATAGTCAACTGGGTCAGAGCAAAACTGCAGCTCTTGTGGGGTGTTCCTGGTCTGCAGTGGTCAGTATCTATCAAAAGTGGTGCAAGGAAGAAATACTGGTGAAAGCTAGCTTGTGTGGTCTGATCCAACAGAGCTACTGTAACTCAAATGACTGAACTTAATGCTGTTAATGCTCGACACGTCAGGACTGTTTCAGCAGCAAAAGGGTGACCAACACAATATTAGGCAGGTGGCTATTACGCTATGCCTGGTCGGTGTATATGCCATTTTATTGATTTTCTCGCCTTGTGCGTGCCAATGGCCAAATTCTTAAGCTAGTTTCAGGTATCTTATGTTGATTTTGAGTTGTAGTTGTAAATGTTTACTGAAACCTTAGTAATTCTGGTTAATGACTTCTAAGGTGTGCACATCACACTGAACTTGTGCTGAACAAATGTAAGTCTAAAGGTGTTCAAATGACCTGCTAGATTGTAAGTTTTATGTCTGTATACTGTTGATTCTCAACAGCCTCTTGAAGTCAGGCATTTCTATCCTGGTACTATTTATGTACTTGCACACATGTTAAAAATTAAATAAATGACTAATTACCAGAAATGATCAGCAACCTTGGGTTTAGAGCAAGTACACGTTACAGCTTATCATTACAAATTAACCTCACAAGTGTTTGGAGACTTGCCGGATTGAGGCAGCTTTAAATGCTTAACTCAAAATACTCTGTTGAGTGAAGGCCATGTTTTCACACACAAAACCTTATTCAGAGCATATTATCACTGAGATTTCATTAAAAAAATGAAGGAAAAGGACAAACCAAAACAGTGTTAAAATGGAAGTACTGAATCTATGCAAACGAGCTGTAGGAAATTGGCTGGATGTTCCTTTAACTTAAGAAATAGAATAATCAATTTGGACCTGCTGCGCGTGAAAGTGTCAATAATGTCAGAGCATGAGAATGTTGGAGGTCCTGCTCTTTTTGGTAGTTTTTGTTCAGTTGTTTCTTATCAATCTCATTTTTAGTTTTCCATTACTAATTTATACTTTTATAAACTTCTTAGTTCTTGTCTGCTATCTGAGTCATTGCCATTCCAACTTTGCCTAATGGAGCTTCATTCTTCATTTGTAATAATAAATAGTTGTTATATTGATAATATTGGGTTGGGGGACACGTTTTATGCCGAGTCAGCATAAAGATGGAAGTTACTTAGTAGATTGAAATTGCTAAAATGTTTGTGTTTTTGTGTGATTAGACTGTGCCAGCAGGTACCACGCTACAGTATATAGCAGCACAGGGGCCATTGCCCAATACATGTACCCACTTCTGGAGGAGCGTATGGGAGCAGGGAGTCAGTGTGATCATCATGCTGACCACACTGACTGAGAGAGGACGGGTAGGTTCGACAAACAAGCTCAGGGGGTCCTTTTAATTCATATAATGTACATGATGAGATTTACTGCAAGCATACACACAGCTTCATTGTAATGAATACAGAGAGCTCCATTTTTTACATCACACGTTAAAGGAACCTATTCGGATTCCATATTGTACACATACACATAGTTTAATTGTGACTGCTTTATTCTTGAGCTCAGCTTGACTGTTGCTTGGTAACCATTTGGTCTAAATTCTTTCCTAGGGTGATTTGATATTTTGTGCGTGTGTGTGTGTGTGTGTGTGTGTGTGTGTGTGTGTGTGTGTGTGTGTGTGTGTGTGTGTGTGTGTGTGTGTGTGCGTGCATGTACTTTGCTTAATAATCTTGGCACTGTTTTAGACCAAATGCCACCAATACTGGCCTCATCCTCCTGAAGTGAAGGACTATAACTACCTTCAAGTGCGCTGTCATTCTGAAGAGTGTAACCTGGCCTATGTCACCAGAGAACTAACGCTCACACACACACAGGTAACGCACACACACACACACACACACACACACACACACACACACACGGTTATGTAAAGTTGTGTAAAAGAGAAAAATGACTGATTTCCCTGTATCTGGTTAGAACTATCTTAAAAACTTCAGAAGAAAAATCCCCAAAAGTTAACTTTAAGATAGTATACGCGCATAATAAACCCGGTGGATAATTAGAAAAGCAGAGCAGGTTGAAATGTTTGGTTATTGATTTTCTGACTGCAATTCCTATTTCCTTCTTTTCAACTCATTGAACAGTGTTAAATAATAACCTTTACACCTTTAACCAGAAACTGATACTGTTTACCTCTTAATGCATTTGTGTGGGTGAGCATGTAAATTTCTTTGCATGTGCGGCCACACATTTTTACCAGCAACACCACAGGACCACACACACATACATGCACACATGCATGATGATTGCTGAAGAACAGAGGCCCATCTGTTCTAGCTGTTGGTGGGAGTTAATCTCAGCACGGGCAGCAGACGGAGGTTATATCACATAATCATTGGCCATCCACCATGTATATTTGTTTGTTTATTCCTGTGTGTGTGAGAATGTTGATGGAAAGGTAGATTAATGTATGATACCACAACTAGTTGAATGATTTATTCTTTCTCCTGTGACCTTGCTGCAGCACTTATTCTGGACTTTACACTGAAGCAAAACATGTAATGCGCCTGTTCTTTTCAGCCTCTAGAACATCTTATCAATGCTAGTATATTCTGTAGCTGATTGTTATAACGTTGCTCTTCTGTGTCAAGGTAAATTTAGCACTGTTTTCAGAGACGTTTTATTGTACGTTCTTAATCATTAGAATAATGCATTTTGATCAGCTGTAAGAAAACAGTAAATGAGGCGAGCAGGCCCCATTTGTTGCCTCAAATCTTCTAATAGCATATTCACTCAAAGCTCGAACTAACTTCGTATGGTTTTGTGTGAAAGCCTGAGGTTTCCATCTTTAGTCAGTCAGGTAATAAATGGTTAATTTGTTCTTAGTTTATTGTTATTTAAACGTGTCATAGTAAACAATACATGTACATTTTTTACAGTCTGTATTATTAAGTTGCACTATAGCTCCATTGTGCTCCTGTCAGCTCAAAATTCAAATTTGTTTTGAATTATGTTAATGAATAGATATAAAATAAAAATAAATTGTTAATGAATTGAGGCGATTTTGTCACTGTAGCAAGGTGTAGTTGCTGCCATTCTTCCTAATAGTGCTTGAATGTGTTTATTAATTATAAAATTGCTTGGGTATATATTGTTTTCCAGTCATATGTATTCCTGTCTTATGTACAAGTGAATGTTTAGAAATTGGTAACACTGCATGCCATATTTAATCATGACTATTTGTAGCGAAGAGATACTCATAAGACATGGCTTAAAACTCTCGACAGTTGAAAGCATGCAGGGGTGTGTCTGTGTACCTGTTTTTATGTTCTTGTTTTCCGCTTCAGTATCTTTGCAGTCTAGTAGGGAAAAATAAACGTGCCCAGACATGTATTTTCCTTTTAGCAAACACTTGCTTTCTCTCTCACACACTCAAGTACTCATTCTTTTTCTCTCCTCCTCTCTCTCTCTCTCTCTCTCTCTCTCGCTCTCTCTCTCTCTCTCTCTCTCTCTCTCTCTCTCTCTCTCTCACTCACACAGCTGGGTGAACAGCGCTCCATCACGCACCTACAGTATGTGGCCTGGCCAGACCATGGGGTCCCAGAAGAGTCTTCAGACTTCTTGGATTTTGTCAAAGCAATGAGAAGCAAACGAAGGGACACTGAACCATTAATGGTCCACTGCAGGTAGATGCAAACACAAATTACTGGCTCCCGTTAACAAGATGAGCAAAAAATATATTAC
Organism: Silurus meridionalis; assembly: GCF_014805685.1. Classification (NCBI taxonomy): domain Eukaryota; kingdom Metazoa; phylum Chordata; class Actinopteri; order Siluriformes; family Siluridae; genus Silurus; species Silurus meridionalis. The sequence goes on along the minus strand of NC_060904.1, from coordinate 11,680,213 downwards.
ATAAATTGAACACTATTTTGGTGCATAACTAGACACGTATTAATTTATCGAATTATTTCATATAGTGAAAATCTAACTGATCTACTGAGAAGTATGTGAGGGTGGTTTAGGACATGCATGAGGGCAGTGTGACAGCAGTGAAGTGTGCATTAAGAACAACAGTCTGGTTCGAGGTGGGACTGCATCAAGGATCGGCTCTGAGCTCTTTCCTCTTTGCAGTGATGATTGACAGGTTGCCTGATGAGGTCAGACAGGAGTCTCTGTGGACTATAATGTTTGCGGATGATATTGTTATTTGTGGTGAGAGTAGAGAGCAGGTTGAGAAGAGCCTGGAGAGGTGAAGGTACATGCTGGCGAGAAGAGGAATGAAAGTCAGTAGGAGTAAGACAGAGTACGTGTGTGTGAATGAGAGGCAGTGGAGTGGTGCAGTTGCAGGGAGAAGAGGTGGTGAAGGTGGAGGAGTTCATGTACCTGGGGTCAACAGTGCAAAGTAATGGAGAGTGTGTTAGAGAAGTGAAGAAAAGAGTGCAGGCAGGGTGGAGTGGGTGGAAAAGAGTGGCAAGAGTTTTATTTTCATGTACACCTAAGTACAACCTATGATTTAGTAACATGTCAAAGCACTTTTAGCCACAGTGATTTGTAAATGTTTTCTACAGGAGTTTATCCATCCCTCAAATTGTTTAGGAAAAAGTTTGGTCCATTTTTTTTTTTTTTTTAACAACATTCCTGTTGTAAGTATTTGATAATTCAGAGTTCTTTTAAGAGCCCACAACAATATTTCAGTAGGGTTTAGTTATAGACTTTGACTTGGTCGTTCCCCCATCTTGTTTTCTTTTCTCATTTACAAGAACAAACATTGGGCCTAGCATAAGGTGATGGACAGGTGTTGTGACATTTGTCCCAATTATATTTTGGGGTGTGGAGATTATTTTTGCCATTTACTGCCATTGTCCCAGGTTGTGTGGCTTTAGAACAAGATCATGATCTTAAAGAATCTTTTGATTAGCTTTGAGGCTAGCAGAAGTATATAACTTTGTAACTTTAAAAAAGCCACATCAGCTCAATCTACTAATTGCACAGGCCTGGTTTATACAATAAAGGATGAGAGTGGGGATAAAAAAAAAGAGAGCCTGTTGTTGCTTGAATTAGGGACCTCTATCACTTTTGACAGTGGTGTGTTCTGATGAATAAGCAATGCAGCCCAAATATAGGATATAAAGACAATCTAGGCACAAACCTGTAACTAATACTCTAATATACATTACTGGGTATAAAATCTTATAAAATGTTTATAGACCCAAAGGCAAGAAATTAAAGGAAGTAAAATAAATTTTTAGTGTAAAGGTGAAAGGTTCATCAAAGGATCTTTAGCTTTTTATCGATTTTTACTAAAGTAGTTCAGTACTTATACTTTCTCCAGGGTTGGCATGAATATAATTATATTAACCAGCGGTCCCCAACCATTTTTGCGCCACGAACCGATTTAATAGACTATTTTCACAGACCGGCCTTTAAGGTGTGGCGGATAAATACAACAAAATAAAAGGATATGACCAGCATAAAGAGTAATATTTTGATTTTTGTTCATTTTGCTAGCTTGGGGGTTTAAATTTAGCGGTAATGTATTATGTGTTACTGGCCGGAGCAGCTCCTTTACGAAGGTAGTGGATGTAGGTAAGACATGTGACCGAGGCATCATGACATGCATCAAGAGTGAGTCATAAACAGATGTGGTGAAGAGAATTCGGTAATTTTCCAAAATAAAACATCCTTCAGAATCAGATAATAAATAAAACGGAAATAATGTAAGTTATGTATTCTTTCTGTGCGGCCGGTACCAGTTGACCCATGGGGGTTGGGGACCACTGATATGAACTATATTATAATAATAATATAGTATATATAAAAGTAATATAATAAAAAATATATAATAAAAGTAACTATATAGGTTAGCAACAAAACAACACATCTTTTATGCTTTAATAGTTTTCTAGATGTCACTTATTCTTGAGTTGACTCTACCTGTTAAATTTACATGGTTCAGTAGACTGTGCAAAGTAACCGAGCATATGCTTTCTTCAGTGCTGGGATTGGACGGACAGGTGTGCTCATCACCATGGAGACGGCCCTGATTCTGATGGAGGGGGCACAACCTGTGTATCCTCTTGAGATTGTTGCTTCTCTGAGGGAGCAGAGAGCCATGATGGTCCAAACCTCGGTACACACAGTGCTTTCATTTCCACTGCTTTAATACCTCATGTACGATTTACATGGCATTGTAGACTATTGTTCATCTGTGTCTGTGTCTGTGGTGTTTTTTTCAGTGCCAGTTCAGCTTCGTATGCCACGCCATCCTGCATGTGTACCGAGAGAGATTCAAACACAGCCAAACAACTAGCAGCTGACAAGAGGAGAACAGGAGGAATGGACACGAATAAAGACATCATTTGGTTTTTAGGCATGATGGTAGATGGTTGTAATAGGGAGATTTAATCATTTTTGTTAGCTTTTCAGCTTTTATGGGGCAGAGATAAAGGCTCATGGAAAAGAAAAGCAGTAAAAAGTTAAGGAAATAATTATGTAAAATGAGTATAGCAAAATTTGGGAACACCTCAAATACACTTATTTTAACAGTAATGCTGCAGCTTTGACTTGCAGGTCAGAGTTCTACTACTGTTGTGTCTTTTTTATGGAATCATCTCTCATTTTGAGCAGAAGAAATGAAAAAAATTTAAATTAAAAATGAAATTGTTTTCATAAGGTTGAAGAATGTAAATGGGCATACAGTAGATATACATCTATTTAACAAGATTTCAATTTTGGTTTATTTTGGTTTTATTATGGTATTTAAAGAAAAAATATGCAGTAATACTGCATAAAAGTCATCCAAGCACTTACTGACACTGATGCACTGCCATGCTGCTATATTCAAACTTTCCTCTCTACATCATTTCACAGACAAGTGACCAAAAAAACAAGACCAATCAACTGTGTAAATCTATATTTATTCACTCATTTTTGGTAACCGCATCATCTTGGTTGGTGTTGCAGTGGATCTGGAGCCTATAACGGGAACACTGGGCATGAAACAGATGAGGTTCCAGTCCATCACTATACACATAGTTACACTTAAGGCAAGTTCGCTGTATCAATCTACCTACTGATCAATGTTATTTGGGAGGAGGAGGAAACCATGGACACTAAAACTATTTCAGATCTGTATAATTTTATAGAATATCCACAAGTACACAATCTGAGTAGAAATACTTGGACAATTATCACTTTATTAATAAAGACATTATTAAAATGTGATATTTTTGACTTGCTTGCTTTCTGAGTGGTGTGAGTTCTAACAGTTGGTTCAAAACAACGTGTTTACAAGAATGCGTTTGAAAACGCCCTTTGACGAAGGCATGAGGGGTGAAAAGAAAAGTGCTTTTCCTGAAAGGTATTTGAGGTGAGTTTCAGAGTTTAGGTCGATGAGAAGAATTGCGCACCGGTAACCCTCTGATGACCAGCAGGTGGCGCTGCCAAGCATTTACAGGGAAGAAAAGTTTTTGAGTGTTTCTCCGTGATTCGAGCATGCGCAGTAAAAGCTGCCTGGCCAGTTTCTCTGGATTACTTACCTGGAAGGTGCATCAGTTTCGGTCAGTGGAGAGCGCGGAAATAATACCGCGAGACCGAAAAAAAAACAACAACACAAGCGGGTTTCACCGTCACGGAGCGAAAACCAAACCAAGAGTGAATCGGGATTTGTGGCGTTCAGCGTCTTTAATGAAATCATCATTACGCAGTGGAGAGACGCTGAAAACGTGTGTGCGCGCGCGCTGTTCTCTCCACGATTAGTCGTCCTGCGTGACAAGTCCCTCGATCCCGCTCTCTCTACAGGTCTGCGTCGCAACAGATCGCTTTGCTGATCCCGAGACTCGCCTGATCGAGATCTCCGTAATCATCTGGGGCAAAACACCTGGACCTCGGATCCTTCGGCACGTCACTTCTACGCGGTTCGCCGCGCCACGCCGCGTCGCCCCGCTTTCTCTTTCACTTGAAAGATGATGGGCTTTCTCCGCAGGACGTTCAGTCTCCGCTCGCGGAGGCGCTTTCGGCCGTCCGACGAGCTCGACGGCGCCGGACGAGGCGTGAACCAGGCGCTACAGGCGCACCAGCAGCAGATGCCCATGCCCCCCGTGGTGACCGGAGGCACCGTAGTGCACATACCCGCCGCGGGTAATAGTAAAGCGGCCATCACGTGCAAGGTTCTGCTGCTGGACGGCTCAGATGTCAATGTTGAGTTACCGGTGAGTAGACTCACTTTCACAGCGACAGAACTCGAAGTTCCTACAAGTCTTTTGCTGGTCACATTTGTTTATTTATTTATGTAATACCACATTAAAACCCGATGACAGAAATCGTATCAGTCTCACAGTTTGAATCTTGAATATGTCTTGCTGTTATGTAAGAGCGGACAGAGGAGGACTGTCTTCACCGGTTTGATTTATTTTGTTTACTCATCTCAAAAACTTTGGCTGAGCGCTTTGCTGTGCCACTGTGTTTCCCTCTGGGTTTTCCTTCCGCTGACAGATGGTGCTCGGGTTTGCTTCCTACCGACACAGCAAACTCACTGTGTCACTAATCAACATGTTTATACAGTACACAACCCGCTCTTTAACAAGGTGTTGCTGATTGAGCAAATCCAAGCCGCAAAGATTTCAGCCGGAATGATTTGCACTTTGAAGTGAGGTCAAAGTGTGTACTGTACCTGCCAACTTCCGGTTATCAGGCTTACACCTGAGTTAGTCAAATGAGTCAAAGGCTTTGTGTCCTCGGAAAACCTAGTGGAACTGTGTTTCTGTAGGTTGAACCTTTTATTCAGTTGATGATTTTCCTAATGTGTGTCTCAATAACAATATGCTGAAATAACCTCCTCCTTGATAAGTCAAAAACTCTGTTTTTCTTTCATTAATAAAGTCGAGGAACATAAACATATAGTATACTTAATTTAAGGTGCTTTATCAGATCATAAAGACCAGTAAAGATTTACTCTAAAGCCATTTAAAAGCACATGTACCTAACACACACACACACACACACACACACACAAATAATCTGCATCCTTGACTATACCTTTCCAATGAACAGGAAACGTTTGGTGCCTTTTTTTCTATAAGCGTACCCACAGACAGACCTTTGATTTACACAACATTGTCTTTCACAACAAAGATGTTTTTTGTTGGTGGCGACATTGGTAGGTGCTGGTTGAAGTGCGGTGATCAGGTGTCTTGCTTGTATCATGTTACAGCAAAGCTTGTGCATTTTCATCATGAGCTGTTTGAGCCACAAGTCATTTGCTTTTTTTTTCCCTTACGCTGGGTGGCACGGCGCCTAAAGGCTAGCAATGAGCTGTATTTTCCTGCCAGCTGGCCTGATTCACATGCAGGAAACGTGTATGAAACCTTCAGAGATATTAAAGAGATTCAACTTCGCTTGTCGAACATGTGGAAAGGCGTTTGTCGTGAGCGCGTGAGCACACTAAGCGTTTGTAGGATATTACAACACTGATTTGTCTACACGTGGTGTTGGAGTTTATTTATATGGCACTAAAAAACCTACGGACTCACTAATGCGGCCTGTTTAAAGCTAACAAAATAAGTAATACAAGCAAAAACGTCATGTAGTAATAAGGGTGAAAATATGACAGTGACCCAAAACACAAGAACATATGTGAAAGACAAAAACAGAATGAATAGATTGACAGAATAAATAAAAACAGGCAGAAGCTATTCTTAGTTCTGAAGAAAAGAAGGCAGGTGTTTTTTCAGAGTTTCGGTATCAGTGTTGCCAAACTCTTTCAGGGAAAGTATTGCACTCAAAAATTCGCCAGGTGATATCAGATACCAGTTGCGAATTCTTTTCTAACATCTTTTTGTGTTATAGAACAAATTACAAAAAGAAGGAAGAGTTTAATTGAGAAGAATAGAACATGTTCGGGATAATCAACAGCTAAAAGTGCTTTACACAATCTTAAATTAATTTATTCCCCTGTATGCACTTTGACCATAACATATAGTTGCCGTTGATCACAGAGCGATAGAGATATTGTAAACCTTTTTTTATTAATTTGAATCGGTGAATAGGGCAATAAATGATAATCTAGCTGAGCACAAGATCATTTGACTAACTGGAGATGAAGGCGTTTAAAAATAGAAATTAACAAAAAATGGCACAATGAACTAACAACAACAGCTTCATTATTAGTAGAGACGTAGCACAGACACACAATCTCTCTCTCTCTCTCTCTCTCTCACACACACACACAATCTCTCTCTCTCTCTCTCTCTCTCTCTCTCTCTCTCACACACACACAATCACTCTCTCTCTCTCTCTCACACACACAATCTCTCTCTCTCTCTCTCTCTCTCTCTCTCTCTCTCTCTCTCACACACACACACACACACACAATCTCTCTTGCACTAATAACTACATCTAATATCTGTCACACTGCTTTTTCTCTGTGTGATTCAGATTCCAAATGTATTATTCAAATATGATACAAATTGATATAACGATTCATATATAAAATATCAATGCTATTTTTGTCCATTTCATTTTGCCCTACAAATATCAACGACAGCTTTAATTTGTCAGTTCTGGAAAATGACAATGCTATAAGCAGGATAAACCATGGCTAGGTGCACGCTACTCGATCAATTAGGTGTAGGACAGTCGCTAAAATCTCTGAAGTGTCACATAATTAAAATCCATAAAAATATATTAAACCGAGTTGCATTTTTAGATGCCTACAAAGACAAAAAATTGTTGGAAAAAAAATGACCACATTAGTAGCATCCATTCAATAACATTTTATTTGCAATTATTAAAAATTTAAAAATAAATAAATAGTCACCATACCAACAATATCTCAGAAAAAAGTCTATTGCGAGATCATTTTCTCACAATATTGATATTATGATGATATACTGCCCAGCCCTAGCGGCTGATAATGGAACATGGTGCACACCTCATTGGGTGGAAATACTGCTGATTATTTGTTATCAGGCTGTAATATCAGTACAGGGTGAAGCAAGTGCTCTACAAAGAAAAAAGAAAGCTCCATTGCAGCATTGTTTTGGCAGGAACAGAAATGGGCAGTACATCTGCATAGCTGCTTTGCATACAGAGAAAGACTTTGATGGACATTTAATGGCTGTGTCTCATTTCCTAAAGTTCTAGTGATCGGAGCGTAATTGAGTGTAACCCCACAACAAATCTGCTGCAGTCTGAAAATAAGGCTGCTTTAGCAAAACTAAAACAGAATCTTTTCAGTTGATCAAATGCCTAATCCAGTGCCACCTGCTGCTCGTAATCAGGCAGGTCTTTGGTGTGCAGACCCAGGAAGCACTAGATAATCTACCTCCTTCTGTCTGAAACATGAAATAAACACTTGAGGCAGCACGATGCCTTTAGATGCCCTCTCCAGCTCTCATGTATTTCAACAAACGATTGTATGATTTGCAGGGCTTATCCTGCAACTACTACACAGAACCTAAGTATGGTTTTGTGCCAAAGCAGGGTGCGACCAAACTGCCAGAACAAGCTTTGCAGAAAGTGTTGGGGAATCCCAGAGTCTTCTCTGAAAATATGCAACCCCAAATGTGAGCCAGCTTTCTCCTCTGCAAATCTGCCAGCCATGTGATGTGATGCAAGAGGTGAACACACACACACACAGTGGGTTTGTGATTGAACAAGAAGCTCGTAAAGTGAGCAGATACCTTTGAGACGCTTACTTGCTGTGCGACCGAAACAGACAGTGGATACTTAATCTTGCAACAAGCCTGCGCCAGACAAGTGACAAATTCACAAATAGGTGGTTTAGTTTAATTTGGAAGACATACTTCAATGCAGGAGTCAATTTGCAAATAAACAACTTGCTGTTCTATGTGTTATCCTAGGTTGTTCACTGAACAGAGACAGAAGCTTTAGTCCAGGTTGCATTTGGGCATGATTGGCCACGATTATTTTTAGCTTCTGTCTCTTTTATGGATGACGCTGCAGCATATCTGACGGACTACGCACCCAGTGTTTGTGAAGCCACATTCTATCCAAACAGGCCATAGTTCAATCTGTTGTTTAAGTCATTCCCAAAAAAGCCTGTTTCCTAAGGTTTATATTTGTAAGAGCTGTCTGAGATGGGGTTTACTATCAGAATGTATTATGAGCAAGGTGAGGACCTTTTTGAGGCTATCGGTATGAGGTCACGGTCACAAGCTGATGAGTTCACTGCTGGTATTCAGCTAGGAAACAAATGCACAGAAAAGCTCTGCACTAGATCCGAAGGAAACCTCCCCGGAGGTTCTTCACTTAGTATTAGGACCATGACCACATGCATAACCATCTGTCTTCTGTTTCCACACATATGCTTTAGCATTCTGAGCACTCAGGCTCCTGTATCTTGATCATTTGCATTATGCGCAGCACTTTCTTAGCCTGCTGCATTTGTATGACAGTAGAAAATAACAAAATTCTGCTTTTTTCCCCACATTTTCAAAAAATAATTCCACCATCTGATTTGGTTGTATAAATGTAAGTCTTTTCAAATATTATTTTTTTACCTTTTCTTTGATTGTAAGGAAACACTTACAGCAGTCCTTGACTATATGAGAATAAGGGATCCCATAACTATAATGCAGGTTTCTACATTTCTTGTTCAGGAACAGACATGCTCATCTAGAGGTGTTTCTCTGTCTTCATTATTTAACAAAGCCTTTGGCTAGGTCTCAGACTTCGTTTATAAAATTCTTCCTGTTGCTCCCCTTTAGATAGTAGAGGAATAGTAATGTGGTTTTATGTGGTTTTTATGTGGACCATGCAATTGTTAAGAACATGCCATATCAAAGCTTGAAGGTCAAATGCTGCAGCAATCAGCCACAAAGCAGAGAACATTAGCCACTCCCCCTGAGGGTGTCCCATAACCCCCTGGCACAATCACTTTGACTATTTTTACACTGCTTGCATATATCAACTGCAATCTCTCATAATGGAGGGTTTTGGTTGTTTTAACATGCTGCAGCTCTTTACTGTATCTGCTTCTTGTTTAAGCATTTGTCATTTTTATCCGTTTTTTAATTGGGTATAGATATTTTTATTCCATTACAGTTGTGCCTGTGATTATTCGAGAGGTCAGAATTAGTTTAGACACTGCTAATTATTATATCTTGCATAACTCCCACCATTAGTACTGCAAAACACACCTGCCATCTGCTTTTAAGCAGTGTCCTCAACGTAATATGACACATGAGGCACAATAGCACACATCAATAACGAACAATACTGCCATTATTTTTGTTGCAAATCCTTGCAAAAATGAAATTTCATCATGTCACATGCTGTAGTGTAGATGTTCTGTCATTAGAGGCGGCTTGTTTGGATAACACAATATAATGTAATATATATTGTGTAATATAAATGCCGTTTTATTTCCCAAACGGTTTTACTATCCAGCTAGCGTTTGGGAATTTTGATTGGAACAAGCTATCATACTTGCATTTCAAATAGTAGTTCATTAGATAGGCTTAGAAGATTTAATATAGAGGTTCAGGGTTTATCTGAAAACATATACAAATGCTACACACCTTTTTTAAAATACTGTTCATACTATATGATGAACAATTATCACATTCCTTCCTTTTTTGTAGATCGTAGTCCAGTATTTCAAAGCATGATATAGCACACGCTTACTGTGGCAGTTACTAGAAACATAATACCCTGTTACTGAATACAGAGACTTTTTGCTTATCTATTTGACGGGAATGATCTCAGCATATATAGGACAATGAGCATGCACCTGCTTCGTCTGCACCTAAAAATAGGTTTTGGCCAAACTAAGGTTTAATGCTTAATTTTGTCTGTGCAATAATATTTCCTATTCTATTAAAAATGTGTAAGTAGGTCTGGCTTTTTTTCGCAGGGCTCTTCTCAAAGCAACAGAGTGAAAGATTATAAAAACAATTAACATTAGGCTTTAATTAATAAAATATAACGTGTGGGAACCGAAAGAGTCTTTATTGAATCACTTTATTACTCTGAATGCCCGGACTTGGCCATTGCAGTGTCACGCTTTTGGAACGAAATATCTCTTACTACCATCTCAGAGGGAGTTCGTTCAATTTACCGTTTACTCCTGGGAGGCTATTATATGCCATTAGGGACTTGGGGAAAACTCACACTCACCAGAATTTTACAAAAAAAGACATGCCCAAGCTTCAAGATAATAATGTTTAAGCAATTCCAGATTCCTGATATTTCTTTTTACTTAATTTTGATTCAAAATAACCTGCCCATAGACTGACTTATAAATGATCATCTTTTTTCATTCTTTCCACGCTGTTAAAAGACCAAAGAATCTGTCATTTATAGACCCGATAACACACACAATCATTTCAAAGTGAAAACTTTTTCATCTTGATTTTCCTAATTTGGATGCATAATTAAATGTAGGTTTATAGGTTCCGTCAGTAAAAAAAAATACCTCACAGAGGCTGCAAATGAAATGAATTTATTTAAACCCGATAGTAGTTGTCACCACCAATGACAGTTTGTTTATCTATTTTGCAGTTCACAAACCTGAGCTGGATGGTACGGTAAATTATTCACTCTTGGCTGGAATTTTCTCTCTCGTCTATTGCGAAAGTTTTTATGTGCCAGGTTTTTCAAATAACTTATTAGGGCATATTTTGGCTTATATTTTGAATTCTAATGTCCACATATTAATCATGCCTGGGGTACTAGTTACAGACACAAAACTGTTACCTGCATAAGCACCTCATAAGGCTTGGATCTAACATCTTTATTTGGATATTTTGCATATGGGAGGACATTGTGTACACAGGCTGCATTGATGTCTGTCATTATTTTTGTCCACTAGGCTCATGGTTCTCAAAATAAGCTCCGTGATCTCTTAAAATGATGCATCTATGGTGGAGATTTATAGCAACTAGTATCAAAGATTGTTTTTTTTTTTTTTTTTTTTTTATCATGGCTGAGCAAAGAGGCTTATTCAAGCTGAATCTAAGAATCTAAATAGTTTTATTCTGGAATGGGTGCAAAAGATTAGAGAATATCTTTACTGATATAAAATGGGAAAAAGCCTTGCTTTACACTGCAGCTTTTGTGATGCACTGAGAATGACTACTTATACCAACCAGCCATAACATTAAAACCACTGACAGGTGACGTGAATAACATTGATTATCTCGTTACACTGTCACCTGTCAACTGGTGGGATATATTAACCAGCAAGTGAAAAGTCAGTTCTCAAAGATAATTTGTTGGAGACAGGAAGAATGGGCAAGTATAAAGATCTGAGTTGCTCTGTCAAGTGACAAATTGTGATGACTACACGACTGGGTCTCCAAAACAGCAGGTTTTATGCCGTGTTCCCAGTATGTAGTCTACATTAGCGTTTAGAAGTGCTGAATAAAGTTAGCAACCTGCAACAATGTCAGTATCATGGGGGCTCTGAACTGTTCAAAGTGAAAGCTAAGCCGTCTGGTGCAATGCCACAAAGGAGCTACTGTAGCACAAAATGCTGAAAGTGCTAATGTTGGCTTTGATAGAAAGGTGTCAGAACACGTAGTGAATTACAGCTTGCCAAGTTACACCCCTTAATGGCAACAGTATTCCCTAATGTCAGTGACCTCTTTCAGCAGGATAATAAGGTGCCAGAGCACACCGTGAATCGTGGCTTGCCAAGTACACCCCTTCATGGAAACGGAATTCCCTAAAGACTGTGACCTCTTTCAGCATGATTATGAACCCTGCAATACTGAAAATTGGTTTGAGGAACATGACAAAAACTTTGAGATGTTGACTTGGCCTTTAGATTCCTAGACCCCAATCTGATTAAGCATGTGTGGGATGTGCTGGACAATCAAGTCTGATCCCTGGAGGCTCCAGCTTAAATATAAAACTTAATGAAGCTGCTGATGATGTCTTGGTGCCAGATACCACAACACGGCATGAGAGGTGTCGTGGCATCCATGCCTCAACAGTTCAGAGCTGTTTTGACAGCACTAGGGGGACCTACACCATATTAGACTTGTGGATTTAATGTTATGGCTGATTTAGTGTATGTTTTTTTTATTGAAACCTTTAGGACAGACTAAAGGAACGTTAGGTGTCCATTAGTGTATGATGGCTTCTAAAAAAGTCACTTGATTATGTAAGAAAAAGGATTTTAAAACTCTTAAAAACACATTGCTAGCTTAAGAAACAAAGTGCTAATACCTAGTGTTTATAGGTGAATACCATGTCTAAGATAAATGAGTTACTGAAAGTTAATGAATAATTTAATTAATGAAACAATAAGAGATTTAAAACCTATTTGGCTTTTGTTTTCCATTTATAGCTACATTGAGGTATACTCTCAATTGGACTTGGGAGAAAGAAGCCAGGTTTTCATTTTATCAGGGTGTTTTCAGGTAAATTTACCTCAGATAACATACACAAGCAGAATGGCAGATTTTACAACAGATTCAATTTGAGATCAGATTTCCTTAAAGGAATGCTTTCAAAATGCTAAAAATCTATCAGTTGAACTACTACTTCCTGTAGCAAGGTATGTAATGTACAGGTACATGGTATGTGGAAGCTTTCAGATAAAAAGTAGGAAGTTACATTTCTTTTGTATTGTCACATACTTTCACAACCAAGCAGGATTCTGAAAGCATTTAAGGCAGTTTTATAAATCACAAAATTTCGCTGCTAATATTTGCTAACAGGCTAACTGATATCTCATTAACAGGATCTAGCCTGGGAAGATTTTTAAAGGTCACTGCTAGCACAAACCAGCTAGGCAGATAGCTAACATTGGTACAATTTAATAAAGGATTTTTTTAGTCATAATATTTATAATATTAGTGGCTAAGGGTATTTAAATGACTAAGCTACTTGACATGATGTCAGGAAAAACCTGCCATGTTGAAAAATTCATCTCAGACTTGACCATCTGTCATAACACAGGCAGAGCTGGTCAAACTGGTAGTCCATTTTTTGCTGCCAAGTTATTTTCTAGCTTCCTTATATCTTTATCTGATTTCTGAGTTAAAAACATATCTGTTATGTTTAATTGTTAGTGATAATTGAAAAATTGCTTCCTTTTAATCAGAACTTCACCTGGCTATGATGGCATACCAGCTTGACTAGTTTGGTCTGTGTATAGGACGCTGGTAGCCAGTAAATTCCTGGTCGGGAATGTTTTCAGCGAGTGAGGTACCATAATGCGATTTAATTTTTTTAGAGAAGATTCAAAGCTGCTATTTACTGGTAGTTAGATACATTTTCTAAATTGAAAATTAAAATACTTAAACTGTATGTATTTGGGTTCAAATAGCCTCAAATACACCCACCTGTCTGTGTCTGAAGCTCAATTCATTTAAAGATTCAGGCCGTTTGTGGATCTACTTCCTTTGGAATTTTTTACTGTTGGAAAAGTTTACTGTAATATAATGTTTCCTGGTTTCTTTAAAGTATTTGAACGAGTTTTATGCCTAGAATGGCTTGTCTACATCTGGCTGAGCTTTTCATATTTGACCTTGCCCAGGTTTTTTGTGTGTCAGCATGCTGGAGTGAGCTGAGGAGATGTGTATGGAGGCACTTTCCTATTGCTGACTCACAATAATTTCTCAGGGAATCTGCTTGATAATACAAAAAAAAAGTTTTAAGTCTTATTGGTATTAAGCATGCAGCTTCAATGTAGAGGAACTATTGTAGGTAGGTGATTGTATGTGCTGTTGTGATAGCGAAGCATCCGCATTCTGTCATGCGTCGGTTAAGAAGGCGGATGTGCAGATTGCTGTAAAGCAATAGTTTCAATAGAATGAAGCACACAAAAACAAAGACTATGAATATAAAACAAAACAAAATAGATGCACATGGCAAGAACGTGAACACAACGTGGGCTGAGTGACGCACAATGGGACTACAAAAGATAACTGACAACGAGGCACATAAAATCCAAAACTTAAACAGTGGCACTAATTAGGTGTACAGGAAACATTGGTGGATTATTAGTGAAGCATGTGACTTGATCATGTGATATGCTGATGAGAATTGTTCCTTAGAGGTAGCTTTAATGTAGTCATGCAACATTTTTGCTATGTTATCTAACTGCCCTTTCAGAATAGGCTTTAGAAGCATTAACACACACTGCTCTGTGTTTGTTTCATTCTCATAGAAAGTTTTGTTTGTAAAAAATAAAAATCTGATTATTAAATCAGGGGAAGAAATTTTGCTATATGGTATTTCTGCTTTGCATTATCCTCACAATCTTGTAATAGCAATTCATTGTCATGGTAGTGACAGGGTGTTGGGTCAGTATTGAGAATCCATTTGTAATCTCAGGTATGATCATCCCACCCCAGCTTCACACACACAAAAATTCAAGAGAAATCAGAAGAGACATTTTGAGAGCACATAAACAAACTTAAGACTTTCCAATACGCAATACACATTATTAATAGAAAAAGGACTGATAGAGTTTGTTTGTAAAGACTGTATGTTATGATGTAAAGACTACCTTGGATTGTGTATTCTGTATTTACATATATTTAAATATTTAATTACCTGTCAATTATATTTCCATTTAAGGCATTTTTTAAAATAATGAACACATTAGTTAATTAGTTGTTGGACTCCTTTTTCAAAAGGCTGTCCAAGCTTGATATAGAGCTTGATGTAGAGCTTAAGAGTAAATTTTATTAAATACATGCACTACTGTGATTTGGTTCCTGTGTTCAGTTCAGTTTATAACTTAAATAACTGGGGGGAAAAAAAAACAAAAAAATCATAGTCATCCTGAAAACTTGTGATATGATATTTTTGTCAAATTGGCCACCATTAATTTGAACCTTCCAGACAGTCCATAGTCTGATGCATGTCGTGTGATGTGAAATTACACTGGTACAACGAGAACATATTGTTTAGCTAGCTAGTTTTAGCTCTCATTTAAACACTAAATGTAGGTGTTTAGTTTGTTTTGTGGCTTTTGTACGGTTTACATTACTACAGAATGAATTGCACCACTTAGACTAAAATATCAGTGAGAAACAAATACTGCTGCTTCATCAAACAGTCACAGTAAGAGCTAATCAGAAAGCTAGCAGACAAGCTCTTATTGTGACGTTCTATGCTTTAATCTGATATTCAGTATCTCTGGAAATTTTTTTTTTTTTTAAATAATTAGTAATCATGACTTGTCTATATCTGGGTTATGTCCCAGTCTGTTTACAACCATACTAAATAATATATTACTACACATTTAGTGTTATTGTAGCGAAGGAGTAATATTTTGTGTGTTGTGAAGTTTAGCTCCCAGCCTTGAATTCTGTGTAAATTTATGCACTTGCAGCCTTGAGATTGATAATAGCATCGTACAGCACAACCCACTTTATGAAGGTGAATATTTTTCCCCAGCAGATACAATTTCCAAACTTTTACATCTAGTAACTTTAAATATCAAGTCTTTTTTTTTGTTTGTTTGTTTTTGTTTATTTTATTTTTTTTTACGATTATTATTTTACATTTTTTCTATGCCACTGAATAGTGGAGAAATTATCATCTGGGTTTGTCCATTCATCCATTTGTCAGTCTGAGATGTTCATTATTGCAATAGCACAAGAACAAGTGGCTGAATGGTTGACGGAGTATATGAAATTATGATTGTAACCAGCAGATTAACTGGATTTAATTATTTTTTATCATTTATATCAAGGTCACACAAAGGTCAAATGTCTGAAATAGTTTTTCTTCCTGTTTGAAATCTATTTTAGGAGTATTTGTTATGCATATTACTGACAAGAAGGTTTAGACTCGTTGGCTGCAGATCCATTCCCAGCTAATGCTGTTGTCCTCAGGTTCTACTTGTTTATTAATTTATGTAAACCCTGTCTGTGTGTGGATTAAGGTAGAGGATTAAGGTCCTTAAACATTCTATCTTCCCCATTGTGCAGCAGAAATAAAATATATCCCTGAAACTAAAAACCGTAAACAAAGATGACTAAAAACTTGCCTTATTCTGTACTTTAGCACACTGCTTAAGGCGAGTAAATAGGTTGTTTCATGCAGCATGTTTTATTAGGTCACTTTTATGGTTTGTTCCTGCAAGGATGACGAGAAAAGGCAATTTAAACAAATAGCTACGCAAACAAAGGAAGACTCCTTCAGAGCACAACTTAGCCTTTGATAACAATATAGTGTTAAAATCACATAAAACGTAGTCATGAGTCATAGAACACAAATCCTATCGAGCCATTAGCATACATCCATGATTTTCATTCCATCCTGAATCCTAATTTTTGTCTCTTTTTTTTATGGCATTCTTGTAGTGCAACTTTGTAATTGATTAGTGTGAATAACAAAACTCCTTGTCTTTTCTTTGTGTTTTAGTTCATTTGAATGCTGCCTCATTTGTTATTCTCTGAATAGTGCGTCAGGGAGGTGTCATCATGCACTCATGTAAATGTGTGTGGCTTATGCAAGCAGTTTATACCAGGCCTCTCTTAAGGCTGCTGAACTTATAAGGCAGTGTAATAAACCAGATTCATGCTTAGCTTTCTGTAATATTTGTGTTCTATGTATGTGTTCCAGAAACATGCAAAAGGACAGGACCTGTTTGATCAAATCATGTATCATTTGGACCTTGTGGAGGCTGATTATTTTGGACTGCAGTTCATGGACCCAGAGCAGGTTGTGGTGAGTGCTAATCTATAAATAGGCTTGTGTGAGTGTGAAAGAGAAGGAGGTACTGAACTTGAGTGTAAAAGTGTGTGAGATGGAGCTACTCCGCATCAATCCGAGCAACAGCACTGTACTTCCTCTCTGCTATTGTGTTCATTTGTTCTGTCTCTCTCTTTGTGTCTCTCTGTACTTCTATTTTTTTTCCTTCAGCACTGGCTGGATGCTGGCAAACCCATAAAAAAGCAGATTAGATGTAAGTCTTCAATGAACACGCACACCACACACACATACACACGCACGCACACACAGTGCAAAGGTATTATAGCATTGAATGGCTGGATCATTGCAGGTGTCTGATGTCCTTTTGCTCGTTATCTATAGTTGCCATGGTGATATGTGTTATGAGTGGGTGTATGAGTGTTTACTTTGTGGACAGAGCAGAAGCCAAACCCAGTAGCCCAGGCAAAGACACGCCCACTGCAGCTACCTGGCTGGAAATTGGCAATGGCTTGCATGTAAAACACGCCTTTTCTTTTAATAAGTAAATGCTTTACATTTATATGAATTAGAATAAATCCCAGCCATGTGATATGTGGTTTGAAATAAATCTGTCTAGATTGGTTTGTATAAATAAATCTGGCCATACAGTTATATTCTTCAGCCACCTTACATATTTCCCTATTTTTACATTCTTCATTGCTACGTGTTCTCACACAAGAATATGCAAAAAGTACAGTCTTTCTTTTTCTTAGTTTTTTTCCCTCAACAAAAATGACAGATGACCAAACTGACATGAATCTATAGTGACAATTTGGCAGTTGTTTTGAATTCTCCAAAATAAACGGAAGCCCTGGAGGACTTGCTCTCTTTTCTTCAGCTCGCTTTAGTAATCTTTCTCCTCTCAAAATTTCCGCTTTATAATCCATGCACCTTTGCTTTCCGTCAAGAATGCTGTTTGAAGTTGCTACCAGGTTATCAGGGATTTTTTTAAATAATAATTTCTATAGTAAAGCTTTTTTTCCACAAAAATTTCCCAATCTGCACATTACATATATCCAAATACCTCTGACCACCTGCCTACCCCATTCCCAGAATGTACTTTGTCTTGAAAATATGCAGAACTGCCAACCTTCAGCTATGAACAATCAGGTAATGAAACTATGAACAGTTTTACCACAACAAGAACTCACTGGTGCGCTTAATTCTTTTCCCCACAAACTTCTATTCTATACAGGCTTCCGATTGCTATTGAGTCATGCTGAAAGTGTCGGCAAACTGACGTGTCTCTATGACAACTTAGTGTGGCCTTGGGTTTTTATTTATTTTTTATTTTTTGCTATTCGTTTCTTTTATTTCCTTCAGTCTCTGTATACAGAGTTCTTTTGATGAAAATCTCATCTCAAGTCACGTTTTCTTTGCATGTCTATGCTGTGTTCAGATGCTAATTACACCTCGTTCTCTCCTGCTTCTGACTCTTCTTTGTCTCTCTTTTTCAGACGGTCCACCATACAGGCTGTTTTTCAGAGTGAAGTTCTACTCCTCAGAACCCAACAACCTTCATGAGGAGTTCACGAGGTATAAAGTAGAACAGCACTAATTTGATGTAGTGCAATGTGTTTATTTGTAGCAAAATTTATTTTTATTTTTGTTGCGTGTGAAAAGATTGGATACCAGCAACCATTTTATCTTCTCAAGGAACAGTACAATAAAAAATAAAACTTGGATATATTTTAGAGGAGTCAATATGCAGCTTGTAGAGCAGTACAGATTTAGTGTCCTCTGAAAATAACACAACATACAGCCATTATTGTCAAAATAGCTGGCAACAGAAGTGAGTACACCCTAAGTGAACATGTCAAAACTGTGTCAATATTTTGTGTAAGCACCAATGTTATCCAGCATTTCCCTAATCCTCCTGGGCATCGAGTTCACCAGAGCTGCACAGGTTATTGCTCGAATCCTCTTCCACTCCTCCATACTGACATCACTAACATGCTGCATGTTAGACCCATTGTGCTTCTCCACCTTCCACTTGAGGATGCTCCATTCCTTTACCTTCAGCCTCTATCTGGGACGACGGGCATGCAAACCGACTTGTTGCAGTATCTGGCATATGGTCTGATCTCTAGCAAAAGGACCTTCCACTTCTGCAACCTCTAAAGCAACGCTGGCAGCAAATCAGGCGTCTGTTTTTTGATGCCACCTTCTGCACCTGATGCACAGCATGAGGACATACAAGCTGCACATTGACTACTCTATTATATATTATTACTATATATATATATATATGTGAGCACTAAAGTACAGATTCACCCCTGGACTACCACAGTAAAAAGGAGTATATCTATGTAAAATAAAGTGGAATATGAAATCTTATAGTTTGTTGATTGTAATCTAAATACTGACTATTTTTCTCAGGTACCTCTTTGTGCTGCAGCTCAGACAAGACATTCTGTCTGGCAAGTAAGAATTGCTTTCACGCACTAAAAAATTTAAACCATACTGTTTAGTCACCTTTGTGCTTTCTAAGATCTTTCTGAAGAACGACGGCTCTGCGCAGTATTTTGCAGTCTCTCAGTATGCAACCATCAATAATATTTAATGCATATGTGTGATCTTAATTCTGGGAAGTGTGATTCAGGCTGTGGCAGAGGAATAGTAATAAGGTACTTCATATTCATGCAATGTTCTGAAGTTGTGTTAAATACGGAAAAACTATGCTGTTCTTGCTGATTGTTTTTAGAATCATGCATGCATACTAACACACGTGCGCACACACACACACACACACACACACACACACACACACACACATCCACAAGGTCCTGCTTTCTGCTACAGTCCAGTAGAATCGCTGTTTCAGTGTCTTAATGTGGGTCTGATCCCCTGAGAGCTGTTCTCCTCTTTTAATAAAAGAAACTGTGATGAGAACCAACACTCGTTTCTAATTTAAGTGCTTCGACACACTTTCCAACACAGGGGTTACACTCTTTTCTTATGCTCATTCTTTCTCCAGCAGCATCTCTGTCTCACATACGGACAGAGAAATACTGTATGTCCACTGGGTCTTTAACACGTACTCTCTTGGTTTTGCTTTTAGGAATAAAGCACAAACTTGCATCACATTCATAAAGTGTGGTTTAATAACACATTTACAATCCGTTTGATGCATCAACAAGCCTTTCCTTTTCCCTGAGCAGATTAAAGTGTCCATATGATGTATCTGTGGATCTTGGGGCTTATTGCCTACAGAGTGAGTCCTTATATGTGTGTTAGTGTGTGTATTTGTACATGTATGTGGGTGTGGGTATTAGGTGTGTACTATTTCTCTTTGCATTTGTGTATTTACAATATAGAGAGTTCTGATGTTATAAACAATGCCCTGTTTGTGCCTTGTACAGGTGAGTTGGGAGACTGCGACCCGTTGGAACACACAACACTGTTGGTTTCAGAGTTTCGTTTCTCACCTAATCAGTCGGAGATCATGGAGGCGGACATTTACCGCAAATGGGCAGAGTGCAGGTGAGCTAAAAAGTGTGCTTTTCAAAACAGTCTGTCAGCCACTACATTATGATTAGAGCTCTGAAACGTGTCTGTGTGACTTGTCTGTTTGTCTCGTGCTGTATGTGGGTGGGTGTCTCTGGTACTTATTAAAGCGTGGCAGTCATTCACACAGTGTCAGATTAAAACCTCCTAATGACCTCAGGATAATCCTGATAACAGAAAAAGATTTTTCTAAAAAGATTTTCTGTGTAGTTTTGTATACTGCTGCAATGAGTTCACATTTTAATCCTCTGTTCATCCATAATCATGTCCATGTGCATAAACATACATAAAACATTAAATATGAACCCTACCACTATTGCTATTAGTAACTGAATTTGCACATGTTTAAAAGATTTTCCTTCTAAATATTGTGTTTAACTTTGGTCACATTCATAGTGTGTACAGGCACAATTTCATTAGGAATACTAGAATTCTTGCCCAATTAACCAATCAGCCCTCACGTGGCAGCAGCGAGTTCAAAGCAGGTTCACAAAGAATTGTGCAAAATACAAAAAACATCCAGGAAGTGACTCTTCTTCTGCAGAAACACATCAGAGAGTGACCAGATTAGTTTTGAGCTGACAGGATATCAATAATAAATAAAAGATTTTTATACATTTGTGGTGAGCAGAATAAAAACAAACAGCACACCAAGTCCTGAGGCAAGTATGCAACATCTGAGTATTGTTACTGACCATGTGCATCTCTTTTGGCCTCAAATGATCTTATAATATCTAATTTCAGTGAGATAATGCAAGTTACAAAGCACTCTCAAACTAGTTTCATAAACTTGACAATCGATTCACTGTGCAACAATTGCCCCTCTGGTCAACAGAGAGTACCTTTGGGATGTTGTCGAATAGGTGATCCGCAAGATGAATAAGCAGCTGACAAGCAGCTCAGCAATTATGCGAGGCAATCATGAACCATGGACAAGAGGTTCAAAAGACGGTTTCCAACATATTCTGAAATCCATGCCTCATAGCATAAAGGCTTTTCTGAGAACAAAGCGAGGTCAATGGATCTCTATAACTGGACAAAGCTATCCAGTATTAGTGTAGAGTTTCTAATTAAGACGTTGGTGAGTTGTGATAGAAAGATATCTACAAGTGTGAAAGTGAACGTTTATAGGACTGTGGTAAGACCAAAGAGGAGGTTAATGGATGTGGTGAGGGAAGACATGCAGGTAGTTGGTTTGAAAGAGGCAGATGTAGAGGACGGGGTATGGAGATGGATGATCCGCTGTGGTGACCCCTAATGGGAGCTGCCAAAAGAAGAAGATTTAGTGTAGGTTTAGATGATGAGCAAGTGATCTGCATTTGTTTGGTACAAATAATCAGAAATACTGGAACAGGTATACCATGTTAGATTGCTTGTTTAAACTAGTGTAGTCCAGTCACACAGGAGCCACACCTGATTTCACCTGTTTGATAGCATATCTAGGCTTTTAATAGACTCAGATTGTGCCATTCATTTAGATGGAATGAAAACCTGCATCCCCACTGGCCATTTCTGGATTTCAACACCCCTGGTTAAACATTTGATAGCTCTGAATGTCTACTTTTGCATCAAACCAAGGGTTTCATCTGTGACGAGTGCATTTATTTGTTATAAAATTATGCTGGCATTCTTTGCACGCCCAGAAAGCCTGGGACATCTGACATTTACTAGCTGTTGTCAATGTATTTGTTTTCCAGTGGTGATTGGTCAGTTTGCTGAATTATAATTCTATCTAATAGAGCAATGATTTGATTCATTCCAATGCTTCATCCTGGACATCTTCAGTAGTTTATTAGCATTGTGGTGCTTATCCACGTTTTGAACGGATTGTCTCCAATTTCACACAATATCAGACCATTGTCAAATATAAAAAACATGCCTATATGCTTTACCATAAATAGTTCAGTTGCTCTTGGCTTTAGAATATTCTATGTAAAACCTTTGTTCTGCTCAGCAAAGATCATGAATTTTCCCCAATGAAAAGCGTATTACATTATGGCTCTATAGCCTGCTACTCAAGATCTTCTGCATCTCATGCATGGAGCTGGCTTTGTGCACAGGGTCATTGTCGTGCTGGAACAGTGAAGGGAAGATGATCCTAAGATGATACAGTTGTCCGCCTCCAACTTGTAACAGTTTGTGAAAGAACTGGAAGGAAATTTATCATTCAGGCAACATAATCTCTCTTTGGGTTGATCACATGCGTTACTCTGTGTTTGGCAGGGGAACGAGTCCATCACAGGCTGAGCTGAACTTTCTAAATAAGTGTAAGTGGCTGGAGATGTATGGAGTGGACATGCACTTTGTGAAGGTGAGAACATGCACTCTATTCTTTATTATGTAACAAATGGTGTACAGATAGTAATGCAATTACAAGAAAATCTGAACAACTTGTTTTTATTTTATTTTGACGTGTGTGTGTCTTCAGGGTCGTGATGGGGGGGATTATGCTCTGGGTCTTACGCCAACAGGAATTCTTGTGTTTGAAAGGTCGAATAAAATTGGCCTCTTTTTTTGGTAAGCACACAGACTAATATAACTTGTGCTTTTTGATATCGATTGCAAGTTCTTTTAAAACACTGTTTTTGATGTACATTTTAAGGCCCAAAATTACACGTCTAGACTTCAAGAAGAGCAGGCTGACGTTAATGGTGGTGGAAGATGATGAACAGGTACATCGTGCATCATCACTTATATGTTAATTACATATGTGTAGCATTTAAAAGTTTAAAGAAGCAAGTGGGTTTTGTTTTTGGGAATTTTTATTGAAGGTTTATTGATCTATTAATGATCTTAATGGTCACAGTGGTTTAAATGACAAATTTGTTTGTTTTGAAATCAACCAAGTTTGTCAGGTACGTAGTATCAGGTATTGTTTGCCGGTTCACCTCCATGTTTTTCTTATTAAACTGTTAATAAAACTGTTAGTTTTAACAGGGGTTTTATTTCTTTTTATGAACAGAACCTAAAAAGGAAGTCAGTACTCCTTAAACTATAAAGTTGGCTTATTCACCAAAATAGTTTACTCATGTCCTATAACTTCTTATTAAACATTGGTAGTAAATGTGTGTGTGCTTGTGTGTTTGTGTGTGTGCAGGGTCGGGAACAGGAGCATACGTTTGTCTTTCAGCTCTCCAGCTCAACAGTGTGCAAGCAACTTTGGAAGTCTGCTGTCGAGAGCCATGCGTTCTTCCGCCTCAGACAGTCGACTCAGAACAAAGCGAGTCGCAATGACTTCACACGTCTCGGCTCACGCTTCCGCTTCAGGTATACGGTGCTGAATAAAAAAAATTACTAACTAAAATTAATATAGATTATTTCGAATATATTGCTAATTGAAACTAATTGCAACCATATCAATCTATAATTCCTTCACTCTGTGGATCAATTGTTTATCCAGAGGATTTGTAGTTTTTGATCCACAAGCAGGCGAACTATTTATTTGTCAATTGTTTGACACAGCTTTCATGTACACACATCCATCAAATGTAATGCGACCAGCTCAGACATTCAATCAGGCTTAAAGTATTGATTTATGGAATTTTAGTGGAAGGACCGAGTATCAGGCGGCTCACTCAGGCAGGATCAGAAGGGCGAGCACTTTTGAGAGACGACCGAGCAAAAGATATCCATCCAGAACCCAATCACTAGGCAAAGGTGAGTGAAGTTATCCTTACACATAACATATGTCCAGACACACAGAAACCATCCTGGGAAAATACATATAAGCAATTTTATTTCTGTTAATAATAATAATAAAAATAATAATAGTTAATAAGAAGTGGTCACCAGTCAGTTAACATAAATATGTTAAGAAAGAAAGGAAAGACTACACATGGATGTTTTAAAAGCACTGTATTTCATAGCTGTTACCACTTTTAAGCTTCTGAAACAACTGTGAAGCTTCTTAGGTTTTAATACAAGCACGGTATTTCATGTGAAAGAGCAATGATGCTTCACTTTCTCAAGAAAATATCTCTCCTTTACATTTGCCAAGTCAGCAAAGATAAGCAGCTACCCATGTTCAGAAGATAGCAATAACATTTCATCTTTACTTTCGTCCAGTGTTGTCCAGAAAAGACCTTTGTAGCTATAGATTGTATTTGCCTCAACCAACATGAGATATAATTCCTGAAAGAACTGTCAGGAAAGCCAGCATTTGTAGATAAAGTACTTGGTATTTGGAGCAATCTTTAAGGTTTTATATTGGTTCATTTTCAGATTAACAAAAACTGATTTTGCAGTAAAGGATACAAACAGTTAAAACTTTTATAATTACAGTTATGTTATTTGGCACATGCCCCCTTATCCAGAGCAACTTACATTTGTCTCATTAATCCAACTGAGGGTTTAGGCCCCAGCTGCAGTTTGGTGATGATTGTATCGATCAGAAGTCCACCTTAAGGTTTAATGTGTTTATTCTGGGATGCTTTTCTCCTCACCACAATAGTAAAGATTGGTTATCTGAGTTACTGTACTTTTCCTGTCAGTACACCCTGTCTTGGTCATGCATGAATGTGCAGGTGTTCCTGTTAAAGTGGTGAGTGAATTTCTTACTGTGTTTGTTTCTTACAGCCATTACCCCAGCAAAACATCACCATCCAAGGTTAGTGTTGCTTTGCAAATGGAATTACACAATTACCATTTCGACAGAGCTTTACTGTTTCTGTATTGCGCTAAGCATTTTGTGTCTTTCTTCTCCAGTGCCCAGCCCAGTCCTGATCACAGCTTAAAACCGGTACACTTCAGTTCCTTTCTTACCCCAAATGAATAAAAGATTGTATTAATATAAACTGACAATAGATTTAGCGGACTGGAGGGAAATAAACTAAATGGATATGCATTTATTTTTTATTTGACTATTGTTGATAGGAAGTTGATAATTGATTACTTAGTCATTTTTTATTTATTTATTATTATTTTTATTTTTTTTAAGTATAAGCACAACATTCCAATTGGTCAGGAGCCATGGTCCAGAACACACCCACACAGTTTGACCACACCTCTTTATATCCAGTCTACGGAAATGGTACCGAATCCACCACCTCACAGGTAACACACATTCATGCACCTTTTATTTCTGTATTTAATGCTGGCAATGTTTATACATTCGTAATTTGTCAAAAAACTATGTTGTCTATATCTTTTATACCTTTTGATTTTGTGGATTGTATGTGGGAAGCACGCTTTTGTGTTTTAATTTGTCATTTGTAGCAGTTGTTAATTAGTTTTTTTTTTACATTACTTGTTTGTCTTGCATGTATGTCTGGTCCAGACCACCCCATACAGGCAGGCCCTCTTTCAGCGACTTAGTATTGGAGACTTCATATGACCAGTCAAGCAAGAGTGTGTCTGTCCAGTACAAAGACAAAGTTATGACCGCACTCTGAGTGTGTATGAGTCGCACAATGAGAAGGACAGCACTGGACCGCTAATGAAACCCACTGCTCATCCTGTCATCACAGCTGGTTCGATATCTGCATCTCATCCTGCACGTTGGATACTAACACTGTGTGTTTTAACCAATCCATTCATTCATTCATCCATTGATTCATCCATCTATCCATCCATCCATCCATTTATACATCATTTTGCCATTTATGTGACTGGACTCAGCCCTGTAATTCTCCTCTAATGGAACAAAAGCAAATATTACAAAGGACTTGTTTTTTGACTTTTTGCTGGCTAACTTGGCTACTTCTCAGTGATTTTAGAAATCATAATTGATGAGACTTAGATGAATGTAGCATAATGTATTAGTTGCCTCGCTGGATTTGTTAAGCAAAGCTAGTTTTAATGTTTTTTTGTTAGCGTATAACATGGTTTGCGGCTTAAAGGATTTATTGCTGGTGTTTGTGTAAACAACTGCTACGACAAAGTTTACTCTGTATTAGCCTTACGAATTGCATCACCACCACTCTGCTGTTTACAATAACTCGCATCATATATCTTGGGGCTCCATCATTTTTTTAAGTTCACTTCTCTCTTTATTATGCAACATCTTTCTTCTCATATTTTCTTAACAGCTGCAGTTTTATAGACAGTTGCTGTACTGTCTGTTTTGTCATTTGGACTATAGTTTCATTATAGCAGCATTAAAGGATGAGGTGTTTGTGGCTGTCACTGATTAGCAATTGATAGCAATTATTTGCAATGGAAAATTCAAATGGAAGATATAGAATCTGTTTCAGTGAATAAATTCACAGTTTACACTAAAACATACTAATTGTAGTATTTATTTTAAATCTATGAGATGTCGTACACTAATATCTAACCTGCCATATACAAACCCGATTCCGAAAACACTGGCACACTGTACAAATTGTGAATAAAAACAGAATGCAATGATGTGGAAGTTTTAAATTTCAACATTTTATTCAGAATACAACATAGATGAAATATCAAATGTTTAAACTGAGAAAATGTATAATTTTAAGGGAAAAATAAGTTGATTTTAAATTTCATGGCATCAACACATCTCAAAAAAGTTGGGACAAGGCCATGTTTAACACTGTGTGGAATCCCCTCTTCTTTTTATAACAGTCTGCAAACATCTTTGGGACTGAGGAGACAAGTTCCTCAAGTTTAGGAATAAGAATGTTGTCCCATTCTTGTCTAATACAGGCTTCTAGTTGCTCAACTGTCTTAGGTCTTCTTTGTCGCATCTTCTTTATGATGCGCCAAATGTTTTCTATGGGTGAAAGATCTGGACTGCAGGCTGGCCATTTCAGTACCCGGATCCTTCTACACAGCCATGATGTTGCAATTGATGCAGAATGTGGTCTGGCATCATGATGTTGAAAAATGCAAGGTCTTTCCTGAAAGAGACGACATCTGGATGGGAACATATGTTGTTCTAGAACTTGGATAAACTTTTCAGCATTAATGGTGCCTTTCCAGATGTGTAAGCTGCTCATGCCATCCATTTTAAATGAGCCTTGGCCCAGAGAAAACGCCTGCGCTTCTGGATCATGTTTAGATATGGCTTCTTTTTTGACCTATAGAGTTTTAGCCGGTGACGGCGAATGGCACGGTGGATTGTGTTCACAGACAATGTTTTCTGGAAGTATTCCTGAGCCCATGTTGTGATTTCCATTACAGTAGCTTTCCTGTATGTGATGCAGTGCCGTCTAAGGGCCCGAAGATCACAGGCGTCCAGTATGGTTTTCCGGCCTTGACCCTTACGCACAGATTGTTCCAGATTCTCTGAATCTTTGGATGATATTATGCACTGTAGATGATGATAACTTCAAACTCTTTGCAATTTGTCTCTAAGAAACTGATATTGCTCCACTATTTTTCGCCGCAGCATTGGGGGAATTGGTGATCCTCTGCCCATCTTGACTTCTGAGAGACACTGCCACTTTGAGAGGCTCTTTCTATACCCAATCATGTTGCCAATTGACCTAATAAGTTGCAAATTGGTCCTCCAGCTGTTCCTTATATGTACATTTAACTTTTCCGGCCTCTTATTGCTACCTGTCCCAACTTTTTTGGAATGTGTAGCTCTCATGAAACCCAAAATGAGCTTTTATTTTAGATATGACATTTCAAAATGTCTCACTTTCAACATTTGATGTTATCTTTATTCTATTGTGAATAAAATATGTTTGAGATTTGTAAATTATTGCTTTCCTTTTTTATTCACAGTTTGTACAGTGTCCCAACTTTTTTGGATTTGGGTTTGTAAATTTCATAACAATGTACAAGGGTTCACCTCTAACTTTCATTAGTGCACTAGAAATTAGAAAATCGATTTTTTTTATTATAAAAAACAAATTTACAAAATAACTAAAAAGTAAATTAGTCATACTTACACACAGTATGTCGTGTAAAACCATAATGCATGGATGCTCCCTACTCAGTAATATTTTATATTTAACTTACTTTTAGGCTGGTTCTATAAAGTATGCCAACATTGTGTTATATAAAAAATAAATTGTGCCAAAGGTTCGCAACTAGTGGTGTTGCACCAGGAATATGGGTTGCATTCAGTAGAATGCATTGCAGTGGATTTATAATACTGCTAGAAATGTCAGTGTTGCAATTAATATATATTTTTTGTTTTTTAATACTCTTTTCTACTATAAATTATAATTTATTGAAAAAAAAATATTTTATAGAAAATGTTTGCTTAATGTTAGCCAACTTAAAGTAATCACAGGCTGACTAAAACCTTTAAAAGACCCTGCTCTACGTGGTCACTTCTGATTTAATATGTACTATTCAAAAGATATATTTCCTTAAATTTGTTTCTAGAAGTTTCATGTAGAACTTATAAGGAGCAGCAACCAATTGTTCAGCCTCCCTGAGAACTTTTAAAAAAAAACATCATCCAGCATCCTGAAAAAAAGCTTCATCATACAACTGTTGCTGGTTGAGACGATTTCAAGAGTGTGAAACCCCTTCTTTAGACATATCTATCCATGTATCCAAAACAGAGGGGATTTTATTACTGGAAATTATGGATATGCATTTTTTGTTAATTCTTGTTTTGATGTGAACATTTATACCCATGTTCAGATGTTTCCAATATTCAATAGTATGCATACTATGTAATATTTTTTTAGTTTCCCACTGAGCAGCGCAGATACCCAAAGGTTCAGTGTGGAAGAGAATGAGACTCTTCTTTCCGCAACACTTCACTACTGCTATCGTTGGCATGGATACGAGAAACAGGAAGTTCCGTGCCTGACTTTAACCAAACCTAGTAAGAGTTAATATAAAGCATTCATTTAAACTGCATGAATCCACTGAATCTGTTTGTGCAATGCTGACAGCTTTTTTTTTTTATGTTTTAGAGCCATGGGACGTTTCTGCAGGGCACACAGAAGATCTTGACCGAGCTTTACGGAGTCCAAAACAGTTACAGCCAGATGCAGTTCCCTGGCCAACACTACACATCAACATTGATACAGTCAGTGTTGTATTAGTGTTTCTAAAGAGAAAAATATCTTAAAATTCGAGAGTTTCTGTTTAAAAAGTGTCCCATTTTTTTCCTATTTTACTGTAAACAGGCAGAAGAAAAGCTCCTGTCAGAGAAAAGCCTCCCTTCTTCTCCAGCTGGCATACAGGATCAGCACAAAAGCAATATTCTCAGAGTGAGTCATCTGCAGCATTCCTATTAGAAAGTTCATTAAGATTAGTGTCTACATTTTGTTTAGTTTTTGCTGAATGGATTGTTAGTCACCCTTACAAAAAAAAATTTAATAACTTAGCAGCTAACCAAATGGTATCTCTCATCAGCTGCTGATGGGTTTTACAGCTAAAAAGAAAATCACTGGGTCCTGAGGACAGATGTCATGGGGCTAGAAATAATAGTTTAGCTTTGAAGGACAGGCATTTTACCCTTCAGCTTCTCAGTGCAAAGGTTATTCTCGATCTGTATTCAAGAAGCAGTGTTGCCTCTGAGAAACCAAGGCAAAATGAAATATTTGGCCCTCCTGTAATATTTACCATGTTAGGAGACTTTGCAATTGGTCGGTCTTTTTAAACAAAGCAACAAAGAGATACATCAATCACAAAGGGAGGACAGGGTTGGATGCAATGTCTACCTTGCAAAAAAGTTCCTCAGCTGCATCCATAATAACAGTCTCACTGAGAACAAGTCTAATACAGAGCAGGAGGCATTGTTGGCATTGTCTTTATTCAGAAGTGGTGTTTAAGATTTGGGCAAAGTCTATGTGAACTTCCAAGCTAAAGTCATATCAACTCATTGCTGATTGTGATCCTCACTGGTAGTACCAGACAGTCTGATTAAACAAGACACACTGGCCCAAACCTGCCACACTGCCAATTACCAAAATTCTTTTTCAATTCAATTCATTTTTATTTGTATAGCACTTTTAACAATGAACATTGTCTCAAAGCAGCTTTACACAGATAATGTGGTGATTAAAAGTAAATATGTTCTTTATAAGTGTACGTTTGTCCCTGATGAGCGAGCTGGTGGTGACTGTGGCAAGGGAAAACTCCCTGAGATGGCATAAGGAAGAAACATTGAAAGGAACCAGACTCAAGAGGGAACCCATCCTCATCTGGGTTGCACCGAATGTCCATTTGAAGCAGATATATACAATGTTGCAGGGTACAGTGATGATGATCAGAAGCGAAAAGTTGTCCTGAGTCAGTGTAGGAGACTGTTGACATTAACCCCTATGCCTGTTGTACATATTCAGTAGCTACGCCTACTTGTGCAACTTGTTTTTAGTTGCCTCAAATGAATAGAATTATTGGACATATTTGGCACCCGCATCCACCAAACTCCTCCAGGCGCTTAGTATTGGATCTCCCCTTATGTTGGAGTCCCTTAAGGACTTTCTTTATAACTCCAACTAAAATGAAGAAGTGAAGTTGAACTGATTTTTGCTAGTTGTGGGAGATCCGCATGCTTGGTGGATTGCCCAATGATTTTGGAATGTTAAACAAGGTCAAATCATCCAATTATGTTACCCAGTCAAGTAATATTGAAGCATTTCTTGCTGGTGAATCTCTTAAACATTAGGGACATGCCCTACAGTACTCTCTGGACCAGATGGTGACTATTCAATCATTAGATCACATGATCTGTCAAGAACGAGAGACACTTTTTACAAGTTAGTTTGAGGGACAAACTTAGATTTAAATAGAACAAATTTATTCATTCTTTATTACCACATTATCTGTGTAAAGCTGCTTTGAGACAATGTTCATTGTTAAAAGTGCTATAAAAATAAAAAAAGAGTTGAATTGAAAAATCAATAGATACAGGAAGCTCCCTGCATCTGTCTAAACAGAAATGGACCACTGGGTAATGGACATTATTGCCTTGCACTATCAGTAGGCAGGATGCTCAGCTGCTTTCATGACTGCATTTACTGTTGTTTTCTTGTCAGTCTTAAGCCGACTTGGTTTTTGATTGCATTATAGCTTTTTTATCTAAGTGACTGCTGAGAGAGAGAGATTATGTATTTGCCTGTAGTTTTATGGACCATGTCTCTGTCATGTCCGGATCACTATTTATCACACATTTGTGCATGCATACATGGAATCTTCTGACATTACAGTTTGTTACACATATAGTTTGTCACCCAAGGTTTGAGTTGGTGTATTGTCAGTGTTTATTGTCTTACGTGTGATTCTCGCTATAATGTATTTTATATAACCCCTGGTGGTCTAGTGGTTAGGATACGGCGCTCTCACCGCCTGTGGCCCGGGTTTGATTCCCGGTCAGGGAACCGACCCCAGCCATTAGGGTTGCACAAGCCAGTGCACTCTTAGTGCTGGTCCCAAGCCCAGATAAATAGGGAGGGTTGCGTTAGGAAGGGGATCCAGCGTAAAAACGTGCTAAATCAAACATGCGGATCATGAATACGGATGATCCGCTGTGGCGACCCCTAATTGGAGAAGCCGAAAGAAAGTTTATATAACCTCATTAATTCTGAAAAAATTCTAGTTTCCTGGCAATATACTACATGTCACCCACATGAGGATGTGTTCCCTTTTGAATCTGGTTACTCTCAAGATTTTTTCCTCATACCATCTCAGGAAGTTTGTCACTGCTAGCTTACTCTTTAGGAATAAGCTTAGGGACTTATTTATGATTTCAAAATGTCTTTAAAGCTGCTTTTGGAGTGGTGTTCTTTGTTAAAAGTGGTAATAAAATTGTTGATCTGATAAAGAAAAGACAATGTAGAAATGTGTATATGTATGCACAGGTATATGTAGTTTGTACGTGCACATCTGTATGTGAAGGTTCTTAAAACCTGCATTTGGTTTTTTTTCCCGTAGCATTCGATGCACAGCGAGAATGCGAATTCAAAAGGGAATTGTTCCAGCGGAGACCAGAACAACAGGTATGTGTATGTGTACTTGATTCTTGTTCGTCAGCATATTTTTCTTTCCCTATAGAGCTACAGAATTGGAGAATTTAGCGTTTCTCCTACTCTAACACAATCAAGTCACTTCGTAATGAGCTTGATAATTAGGTGAAGAGCAAAATTGGGTGTGTTTAATTAAGTCGAATGTAATTCGCTGATACTATTTCCCTGCTGGAGTTAAAAAATCCGGGTAGATCCGAGTCTGCCATTTCTCACACTCCTTTTAACTGTGATTCTGGCTGCTTTTTATTATTATTTTTATTCGTTTTTTACAGAATCCCCAGCTCCTCTCAGGATTCTGTCTCCAGCAGCGCGACCATGGAAAGAGCGCGAGTGGAGCGCCGCAAACGCCTTGTTAGGCAGTTCAGCTTGTGAGTAGTTGGAGTTAATTCTGTTCGTATGACTGTACTGAAGGAAGTACTGAGAATATTTTTGCCAATCTCTCATGTCTGCCAAGAAGACTTTCCACGCTCTCGAGTGTTTTCTTTTTAACTGCAAGAGAAACATTTGAATTGCTCTCTACGAGGATGGTGTATATAGGACTAAACCTACACCTTTGTCTTATAGTAACCATAGTGATGAAGATGACCTCCCAGACGCTCTTGCAGCCATATCTTCTGAGAGCCAAATGGGAAAATCAACATCGAACAGCTCATTGGACAAACAGGTCCAGCCACCAATCTACCCTCCGGTAAAGTTTATTCCATCATCAATTTATTCATCTTATGCTGTTGTTATTATTTTAAAAAATTATTAAAAAAAAAAAAAGCTAGCATTCCATTCTCTGCATTCTTTTATTAGCAAAAAGTCTCACCGCTGGAACACGGCAACAAATCTCCGTTCTATAAAGGGTTAGTCCTTTATTTGCTTCCTTTCAGCGTTCCCACGAATGTCAGTATATATTTTTTTCCCTTTTCTTTATTTTTCTTCAAGGTTCCTTGTGCCATTTAAAGTTTTATAAAATTGCACAATACAAAAAAAAAAAAAACACTGTGTATTATGTGTCTGGATACTAAACCCTGTCTGAATGTTTATTTGATCTGATCACTTCTCCTTTGTCTTTTTGTTTGTGTTTAGCAAAGAAGATCTGAGGATGGATAGAGAAAAACTGATGAGAGCATTACTAATGACAGAGCTCTGAGAGACATTCATGTTTATAATTGGTTGCACTGTAGTCATTTTCGACATCCACCTCATATAAAGTCTATTTTAAGTCTATTGTAAAATTCACTCGTACAACACATATGTACAAATTCATCTATAACGTATTATGTTATTCAAAATTGTTTCTTCAATGCACTTGTCCTCTACCAACATCTTTTAAAGGGTACTTTGTTTAATCCTCACGCTTGTTTAGAGCATATTGTATGTGATTTATTGTAAATAACACATTGCACATGCCTACTGTACATACACTGTAAAAAAAATCTTTCACACTCATTTGTTTTGTAACATTTTGAGGAAATGCTTTGCACATACACTATACAGTACTTTAAATGATTTTCATCGCTACAGTATCTCAATATAATAAACAAATACAGAATTACTAAATGAATTCTTTCTGGAGATTCAGATCTAATTCTTGACTAAATGGATGATTACTTTTTGGATATGAAGACAGATGCAGATTTGGTGAGGATAAAATGTAATGAAAATGAGAATATATATTGAGCATTTTAAGAAACGATCCAATGAAAATGATTTTCGGTTAATGTCATAAATAACTACGACCACTTTTTTCCTTTTTTTACTGCATACTATTGGTTTTTTTTTTTTTTTTTTTTTTTTGCCCTCAGGTATAAACATGACCTTGCAGATCTTGTCTGATCTTGTCTCTGTGTGACTGATAAAACAACAAGCATTTTAAAATAACATCACAACCACAATCATGACAGGTTTCCCGGAAGTATGGATTCGTTGGGCATCAGCTGTTCGATGCTCTGATTGCTGCAAATGGTCTCACATTGAAACATAAAAGCAATATCCCCAAAACAGTATATTCCTAAGTGTCACCCTTTCTTCAGTGGATGAGCTCAATGAGATACTATAGATTACTACATACAAACTGCTGCTATCAACACACTTAGTACCGTATACAGTTCTGTGCTCTGTATATGAAATGAAATAAATCGCACTGGTGTCATGCAGAAGCAGGCAGGTTCCCTTTAGAGTCTGGTTCCTTAAACTTTCTTCCTCATGTTCTCATCATTTTTTTCTTACCGCTGTCACTTCTGAATTTCTGTAAAGCTTTGCTTTGTAACACTGTCCATTGTTGAAAATGCAGTATGTGTTGAGTTGACTTGAAGTGAAGATGAAATCCTGTTTTAAAAGAAAAATAGAACTTCCAAACAAGCAGACGTTATATAAGGAAAATCACTTGATGCCCACTGTAATATGTAGTGGATTGTTGATGATTTGAGGCTGTTTGGTGGCTTTGGGTTCAGAGGCTCTTATGAACATGTACATAGTCAATAATCACAGAAGGGAAAATATCAGTTAAATTAATTATAATTATAATGACCATTTCAGTCTCACTGATAACCTGTGGGTTAAATTAAAGAGGCAGGAAATGATCCAAAATCTCCCTACAATTATTTCCAATCTTGTTAAGGTATGGGTTCCAGGGTGCGACTCAGTGCTGTGATTTTTTTTAAGGGTCAAATTGGGCAAATGTTTCAATAAAAAAAAGTTTATCATATTTATCCTCGTTAAAGGTTTCAAATGATGTTAATGCCATAACTGAGAAAACTGATCTCTACAGTGAAATGAAAGTGCAAGTATTAAAGTCTCAACCAATTAGAAATACACACTAAAACATTAATGTTCTGGCAGCCCACTAGATGGCAATTATGTGCTTTATTAGTGGTTTGCTGTGATGCAGGAATCAGATGGGAAATAAGTGCTCCTTTAAATCTACTTGAGCATATTGCATTTTGATAAACAACATATCAAGTGTTAAAGAAATGAAATCAACAAAGACAAAAAGAGCTGTTAACTTTGTATTTATTTTTTGTCATTTTAAGTTAACATAAAATACCAAAATAAAATAACACTTTCTCCATAAAAATGCTAGCCAAACAAATATCCGACATCTGATATGGCATAAATTGAGATTTTCCTCTTAAAATTAAGTAGTGCTTTTTGTACTACTTCCTGTTGGCACGTCTGGAAAGAAACTCAATGGAGCTAAATCTTTCAAATCGTTTTTAGAGAACAATATTTGAAACCT
This sequence comes from Silurus meridionalis, assembly GCF_014805685.1. Taxonomy (NCBI): domain Eukaryota; kingdom Metazoa; phylum Chordata; class Actinopteri; order Siluriformes; family Siluridae; genus Silurus; species Silurus meridionalis. The sequence continues at coordinate 11,644,849 of NC_060904.1, read as the reverse complement.
ACATGTTATAAAAGTATCGTTTTTCTCAAAAATGTACTAAAAAAAAAAGCAGTGAGTACAAGCTGTGGTAATCAAGGCCAATAAAAAAAAGATGCCTGAGCACTACAGGCATACAATTCAAATCATGACATGCACTAACAAAAATGATCGTTTGAAATACATGCGTGTATCTCTGTTCTGTTGGGCCCAAATCTCTCGTTGAGCACACACAACATACATACATACACACACACAATGATTATTGCACTCACTCACGCACACGCTCTTATAAAAACATCAATAGATTTACATCAATTAAAACTAATGGTAACAAGTGTTTTTCAAATGTTTGAGGATGACACTTGCATATTTAAATGATGAGACACAACAGCCACACACGCAACTCAACACACATTTTGAGTACAGTAAGTACTGGTTGTTCCTGTTTCTGACCCTGAACGGTATTTTTTTTTTTTGGCGAAATGATTAAAGCAAACTTCTGGGAGCGACGACACCTGTGCTCCAAACCTACTGCACTCTGCCACGCAAGGATGTGGCGTATCTTGTAAACATTTCATGTTACATAGCTCTTTGAACTTCATCATGGAAGGTTCAAAAAAAAAGGAAGAGGAAAAAAAATAAAATAAAAATTTAAAAAAAGCAGAGTCAAGCTTCAGTACATCTATATGCATTGCCACACACTATCTGTAGAGTCACATCGGCTGGGATAAAGGCACAAACACTCGTACATGCAGACAAACATTCAAATCAGAATATGTGAAAACTGAACAAGCCAGTAACACACACACACAACCACACACACACAACCACACTCACTCCTAGAGACCTCTACAGAAAGATGTGCATTTTTCTAACTATTTGGTAAAAAAAATGGAATAATAGAAGGTTGATTCAATGCAGATGGCAAAAGAATGCTCATTCTGATTTCACTTTTTCCTGAGCGATTATTCTTTCCAATATGTACACACACACACATACACACACACATAAACACACACACACTCAAAACAAAGGCACAGAGAACTCTGACAAGATCTACTACTTGTCTATGAGTAGAATATTACTAAACTCATACTAATGCAGTGTGCAATATTTACAAAAAAAGTCAAATATAGTCTTTTTTTTTTTTTAAGTTCACATAAATAGCTAGAAAGACAATACATGCTATGTTTCCGAGGGCAAAACTTTTACAATAAAGGGATGTGGCTTCATGACTGGCACAGCCTATATTAACTGCAAGTCCAGATAGGCTCCTCCTCCGAGACTCTGATCTGCAATAGGTTGTTTGGCTGAGAGCAGGGGGGGCAGAGTAACCAAGGCTTCACTGTTGCTGGGCTGTGAGAGAAAGAAAGAAATATGACTATTTATAACTTGCACAGCTAGTTTAACCTCGGCACCGGCTAAAAACCTCGTTAGCAAATCAGTGTCATTCATATGCACATGTTCCTATATAACATTCAGCAAGCGGCATTACAGTCACTTTATAACCTTCCTTTTAAATGTGACTATTAAACCAAGTACACATATGAATAAATGTTTTTGTATATCTGTGGTGCACCGGATGCAGTGCATTAAATCGTTTGTTTAATCATTCGTTTCTAATTACAACGATCCCGATGAGAATTCCGGGGCAACAGTGGTTTCAAAAGTTTGGAAACAACTAGTCTTTTTTATCCTTTTTGAGATGTTTCTTTTGTTCCTATGCAACAAACTAGGAAATTAAAGATTTAACCAAACAAATATATAACAGATAAAACTTTAATATAAAACAGATATTAAACTTTATTTTCATTGAATAATCCTCCGTTTGCATCAATAACCGCTTGACACACACTTGGCATCCAGACAGTCAGTTATTCCCAGAGGTGTTTTTCTAATCCAGTTCATCCCAGAGAATTTCAACAGGGTTTATTTCCGGTGCATGGGCAGCATTCTTTGATAGAAAACACTCCAGTGACTGTTTGCTCTCTAAATAATGCTTACAGAGCTGTGATGTATGCTTCAGGTCATTGTCTGATTGTATGGTGAAATTAGTTCCAAATAGCTACAGTCTAGATGGAATTGCATGGTATTGAAGTATGGAAAAGTAGCCATTGCTTCAGTATCCCTGGAAAAAGTCTCCAATGTGCACTGCTCCAAAACAACCCCAAACAATTAAGCTTCCACCTCCGAGTTTGACTGTAAATGTGAAGCTGTCTGCTAACATCTTGTCTCCTGTTTACTGTCTTATGTAAGTTCTTCTTTTTGAGCCAAAAATGTCAACCTGGGACTCATCTGTAAACAGAACTTTCTTCCAGTCATTTACTGTTCAATTCTTGTGTTTTAGCCTTTTGTCTAGTTTATTTCATATAAACAAAAGAAACATGCTTGAGTCTCAAAAACAATAAAAAATAAAAGACTAGGTGTTTTCATGTAGTCAACAGTGCTTATCACTGGTGAAGTTGTGAACTGAAGTTTAACTCCATAAGGTTGCAAACTTGTGTATATGTGCTGGTTAGCTTCAAGAACTTCTTGCTTATAACAGATGCATTTTTAAATAGTTTCAGGCTTCTGCATCTTGTTATAGTTTAATGTTTTCGCTATCTGTTCAATCCAATAACCTGCAGTTTCATTGAGAAATCGAAAACCAAAGCTCTTCCTAGAGATCAGCTGGCAGAAATTATTCCAATCATTTTAATGCTGGCATGCTCTCTGAAACAAATTATTCAGTCATTATTACAGGCATTTATACGCATCATCCCATTTAAAATCCAACCCTTGACCCATTTCAAACTGTAAACTAATATGTGACACTCAAAAGTCATGTTGTGAGTGTACAGCTGCTATGATCGATTTGTTGAGCTCATTCAAAATTTTAGCTCTTTTTCATTTGCATGTAAATGTTACATTTAGTTTTAAGATGAGTACTCCTACTAATATTTATGTACCACTTTCACTGTTCCAAATATGAAAGAAGCCTGAGGAAGAGCAAGAGATAATAAACCAGAAGAATCGTGTTTCTGCAGGCCAGTGTACCACGCCCTGTGTAATGTATGTGAGGGAGTCCAGACCAGATGAACCTGTTCAGCTTTATGAAGAAGCTTCACTGAAACTTTTAAATCTCTACTGCTTAACACCACAGGCCAGAAGACACACCCAAGTTTTCTCTGCATCGAAGCCCTACCCTAAAAACACCCAACGACACACACCTTTCATTTTTCACTGACATTTTAGGATTGAAAGTTGAATAAGGACAGCACTAGCTTATTGAGCTCCATGATGAATAGTTTTGGTTAAAGTTTTCCTTCAGACTTCCAACTGCTCAGATTTAGAAAAGTTCCTATAACTAAACTGAACAACAAACAACCAGAAGAAAATCAGATAAAATAAATACACATTTCCTATATGCTTTGTTGAATACTGAGCCACATGGCCTTTGATCAGAAGGCAGTAATTTTGAATACTTCCCAGTTGTCCCTGTTGAACTCTTGAGCAATCTTTAGTCACTACTTGTTGAATTGTCAAACACTGATCATCAGTTTCATCATCATCAAAAACCATAGGTTAAATAATTCAACCCTTGTAAGAGTTAGGGTGTAAACCAATTTTTAAGGGTGTGGGTATAAGCTCCTGACTGGTGCACTATTCCACCCACCTGATAAGCCTGCACCATACTGAGAATTTCCTTTACTCCAGTATAGGAATGAGTGGAGGTGTGGCTCTGCATCCTGATCAGTGCTGCATGTGGGTTGGGGAGGACAGAGCCAGGTGGGTGTGCATTTGCCGGGAAGAAGCCAACATTGGGTGGAGAGCCTGGGGGGCTAAATACAAAGTCATTTTAAAGCAAGGAGTACAAGTATTGCAAAAACCGAGTATGTCATTTCATATTTTTGTAGCATTATAAATAACAAAAGACAAAGACCAGCACAAACCATTTTTTTAAACAAACACATATCCATAAAATAAAGTGACCTTTTTCAACTTTTATCGACGTATTTCATAGACGTTATCCTCAATGCTGTTCAACTACCTGCTGATAGTGGTGTCAGATATTCACCTCAGATTTTAGCTTCATATCTACCTTAAAAGAGGGTAAGAGATGCAGTAGCACTTTAGTCCTATATTCTGTCCAGCTCTCTTACCTCCTTATTTGTACATGCTGCTCCAACAGATAAGGTTCCAAGGATTCACCTTTTATGTTTTATGTTAATACTAATGCTGACACCTTGACACTTGTCATCTAATAGATTGCTAGCTGGCAAATTGGAATTTGTGCTGTAACAGCACATTCCACACTGACACTTTAAATTCAGAAATTTCTCAGACATCCTTTAGAGTTTGCTAACCCTAGACACTTTTCTCTGTTGGACTTTCAAATAATATGATGTGCAATGTTGATTATTTGATAGTCTGCATGTCACTCGAAAATGAGAAACTCTTTTTGTTTTTACAAGCTAACACTGAAACCTGACTGTTCAATAGTTTCTCCTAATAAAAGTCATTGTATCTACACAAGCAATGACCCACTGTAACATCTGGAAGTACCCTCAAACTTCGCAAGGAAAATTACAATAGCTAAATTTACAAATTAATTGAGTAAATATACATTCTTTTCCTTCTTCTTGGGTACAGAATTGGGTTTGAGAATCATCATCTCAATGCTAACCCACAAACTCCTATAACAAATGATTCCTATTTCATCCTGAATTGTACAGACCCACGTCAACCTTACTCTCATTTGATTTATTCAAATACAGCAGGTAACCCATCCAGTCCTCCCACACACATTTCCGTACAGGGGTTATAAGAACTGGGCGTGAAAAACACACACACACACACAACACACACGGAATACACACGGAACACAGTAACACACCCAGCTACTGCATGCTGTTCTGGTTGCGCAAGTCTTTCTTGAAGGCTGTGACAGGGTCATTATGTTCAGCATTTTCAGAGCTCTGTAAAGCTGCCTCAAGCAAAGCCACAGTTGCAATGAAAATGTTTTAAAATTGTACAAAATAAAAGTAAAAAAAAGCCAAGGTTCTTTCAACTTTATACTCAGTCATGCTATTCTTTAGTAAAACTAAACTACTTTTTACATTTTATTTTTAAAGAAAGATAAATATTCTGCTATTTACTATTAAATGACTGAAAGCACATTCAACCCACGTCTTTTATAACTTTGTGATAAGTGTAATTAGTATAATAGGATTATTATGTTAAATGTTAATAAAAAAAATAATGCATCATCCTCTAATGGAAAAAATATGAAGAAAATAAGAAAATAAACATCAAGTAAGTAAGTAGTCAATTAATGTCAGCATTATCATTGCACTGTTGTTGCTCTTCTGGAACGCAGATAAAAAAATAACTCATGCCAGGGTAACAGGGTCTTATTATAGTTCATTAGGTCTGAAATCTACTATAACTGACAGGCTGCAATAATATAACACATCTAAATCATTTCCTCAAGGCCTTTAGCAGCATCTTCATACCAGACACATGTTCAGTAACACTAATTGATATTGAATCAAAAGTCGAAAGATTTATAGTCCAGTGTCCAGTGGCAGTGAAAGTCTTAAAAAGAGCTTCATAATTCCTGAAAATAATATTTAAAATATTGCAAAAATAATCCACATCACTGTAGATGTTTCACTATTTGCCTGACACCAAAGCTTATTAAATCATTGTATGTAAGAATTAAAAGGTGATGAGAATAATGTATTTATCAAATAAAATACACCCAACAAAGAAACTGTCCAACTCTAAAGCAATAAAACACTTAATATATAATGAATATTTCAACACATTTAGTCTTTAGTTCTTATTCTTCTTTTGACTTCTTGGGTCTCCACAGCAGATTATCCGTCTCCATACTACCGTCCTCTACATCTGCCTTTTTCAAACCAATTAGTCCACACATTTAAAAAATCTAATAATGTAATTTATCCCAACATAAATATATACACAAAATAAATGTCTAACCAGAGTTTACATGTGCAGTATTTATTATATAAACAAAACGATATGCACACAAATCTTCTGTACTGGTCGGTGCTTTATTGTCACTGTGTCTACTGTCTTGTGTTTTTTTTGCACTAAATGTTGCACATGCGCACTTTATGTCATGCACTTTGGTAATGTGGGGATGATTGTTTCGTTTTACTCTGTACTGTTCTTTATATGGCTAGATTGACAATAAAAGCCTAATTGATTTGAAAAGGAATACAGATCAGTGTGAGATACTGAGTGGTACAATTTCTTTACGTTATTTACAAATGTGCAACTATGATGGGAAATATGATTTCAACAAGGAGGCTTTGAAGTAAACTTCCCAAAAAGTGTTCTGCTCTTAAATTATAATCTTATCTTGATTTTTATCTATTAAAAACACTGTTAAACACAGTGATGGTACTACGCTAATCGACATAAATTAGTGAAAAAAAATCTAATACTGTTTCAGAATTATAAAGTGACTTTTCATTCTCATATAATTATATATTAGTTAATATTCATTCATACATTAATCAACAGCACCATGATTTTCAAACAGACTTCTAAACAATATTGAACAGCATTTTATTGAACAAGACTTATTTAAGGCAATAAATGCCTTTTAAAATGTAGTCATTTTTCTGTAGCATCGCCTATACCCATGATTCGAACAAGTGGCAGGTCATTTGTAAGCAAACCCGTGCAAGTTTTGTATCTCTCAATGTGCCTGCGAATGGTTATTTTTCATCTTACCTTGGATAGTAGGCGGTGTAGTTTACATACATCTGGTTGTTAGCTGGGTAGAATGGAGCTTGTGCTAGTGGGCGGGGACTCAGCAGGAACTGGGAGGGGTAAAGAGCTGCTGTCTCCAGAGGAAGAACTGCCCCTGCAGGAAGCACTGCTCCAGCAGGAAGTAAAGCCCCCGCAGGAGGGAAGGAGTAAGACGCAGGAGAGAGACCTGAAATTGCGGAACATTAATGAAAGTTTTAAGCACTACAATCTAAAATGAAGTACATCCCCCATCTATTCAAAGTGACTATGTAACGGCCATAGTTAGTATTTTGTTAAAATTGTTTTTTGGTAAAATCATGCCAGTTCATACTTTAGTTTGAGATTTTTTATTTATTGCACTAGTTACTGTTTACTATCACACTGGTGCTTTTTAGCTGTGTAAGGTGTCTATAGAGACCCACTGCATACCAGAATTCTTCAAAAAAACTGTGATAGGACATGTTAAAGGTCCCATTCTAAAAAGCTCAGGCCAGCATACACCTTTACCAAACTATTAGTCTCTAGTTTTCATCCATTGCAATCCATTGTAACTTATAACCTGTTGAAATAACCCTGTTCATTGTTTGTTGTCAGAAGATCATGCAGTAACCCATGCACACAAACAATGAACTGCAAAGTACTGTACTCCAAATCGGCCTTAACCTGTACTGATTCATGTTCTTACTGAGTTAAAATCCTATGGTCATTCAACTCGACATTCAAAATTATTTTTGTTTTACAGAAGTGTGCAGCCTGGACTAAACTTCCCTTAACAATCAGTGACTGTCACCATCATTCAACAACTAGTTAGGTGTTCTACCCTCCTCCACCCACCTTCCCAACAACATGCACTTACAGAGCCCAAAGCAAAAGTGGTGTCTGTGAGACTTTAAAATGTAGTTTCTACAGGTCTGAGTGCTTGTTGTTGGGTATTTTGGGGTCAAAAGGTTTGTAACCTGATAATCTGGTCTAGATAATAACTGAGAGGGGGTGAATCCTATACTGCACCAAAACAAAATAATCTCTCTGCAAGTTTTTCCATGTTAAGTGTTACGCTTGAGGTTTTGCATCATGCAAACATAGTGCCATACAATTTACAAAACAGATGAACCTTAATCACAAGATTCATTAAAAAATCAAAGATTTATAATAATCCCAAATCGATCCCAAATTAATGCCCCACCCTCCACAGCTGGAAAATGAGTAAACGTGAAATCAGTCACCACAAATAATCACAAAAAAGAAACATCCACCAGACAATTTCACTCCTGTGTGTTCCCACTTTCTGTTTTCTTCTTGTGCCATAGACATCTGAGTGAGAAAGAGGAAGGGAGCAAGGAAAGGAGGAAGAGGAAGGTGTAAAGCGCCACCTACCCACAGCTGAGAGAAGCAGCCCCGCAGCCCATTAGCACTTACGTCGTAACTTACATGGCGGCGGCGAAAGGCCGCTCCTTGAGAGCGAGCCACCCATTAGCACCACGTTCATCTCCTGTGCTGAGCAGGCGAATACCTCCACATAGCGTTCCTTCATGCTGCGCTTGTGGCAGCGCTGAGCTGCGGCATGTGCCCTTTCCGCTGACCGCATCTGTATGAACGCATCACCTGATGGACGACCCTTAACACAAACACACACAAATGCATTGAAATTAATACAAACAACATAAATTAAAAAAAGGCCCAGGATATACTATTTTAAGCACTTTTAAGAACAAAAGCCTATAATGCATTCCTTTCTGTTTAATGTTTTTACATTTTTACTTTGATCTGGATGTAGATTTGTTTGAATGACATTATGAATCCTCTAAGCCTTATCAACTCTCAAATACATTTTTTTTTACAATATCAGTTAATAGCCAAATTAACAAAAATAAACAAAAAAGGGTACCTGCACACTTAAATGGAAAAACAAACCCATATGGGTTCTATTTACAAAACATAACACTCAATAACTGACACGAGGGGGCTGGGCAAAATTTTTTTGGACCTCTGATTTAGTAACATATTTTAAACTCTTATGGTGAACTTTTATCAATTTAGTTTTTTCATACATACTGTATTCATCTGGAGCACACATGATAATTTGCAAAAGAATGGACATCTCTCAAGCCTCTATAGCTATAAATATTCAGTGGCGATCGAAGTACACAAAGCAGTTCTCCCTTTAAACTTTCACTTGAGCAAAAGTATAAAAGTATTTGCCTTCAAATGTACTTAAGTTTTCAAGTACAATGATTTATTACTGCTACAATGTTCCTATTATCATTTTTATCACAAGACTCTTTGCTGAATCAACTCAGTTTATGTGAAAAGACTCTGTTACTCTTAACACACCGATCTATTAATAGAATGATATTAAACAGTTAAACACTGATTAATATCTAATAAATTATCATAAGCCCCAAACCTTCTTTTCAACTACTTCCAAAAAAATCGCACAAATAAAACCACAGGTGTTGTGGCAAGTTAGAGTCAGGAGTTTCTTCCATCATTTATTACTCTCAAAATTTTCTGCTTAATGTTGAACTGACGCTGAACTGTATGCTCATGCTAACCACCAAGCGACAACGGGGGTTCTAGCTTGAATGAGGCCCTGGGTGAACCACGCCATGACCCAACGTCTCCACCATTGATTAGTTTTGAGGTTTGAAAAGCTCCTCTCTGCTTCAACTATGTCACTGAATGAGTAAGAATATATTCTCGGAGCAGTCCATAAATCTGGATATATTTCTGAGAGCTTTTTTAACAAAGCTCTCAAACTTTAGAACCAAGAACCATTAAACTCATTGGCTATTTGGCATAAGATACATACAACATCTATATCCTTAAAATATATGTCTTTTAAATTAGCCTTTTAAGCTGCACTGGAGAGTCCCCATTCTGAACTCAGTTCAGGACCTTTTCAGTACAATTACAGAAAACATTTATAACATCACCTAAATTAAAGGTAACCAAATCAATAAGTGCTAGTTAGGTTGTAATTGTTTTGTTGCTGCACACATTATGATAAACTACATACTATAAAGTATAATGTTATGCAAGCTAAAAGAAATATTGTTGCTCTATGCATAAAAGCATAGCAGCAACACAGCATAACCTAAGTACTATAGTGTTATTAGCCTAATTTTATTTAATGCATTACCTAATACTACTCTTAAAGCGAGATGAGTGATAGAGCTGCATGCACACCTTTATCTTTTGCATGTTTCCCCTTATTACTTTCCTCTTTTTTTCTGAATTGGGCTCCTAAGTGTTTAGACTTTTTGTCATCCATAATTGTAATTTGAGTTCAGCTCTCCTTATTGACGTGACGTCACCCAACCTCCGCCTCTCCTCTCTGAGTGTATGAGTGAGGGAACTTCTCCGGGTGGTGAGTGCAGACTGCTATTCCCGGCCAGGATTATTGACCGTGACATGATATAATAATTGATGCGACCGTACAAATAAGCTTTAAAATAAATACATACATACATCAATATATCTAAATCACAATCGATAATTTTTTGGCCGCCACACGGCAAGATGCCTCTCTGCCTCTCATGTCACCTAAATGCGCCACTGCCAAGCAGCAATCAAAACCAGTTTAAAACAGAGTGTGTGCTCAACCTTAATTGGTGGCTTGCTGTATGTTTGACCAGTTACGTTTTTAACTATTCATAAATAAAAATGAACGACTGATTTTGCAGAATGTAGTTGAGTAAAAAGTAAGATATTTGATTTTACTGGAATGTAGTGAAGTAAAAGTAAAAGTCTCCCCAAACGGAAATGCTTGAGTAAAGTACAGATACGTGAAAAAAACACCACTGTAAATAGTTATATAGCTTTGTATAGCTACAACACATCTAGCCACATCATCTGAATATGACAATGAAAAAAGAACAGGTATGTATAAACAGGTATGGATAAACTGAAAGGATAAAATCAAATGTGAGAGCATTACATACTCATTCTTAGTCTCAAATACTTAGTTAATAGAAGAACCAGCTATCCCAAAGGCCCCTATGTATGTCATGTTGAAATGACGATTTGATGGTTTTCATGAACAATACGATATCGAGCATACAGATTTTTGGCGGCTATGCCATGTCATGCATATGATTATTACAAACAACACATGCCCAAGCTGATTCTGTCAAAGATAAATGACTTTAAGGAGTGACAATCTTCTTTCTGTAGTTGTGGAATGAAATTTTAATAACACCACTGTAGTGCTGGACAACAGATATGAAACCATAGAAAGTATGTGATTATTATATGGTCAGTAAGGGTGCTTTGTCTTCACACAGCCTCCATATGCTAATACCTTAACAATAAAAACATTTTGTGTGTTTGTCAGTACCTGAGATCGTAACATAAAAGCAATACTGAATATGGGCTCTAAGATGTCATGTGTAGTTATGTTTGTTACCTGCTGATTGAGAACCATGTGTACTCCATGTGGTTTAATATCAGCCGTGTATTCGCCTAGGAATAGCAAGATGTCTTGAACATTAGCGTCATATGGCAGACCTCTCAGTCTCAGACAGTCTCTCGTTCCAGCTATGCCAGCAACTGGTGATGGCAAAAATGCAGGCTGGGCCATTATGGGCAGGATAGGTGAGGGGGCCACTGAAATTAGTGGAGCCGAAGAATATCTGTTCAAAACCTGACACATAAAGATCAAAAATATAGTGAAACAAAACATTCTCATACAGCAAGAAATGTTAGCAAAATGCACTGCTCACTGTAGTTTTGAATCTGGGCCAAGAGGATACCAATGTTTGCTTTTTGCAAGTGGTAATAAAATAAAATTACATCACCCTGTGTGTGTGGTTGTGTGTGTGTGTGTGTGTGTGTGTGTGTGTGTGTGTGTGTGTGTGTGTGTGTGTCTGTCTCTTGGACTGTAGAACTAAACTTATTAAACACAACTTCTATGTTTTAAGTAACAGCAAAAAGACAAATGTACACAGAAACACACACATGCACACATCCACAAAGTTACTGTATGCATCATTTACCAGGATTGCAAACTGCCAAAGGTATACATTTAGCACTTTTCTTTCCCTTCTTTTAAACAAAACTAGTAGATTTACAGTTTTGTAGATTCTGAATGTTCCAAACCACTGCATTAATAACCAACTGCTTTATTTTAATACAATTTACTTTGCTGTTCCGTTTGCCAAAATGAATAGGATAGTTCATAGCAGAAACGCTATAATTTATGTTGTGAGACAGAGGGTTTGTTTCAATCTAAATGCATCCTGCATCCCTTTGATTCTACTTTAATTCTTTTAATTTAGCCCATATAACAACAGAAACCACGCTGCCAACTTTGTGACTATGTAACTAGAGTGTCTAGCAACTTTTAGAGCGAGTAGTAGCAGCAGTCCTGCACTCTATATGACTTTTCAGCTCGCGTCACAGTTACACTCAAAACTGTTAATTATATGAGATGAGAGAGCAGGCTCATTTACCAGCACTGCTGAAAGCCTGACTGATTTGGTTTTGTTGACCAACTGTTTGCCCAATTTGGATGAACAATTGTTTATTATTTCCCATTCTATTCCACGTCTTTTCAGACCTTCAATGTTTTCCCGAAAGCATCTTCATGTTACATGTCCTCATATGCAAATAGTAATAATGATTTAACCAATATGAACATTCATCTATGAGATCATCTGGTGAGTTGTATTAACTTACTTCAGCATGCATTAGTTATTTTCCACTTAAGTTTATCTCCACATTCCACTTGAGGCATTTATATTGATGTTAACTGAAACTGTCTCCACTCCGCAGTGCAGTGTAAGTAAAAATAATTGTAATTTTGGCACATATTGGCACAAGAAAATTATCACTGTGTTTTTCCTTTTAAATGTGTTGTGTGACTACATTTCAGCGATTAAAAAAGCTGCATAAATTATATGGGCTCAGAACAATAAAACATTTTTTTGGCTGCCATCAAACTCTAAGCCTTGTTAATGATTAATCATTAATAAGAAATAAGAATGTTTATCAGATTTGCCAGTGTTTTTCTCAGTGACAACTACTGCAGCTCTGCTTATTTTTTTCTTTTTGCTCTTTCCAAAAGATGCCTAAGTGCCACCATTAAATTAGAAACAAGGAACAGATTTCTCAAAACAGATTACCAAATTAAACGTTTGTATGAGAATAAATATACTTCAGTGTTTGTCAATATAACTGAGAGCAACAACAAAATATCAATATTTGTCAAGAAAGCTTCTTGTTATAATCCCAGGTTCATTGGTAGGTTAGGAAAGAAACAATGCTGAGCACAGGTGTGTCACAATCCAGAGCTGGATTATCACAGTCCTGCACATTTACGTAATATCCTCTCTGCAACACACTCAGATCAGCCAAGCAATTAGACTAACATGTAGCTAACGAGTCAAATCAAGTAAGAGCAGGTAAAGCACTACACTGTGTTGGCTTATGTTTAAACAAGGGGTTCTCACACTTTTAATAGCCAGGGACCACTTTGTAGTATACATCAATAATATTGTTTTTAACTGTTAATGTTTAAATTCATTTACATGACCAGTCTAATGAGTATTAGAATTCAGTAATAAAAATGATATCTTTGATAATGGATAGGTAGTAATTTCTAACAATGTACCAAAATACAAAAAAAAACAATAATACACTGGATGCTTTATTAAACAATTTTTATGGTATAATGATTCTAATGTTCAATACCGTTTTAAATGAATTATTCAATCAATAAATCAGTAAAGCCAGCTTAAGCACATTTTGTTAAGTAGTCTCATAATGAATTACTTAATACAAGTACTACATGCTCACCAAACATAACAGACCGTAAGAATATTGGTACAAACCTGTTGCACTTCTGCTGCTGTGCTCTTGAACAGCTCGATGTACCTCTTGCCCAGGATTTCCTTGTGCTTCTTCAGTGCGTTCTCTGCATACTCTTCACAGGAGAACAAGACAAACGCGTCCCCGGTGGGCCTGCCATCAGGGAAGCGCACAAATAGAATACCCTCTGTGCCATCCGTCACTGGGCATGATGGAGAGAAGAACTGCAGCACCTGCTCAGCTGTGGCAGTAAACGGTAACCCCCGCATGCGTACAATCACCTGGTTCTCCCGTGACAAGAATTTTGCGACTTCATTAGAGGTGCCTGTTTATGAAATACAAATGTAATGTGTTGGTTTTACATACAGCATTACTTCTAACAAAAGTACACAAGAACCTGTAAACGGACTGTGTCTTTACCTCCTGCTATTTTTAAGAAGTCTTCACCAGTTGCTTTATAAACCTGGAACACAAAAGTCCAAATTTTTACACACATACAGTATGAACTGTTTTCAAGGTAAGTGCCTTAGGTTTTAAAGTTACTTAAATATTTCATATAAGAAAGAGATGGTTTATGCTTAACTGCAATTATTGCATGATGTGGTGTAGTTTATTTTTGTGGTAGGTAGACTATTTTGCTTTGCTTCTTTAAGTGGTCAATTGAATAAAATAATGCCAATATTTTTGTTAGTACAATGTAAAGAAAATATGGCACCTGTTTGAAGGATAAGGTGACCAAGCACTCATCTGCCAAACCGTCATCTTATTTAAATATTTAATATTGCCGTGAAATGGTATTTCACATACTGAAATTTATAGCACAGAACGTAACTTATTGCATGACCGATTGTGGTGACAACATCAAACAGTGCACTGGATTTAATACTACTCTTTACCCAAATCTGATAACACGCATGTAGAACTGCTTAAATTTATGGTCATTATTGTGTAACTAGACACGATCTGCCTCATATACACTTTTCCTGTACAACTGTCCAAGTACAAAATAAGTCCACAGTCACGTCTGAGATCTGAATACTGGACAATTGTGGTATTTTATTAACTATAACTCAACTTCAAATATGCTTCTAGCTGAACAATGAAAAACATTGTTTGGATGGCAAAATGCACATAATAACTTTAGCAAGATAACAGGATGTAATAACACAATGTTAACACTAGACTAAATATAACACTAATTTGTATAAAGATTTTGTGTATTACTGATGGTTGATAAAATGCACCTCAATGTATCTTGAGCCCATATGATGTTTATGTCTCTGCAGCGCCAGGTCCCGATGTTCTTCACTCTCAAACCGTACGAGTGCTTCACCATTCCTTCTCCCCTGAGCATTCAGGCACAGAGCAGCACCCCCTCTACACACACACAGACACACACACAGACACACACACAGACACGCACACACACACAGACACGCACACACACACACACACAGACACGCCGCTCTATGATTATGTGGTCTCATTTGGATGATTTGTGTAAATGTTATTAATAATTCAGCACTAAGCCTTGTGCTTTGACACTGTTATGTACAATCTATTCATGTTTTAAAACATACTTGGCAATGTTAAGACCCCTAAAGAAGCGTGCAACATCCTGGTCTGATGACTGCCAGGGAAGGCCTCGGGCCCTGATCACAGCATTGTCATCTATCCGCTCCATCTTGCTGCTGCAAACACACAGCATAGCATGCAATAATTTAACCATCAAGTATAATACAAAGTGTAACAGTTTGTAACGCTATAAAAAAACGCTACATAGACCTGTTAAAATAAACTCTTACCATGGACCAGTTTCAAACTTCTCATTTACTTTCTCAGGGACTGAAAACATTGGACCTGCAATAAAATTTTTAAGATTAAAATAAGCCTTTAAAAATGAGTTTTGGAGCATTTCAGTTGCTGTGTGTATGTGAACGTCTCTGAGTTTGTATAATTGTGCCACTTACAGACAGGCTCCGAGATGAGTGCTAGAGCAATGCTGGACATCTGATGAACCTTGAGTGCAGTAAAGTTAACAGAATCCACCTCCACATTCAGGTCTGACCAGACATGCAGTCAAGGAAAGCTACAAAACCCTATTCACCAGACTATTACATTAACATTTATAGCATTTGGAAGACCCCTTTATTCAGAGCAACATACAGCTGAGCAGATGAGGGGGCCCGCTAGTGGCAGCTAGATGGTGCAGGGATTTGAACTTGTGACCTTCTGATCCAGACTCCAATGACTTAAACTTACTACCTCCCTACACAGTATGTATGAATGATAATGTGATAAAAAAAAAAAAAAAAGAGCAGGATCATTTCTTATTAACAAACACAAAACTAAATAAATTATGACCACTAATGGGTAACCTAATGCAAACATGGTCCACTGAAAAGGAAAATTCACCTTTATGTATACGTTTATATATACTCAAGCGTGCAAGTCCGTGTGTGTGTGTATACAGTATGTGTGTGATGTCATTAGGTAGGTGTGGCTGGCTCAGCTTGTTGGCTAAACATTCTTTGCTTTCTCTTGCAGGCTTATTGGGCCCACACTATTGTCCCTCTATTTGCATTTCAAAACCTTAGTCTCCTGCAGCCAACACCCATTTCCACACACACACACACACACACACACACACACACACACACACACACACACACAAGCTTGCTTTAGCATGCTACCTCTTACAGACTGTCAACCAACTTCTGTCTTTAGTCTGACAGCAATTCCAGATATATAATACTGCATCAAACCACTGACTCAAAACATAATTTAATATAAATAAAATGTTTTATATATATAAAAACATCTCTCTCTCTCTCTCTCTCTCTCTCTCTCTCTCTCTCTCTCTATATATATATATATATATATATATATATATATATATATATATATATATTATATAAATGCTTATAGAGTCCTCTGTCCATTATTCGTGCTCTGAACTGTACAAAACATGCTGTTAATTGTATACATGCTAGCATATGTTAACAGATTAGCTATTCAGATTAATGTACATCTAAACGAGGAATAACAAAAAAGTTAAAGGATACAATCTGCCATAAACTTAAGATCCAAGTCCTTCAGATCAGCTGCAGATGGGAAATTCTTCTTGAACTCTTTCCGCAAGTCAAAAAATGAGTAAAAACATTCGGCCATTGGGATGTTCTGCAAACAAAAGTACAGCTACGTTTAGATTTAGAAATGCCTTCAAAACATTTTTATTAATTTTTGTACATTTACAACTATACATTACTCTGACATGATGACATGATAATGTCAAATATAATATAATGTAATGACAAAATTATTACATTAGGTTACAGAAGTAAAGATTTCTACCTTGTTAGAAGCCTCCGGATGTAGAACCTGACGCAGGTGAAGCTGGCCATCCGTGCAGAGACAGAAGGAGTTCTCTGAACTTGTGCTTATTTCTGAGTGCAACCTTTGGTTAAACTACACACAAAACACACAGACACTTACAGTTAATGAACCAAAATCTCTTCTGACTACATTTCAACTAAAATGTAAAGCATGGTAAAGGCATATTTCCTTTTAAAAATATAACTAAAGTTATAAATAATAGGGCATGTCAAAAATTTGGAGTAAATCAAATGCCATTAAAGTAACACTGTAAGAATTATGTTCATACACTTTTGTTTTTTTTTAGTTGATAAACTACAGGCGGCCCAAGCATATACCTAGTTTATTATTTCCAATATATGCTCCAGGTGTAGCTCAATCCATTTTCCCTACATGATTTTAATCTTCATATTTGCTTAATATATCCTCATTGTTTTGTTTTGTTTTCTCAAGCACTGCATCTAGTGGTGGACACGGTACCCAATGTGATGCCATGTGATATTATCAGAAGAAAAAAACTTTATATTCATGTACACATTTAGCTGTCGAAATTTCTAATCAATTCCACATCAAATAGATATAATCTGACTCGGGGGTGACAGTTACACAAGATATTAGATTGAGGAAGGTTTTTCTTGAGTAAATTTCCACCTATAACCACAAAGAGCATCTGAACGTGTACCAAATGGATGGATAGGTCGATAGGTCGATAGGTCGATAGATAGATAGATAGATAGATAGATAGATAGATAGATAGATAGATAGATAGTATTTATTATTCATCCCAAAGGGAAATTGAAAACGCATGCATACATGGATGCATACATTAGAAACCATCACTCAGAGAAACCATTAGTAACCATTCCTGGTGTCGACCTTATAGATAGATTATTTTACCTGCAAAGACCAATTGATACCATACAAAGAGCACACAAACGATAAATAGATAAAGCATCATGTATGATATATATATATCTGCATGTACATAGGTGTTTTGGTAATCAGTGAAGTGTAAACTCCAAACTATTCCCCCAACTCCACACATTTGTAACTTCTCACCTGACTGAGAGCTTGTTCCAGTGGAGCAGCAGCAGCGAGGGCCTCCTCACTCAGGCCGCTCATCTCTCTGCTCTCCTCGCTCAGGTCCACACACTCCGGCTTCACCAGCACTTCATTCACTGCACCAGTCTTAATAACAAGCATTCTCATTAAAAAATGCACTAAAAAACAAATAAACTCCCACTGACCAATAATACGGTTATATTTTATTGTTATGAACCAAAACTATAAACCTATGTTGACTTTCGTTTCCTTTTGATTATTTCCGACTACACACACAATCTTCGTCGAGCAGTTTCTTTAATTTAGCCACAAAATTTAAAATAATGTTCAACTTATAAAAAATGGTCCACAATCAAAATAATTATCATTTAAAGGAGAACAATTACCTGTTTAGTGCCTAAATGTAAGACCTGCCACACCAGCTGAATAATCTCCTTCTCGTCTGAGCCTAACAGCTCTCCGCTCGCTCCGGACGTCGCGGTGAAAAGCAGCACCAGGTATTCAGGATTAACAGTCATTTCTTTTCTTTCAAAATACAGAAATAAAAGTGGAAAAAAGAAAAAGAAATGAAGCAAAAAGAAGTAACAACCCGATACCCTGATACCAAAGAAATCCCCAGGTGACAGTCAAGGAAGGGCCCCCAGTCACCCCCACACATAAGAACAGGTAAGCACACTGCTAAGCTCCTTCCTTTATGGCCTTTCGATCGCGTGTGAAACTGTATGCAAAAAAAAAAAATAACACAGCCCCGTAATGGCTGCTCGCTCGTGCTTGCTTTTGTGCGCGCCTCTTACCTGGCTCACCGCCCACGTGACCCACAGGTAACACGTTACCTGGCCGGCCAGCGCGAGCGCTCTCTCATTGGTTCTCGGAAACAGGGACGTGGCAATGGACCAGGAAAACACACACACACACACACACACACACACGAAAATGAAGCTAATTTAGCTCACTAAATGAGCAAATTCATCACAAGTTCAAGTATATTCTTGTAACATTGTGGTGAAACACTTAAGCAGACACTATTTGTATTTTTGTTTACACTTTGTTTCACACCACGTTCCCAATTGAAAATTAGACGAAAGATTTCCCAAGAGTTCCCAAAACACAAACTGAACTGGTCAAGATGGTAAACCAGCACTAACAACTGTTAGCAGAAAGGACAAATAAATAAATAATACTGAATTGACTATAAATGCTTTATCACAAGGCACATAAAAAACATAACAAAATGGATACCAGCTTTACCAGTTTGGCTTCTGTTTGGAAAGTCAGTCTGAAGAAGCCAGATTTTTCAGCAGGGAGGTGCACCTTTAGTTTCACCTACAAACATGGATATACAGTGGTCTACGATGATTTCAGGTACAAAAGATCTTCCGGAAAAAAATCTGTCCCTTTTTAAAAATGACTATATAGACATTTCTAAGTTACAAAAAAGATATCCTTGTGAGCACTAATGCAACAAAGAACTGTAATTTTTTTTCTAAAAGTATACTCAAAATAAAATGATGACCCACTCAAGCAGTCATGAAATAAAAAAAATATGGTTTGACCAAATCACAAATATGGTTTGTGACTTTAAGCTCTGTAGAAATGAGTTTATTAGAGAGACCACACATGTAGGACGTTTTGTGGACAAAGTGAGAGATGCCCGATTGAGATGGTTTGGACATGTGCAGTGGAGGGACATGGGAAGAAGGAACAAGGAAGAAGGAAAAGAGAAAGGCCAAGGAGGAAGTTTATGGTTGTGAGAAAACATGCAGTTATTTGGTTTGGAGGAGGCAGATGTAGAGGACAGAGTAGTATGGAGACAGATGATCCGCTGTGGCGACCCCTAATGGGAGAAGCCGAAAAAAGAAGAAGACACTCAAGCATAAAGTTTTGACATCAGTATATATCTGTTACCAAGAACTGTGGGTATACCTTTAAAGCATTACTCTGGTAATTACAGTCCAATTACACATGGCATCTTTCTTAAATGTACACTTAATTCACATTTCTAGGTGAAGAGACATAATGGGGACATATTGAATGCTAGAAAAGCTAAGTGTACTTCATATGTATAATATGGTGAACTCTAAATAAATGCTGTTTTATTAACATTCCTGATATCTCGTAATACATAACACAGATTACAGGCTTCAGTGCAATGCCAATACACTAAAAAGTTCACATGATGGTCAGATTAGTAAGCTTGGGGTGAATTCATACACAAATATGCTTGTGATGAATATTATGTAAGTATTATCAAAGCATTGGGAAGCATGTAGTTCATTGCACACTTCAGTACCATACAGTGGAATGTTGTTGCACTTGTTTTGAATAATTTTGAATGGGAAATTATTCAATTCTTGCAAAACAACAAACTAAATATGAGGTTCAGAAATTTAATGTGCAGGTTGAATTAAATATTTACTTACTCTAAAAAAGGTGGTTATTATGTATAATGTACAGTAACCTACAGAAAGGCACCCTGCGTTTATTCATACCATCTTCAGTAACGGCTTTATCCTGGTCAGTGTTGTAGCAGATCCAGTGGCTATGAACACTAAGTGTGAGAGGGGACATAACCCCGACATAACCATGTCATGCAAGTACACTCAAACACACACACACACACGTTCATATACTCTTTCATGCCTACAGCATTAACATAACTAGTCCACCTATTGCTGTGTTTTTTCGAGGTAGGAGGATGGTGGAATACCCAGAAAACATTGACACAGGGAGAACACACAACACTCCACATAATAGTAACACAAGCTTTGAATTGAACCCTAGACTTGGTAGGCAGTAATGCTACCCACAGCTCCACCTCTGCTACGAACTATTAATAAAAATAGAACATATAACACATGAAATAAGTAATATTTTAGTATAAACATGCAATGACATTGTACAGTTTTAACTAAACATGTTTCCTAAATTAGATTACAATATTTAATACAATATAATGTGCCGTCCCCTAAGGAGTCTAACAATGTACAATAAACTTATTGAAATATCTTGTTCCGCTCCACCATGCAGAATATTTGAAGCATTCTAAATAAATGTAACTCCAACCAAAGTGACTAGCTGTAATAGAGTTAGCAAGATGTGCCTATCAATTTCTTTAATTGCAAGGCATTAGGAATGTAGACCTTCAGGCTTTCTAAACCCCTGAACCGAGACATTTGCAACTTAAGAGTTCTAGCCAGAAGTGGCTAAAAAGAGGTAAGTGAACTCTTTTTGTTCTGTTTTGAATGATAAGGGCTTACCTGAGTATTTTAAGATAGATTTAATCTTGTCTGAAAAATCCAGTCAGAGAAATTGCCCAGTCAGATGATAAAAAGCGTTATTTATTATTGAAGAAGAATGCAACAGGCCTGATCTGATTTTTTTATGTTATTATTTGAAATGCTGCATGATGAACAAATTGTTAAAAAACTTTACTTAGTGATTACATTTTAATATTCAGATGCCGATAAAACGGTGATTAAATTAGGCACTTGTACATAACTTAAAATGGTCACCGTAAAACTGTTTTTTCCGATATAATAAGTTTCTCCACAGAAACATGGATTTTCATTTTAAGTCCTATTATCAATAAATCAATAATAAATTACATAGTTAAATATAAGATAATATTATATACATAGGTAATATAAAGGTGAAATTTGATGCCCTAAATATATTATAAAAAACTACTCAAAATATAAATTATCTAAACCCAAGGAAAAACTCACTAAGATGGCATAAGAAGAAACCTTGAAAGAAACTTGACTCAAAAAGGAACCCACCCGCATTTGGGTACAGTTTCTTCATTGTTGAGGTGTACTGTTCAGTAATGGGTGCAAACTGCAGTCCTGAGCCATTGTAGACTCTCAATATTAATTAGTCCAAAACCATCCTTATAGTTTTTGAGTTGCTCACTAACTTCATAGATCTTTAGGCTGTTCATGTAGAAAAATCCTTAGCTGTACAAAGTGGTCTAAAGTTGAAGAGAACTTCATCTAGAGGTAGGGCGTTGGGACCACTGGCCTCTTATACCTCAGGAGCATGTTTATCTCAACAAAGAGTAAGAGAGAGAAAGAGAGAGAGAGAGAGAGAGAGAGAGAGAGAGACAGAGAGAGAGAGAGAAGGAGAGGTGTGACAACTAGAGAGAAATAAGGCTTGTTCAAATAACGATTTTCATTGTTACATAAAAGTTAACAACACTGCAGCAAAGCAGCATAACGAAAAGGCCAAGCAAGAAAGTAACACACACATTAGGGATCACCAAAACACTGTATATTCATGATCCCTCCAAATGCTTCTTTACCTAAGAAAAACCTATTGACAAAAGGCTTGACTAAATAAATATGTTTTTAGCTCAGACACGGAGACTGTGTTGTAAAAGAAAGCTCCTCCCCCTGATGTAGTCTTTAGTATTTAAGGTAACAACAAATAACCTGCACCTTTTAATCGAAGTAGGCATGGTGGATCATAATGGAAAAGAATTCACTCAGAAACTGTGGTGCAAAACTATTTAGTGCTTTATATGTAAACAGTAATATTTCGTAACGAATGCCAGATTTAATTGGGAGCCAATTTAGACTGAATAAAACAAGGGTGACATAATCATATTTCCTGGTTGTGGTAAGGAATCTTGCTCCTGCATTCTGGACTAAATGCTTACTTATAATTAATGTGGGGAAAATAAAATAAAACACATTGCATAATACATTGCATAAAACTAAAAATATAAGCATGTTTTTAAAACTGTTAATAAATTACAATTTATTTCATTCATAATTAGTAATTATAATATTAGTGGTAATGATTTAAAAAAACAACAACAAAAAAGATAAATCTTAAACAAAAAAATTCTGAAAAAAACATTTAGAAATACCCAAATTTTAAAAATGTTTCCAGAATGTAATAATACATTCAATATTCAATAAGTACAACAGGTGTGCTACCCATCTAGTCATCGAGCCTTAAGTGCCTGTGGACCACTCTTAAGAAGTACTAACCACTGCATACACAGAACACCCCACCAGACCTGGCATTTACAAGATGCTATGGCCCAGTCATCTAGTCATCACAATTTAGCACTTGTAAAAGATGTTCAGATCCTTAAGCATGCCTATTACATAACAATGCATATCAAAGCACTGCAGAGCTAAGACAGAATTTTTGAAAGGTGAAGATCTGGGGAATGCTACAAAAAAGGTTGCTGCTGCACTGAAGATTCCCAAGAGTACAGTGGCCTCCATAATTCTCAAATGGAAGAAGTGTGGCACAACCAGCACTCTTCCAAAAGCTTATCACCAGGCCAAACTGAGCAATTGGGATTAAGGGCCTCAGTAAGGGCCTTTCTAAAGCAGAGACTGGACAACTGGCCACGGTTAATGAAAAGCTGAATGGAGCAATGTACAGAGATATCCTCAATTAGAACCCGTTGCACAGTGTTCAGGAGCTCAGTGCAGGCTGAAGGTTCACCTTCCAATGTGACAACGACAAAACTGCAATCGCTTAGGGATAACATTGTGAATGTCCTAGAGTGGCCCAGCCAGAGCCCTGACTTAAAACCTATTGAACATTTCTCAAGAGACCTGAAAGTGGCTGTTCACCGATGGTCCCTACCAACATGACTGATCTTGAAAGGATAAAGCATAAAGAATGGCAGAAAATCCAGGTGTGCAATGCTTGTTGCATCACACCCAAAAATACTCAAAGCTGTAATTGCTGCCAATGGTGCTTCAACTAAGTACTGAGAGAAGGGTCTAAATACTTATGAACTTGTGATACATGTGATGTTTTTTTATATATAAAAAATGTATAGATGTTTCTAGAATTCTCTTTTCACTTTGTCATTATGGGGTACAGAGTGCAAATAAATCAGTTGAAATAAATCAGTAAAAAGATCTATTGAAAATCATTTGAAATGATTGTAGTATCAGTCTGCAACAAAAAGTGCAGTGGGTCTGATATAGATATAGATATCTATATACAGAGATATAGATATATAGATATCGTTATATGTATATAGATATATGTATACATGCCATCCCATCTGGTTTGCACAATAGAATTTTCTAACAGGACAATAAGCCCAAACACACCTCTAGATTAGGTAAGGTCTATTTGTCCGAAAAGGAGAGTGATGGTGCTGCATCCGATGACCTGGTGTCCACAATCACCTGCTCTAAATCCAATTGAGATGGTGTGAGAGTGAGATGGTGAGAGTTCAGATCAGTACCTTGTGAATCTGAGGGAATGCCAAGAGTGTGCAAAGCTGAATGTATCTACTTTAGACAATGTAAAATTTAAAATATATTGTATATTTGTTTACTACATAATTCCATACGTTTTTAATATTAATAGTTTGGATGTCTTCAGTATTCATGTACAATTGATTAAATAATAAATAATTAAGACAAACCACCAATAGGGAATGTCTGTAGAAACTGTGGTACTCTGTCTCTCTGTCTCTCTCTTTCTCTCTCTCTCTCTATATATATATATAGAGAGAGAGAGAGAGAGAGAGAGAGAGAGAGAGACAGAGTACCACAGTTTGAAAAACTGTGGTACTCTATTTCTCTCTCTCTCTCTCTCTCTCTCTCTCTCTATAGAGAGAGAGAGAGAGAGAGAGAGAGAGACAGTACCACAGTTTCTACAGACATTCCCTATTGGTGGTTTGTCTTCATATATATATATATATATATATATATATATATATATATATATATATATATATATATATGAAGATAAAAGGATTAAAAAAGGATAAAAAGGAAAGGCATTTCACAGGTCAAGACATATAACGGCAGGACTATAATAAAGTATAATTCCTACTATAATAAAGTAATCTTGTGTAAAAACATAAACGTTCTCTGAATTTTTTTACACGCTATAAGTCATTAATAATCATGTTCCAGTGCCAGTTCGCGCACACTTGAGCTCTTTCCCAGTTTATGTTTGCAGGCGCATTCACCTGGAAGTGAACTTTCAGCAGGAAGTACAAATGACCGGGTAACAAAGATGGCGGGGGATACCTCAATGGAGCTTCTGTTTTTAGACACGTTTAAGCATCAGAGTGCGGAGGTAAATAATAGGATTATGCATATTTCATCATTGTGCTAGACAGTGTTAATATAATGTTCTCTGTAGAGATCCGGAGCTTAGGGTTTTTTTTTTAGCTGACGTGCTTTGAAAAACAAAGCGAGCAAGTTAGCAGCATGGCTAAGTGCACTAGCATGTCGATAACGAACAGTACCGCAGGCTTTTAGCATGGTGATGTCGTATAGCACTACTCCCAGAGACCTGTTATCAATATAAAACCAACATTTTCGTGTACTTAGAGCTCATGAATGTGTTAGACTGCCTATTAATCTGTAATCGCCTAGAAACTGATGGCTGCAGACCTGAGGAGACTGTGTAGTGATCCGCATAGCGGGATCTCGCTGTAATTTGCTCAGTGGACAAACGTGAATTAGATCAATGTGATGGATAGATATGATCAATGGCCCTCCAGGGCTTTCTGAATTCTACACCCTTAAAACACTCTTATCAAAACACCTCCATGCAAATGTACCGATCTGCAAATCGTTCCCTATTTCCACCGATTCGCTGTATTTCATTTTAAACATATAATATATTGAAGACACTAGTTTGTATGTAGGTTAAGTTCTGCACTCTAAAGAATTGGCGTGTTGTGTAAAGAATGACCCACATGCTGTCTATAAAAAAAATCACAAAGGAGAACCCCAAATTGAAATCTTTCCCCAAATCAAAAAAAAATCATAGTTCAGTATGGTCTTATTATACTCAAAACATTTTTCCACGATTCTAATCTTTAATCTCTTAATAGACATGTTTTTCCAGGTATATATTTAATGCAGAATTTCTGCACACAAAGCTATTTGCTGTTATAATATACAGCTGTTTGATTTTCTTTATGCACCACTTATATATAGAGTTAATATCAGTGCCTTGGATGATATGAATCTTAAACTAACCTTAAACCTGCCACTGTTCAGTCAGTTTCTGTTTTCAATTTATGCAGAAGAGGCAAGAGCCCAGGTTGCTCAAAACAGTTTTGACTAATAATTACAGGAGATTTGCATGTCTCTCTCTCATGGAGATGTTCCTGATACCTGACAATTAACAGACACTAGTGTTGCATTTGACATTTATAAGGGGCTGGTATAGAACATGTATAGCACCTTTTTCTGTGGTCATTTGTGGGGTGTTTTAAATACTGCACAACATTTGCTGTAAATGTGAATTAGGTGTTAAAAAGTAAATCACAGTGAATGCGTGAATATGAACCTGTGAATTACCTTGAAACTTTTAAATTGTTTGAGGAAAGAAAATGATCAGTCTGAATTTTTACTCTGCAGTTGTACCAAGAGTAGTCAGTCCAGTCAGTTGCCAAAATACATTTGTAGAAATGAATTTCCTGTCTGTTTTGATGCATTGAAGTTGTCAACACAGTGAAAAAGACAAGACGATGAAGATAGAAGATGATAACGTCTTTTCTGTGTCTTCTTTGATGTGAATTTACTAACACACTGTTCTGTGGACATTTTTCTGCCGTAGTTTACAAATGTGGACGTGGTACGGTTTCCGTATGGTGTAATTATCACAGAAGTCCGAGTCATCCCTCCGGGTATCAAAGCCCACAGCGGCCTCCCAGACACCAGAGCTTTTGGGTAAGAAAACAAATCCCAACCCATGTTGGGATGTGTTTTTTTTTTAATTAGAATAAACTAAAAGACTTTTAAATCACATAACCCAATATTTTATTCAAAATATTATTCACAATTCACTCATTTCAAATTACAGTTCTCAAAAAAAGTGGGCAAGGGGGCAACAAAGGGCTAAAAAAAAAAAAAGCCTGAAATTTAGAAAATATTTAGCTGGAAGAACATCTATCAACAAATCAAGTTAATTGACATCAGGTCTGTAACATGATTAGCTATAAAAGGGGAAGTCGTAGAGAGGAAGAGTCTCTCAGAAGTAAAGCTGGGCAGAGGCTCTCAAATCTGTAAACGAGTGCGTAAAACGATTTTGGAACACTTGAAAAACTTCAAAAATGTGTGTGTGTATATATATATATATATATATATATATATATATATATATATATATATATATATGTGTGTGTGTGTGTGTGTGTGTGTGTGTATATACATATATATATATTTTTATATATATGTATATTTTTATATATATATATAAAAACGTGTCAACATTTCCGGAATTCGGGTTGTAGATATCGGCTCAACTTTTGTAGCACATTTCTAAATAAAAATATTTAATTGTGTTTGATGTAACAGACACTTATTAGAGATGCTCTTTTTCTTTGAATGCATATCACATGTATCTTTGAGCCGGAAGTCAGGCCTTACATTTGTTATTGTAGGTAAAATTTCTGTAGTCTGGTATTTAAAACTAGCCAAAATACCCCTCAATCTTGATTAGAACACAGTGCTGCTACCACCATGTTTCACAGTGGCTATTCTTTGAGCTAAATAATAGGTTGTTTTGTTTTACACTTTTGTCCCAAAAGTTTGATCTTACCCACCATAGACTATAACATGTATTGAGGGGGTTTGTATATATTTTTAGCCATATGTTGGTGGGAGTAGAGGTTTTTCTTTGTGAGTAAAAGTCAAAAAAGTGTGTCAAACCAACCTGTATGTTGCTGTGTTCATGCCAAAACGTGGAAAAAAATCGGATAAATTGTTGTCAAGTGCAGGATACTTGATTGATTTTTCTTGGGTCTCTTGGCAGCCTCCCTGATAAGTTTTCATCTTGTCAGTTTGTCTATTTTGGAGAGACATCCTGTTCTTGGAGATGTGCTTGTAGTGGCACATTTGTTCCGTGGCACATAAAAAGGTTCTGGAAATAATATTGTGCCTTTCTTCTGATTGACGTCTTTTGACCACCAGTTCCCACAGGTGCTTCGGAAGTACTTTCCCTTGGCTTCAGCAGTCAGATGAAATTATGATGATGACAAGAACATATAACACACAGATGACAAGTGCATGATGATTATTTTGGTTCATTCTAAAGCTTTTAAAATTAACAATAATAATAATAATAATAATAAAAATAATAAACTGGTAATTTATTGGTTGCTAATATACATTTTAAGTGGAATCAATTTGAGTTGATGGATCTTTATTATAGATAACAGATTTAAGTTGAAATTTGAGTCATTATCATGCGGTAAAGTGAAAATTGTATTTATATTCAGCTGTGTAACAGAGACCTGAAGGTGTTATGCTACAGTAGACTGGCATTCGTAGCTAGCCATGATTTCCTCTGCCTTGGTTTAGATCCCCAGTAACACATTGAATAGAAGAAGCTTTATAGCATGATGCTGCCAGCACCATGTTTCACTGTGGAGATGGTTTTCAGATTTCTTTTTTTTCCCTCCTCACATTCGACTTGCATCTTTTTTTGTCACATTCCCAATGCTATTTGTGTGAGCACAATTATGCAACCTTGTCATTTTCGTTTTTTTTTCTCTTAGCTATTTAACTTTTTCTTTTTAAACTTTAAAATGTTTTAATTTGTATTTCAATTTATTTTTTTGGCTGCTTTATCACATTACAGGAAGGAAAAGATCTGACATGATTCATCTTGGTTTCTTTTCCTTTATCATAGCAAAAGCTTACAATTTTAACTTTTAATCCACACGAATATTTTCAAGAGTGCACTGTAGGTAAATGAAAGATTTCTGCCAAAAATGAAAAATGTTTTGCTTTCTTGGTAAATATGTGCCACCTTACATAATTTGTCATTCTACATAATTCTAATTCTAAATTACTTCTAAATCTAATGCATTCATATTAATTCAGATAAAATCTTATACACTTTGTAGTCTCACAAAACAATTCTTCTGTTATATTAGCCATAGAAATCCTGCATTAATAGCTCGGCATTTACATATGAATTGTGTTTATAGTTCACATGACATAATGTATAATTATACATCTCAGACATGCACACTGCAGTGTTGGAAGGATGATGAAGAATTAATCTGGAAATGAATGTTTTATTTAGTTGCATTGCGAGCAAACATTGTGTTTGCTTTAAAAGTTTTAGCTGAAGGAGATAGTGAAGGAACAGGAATGAGCCTTTTGTGTTTCTTGGTTTCTACTGTTCTCACTCTTCTTAGGTGTCACATACACCACACCCCCTATTCTTCTGCTTTCAGTTATGACTCGCATAACTGCATGTTTGTCTTGTGTCTTAAACGCTCGTTCTATTTACGGCATCTACTTTTCCTAATAAACTTTAGATTTATGGTTCCCTTAAAAAAAAAACCTTTAGCTAAAAAATATTTTTGAAAGAAAAAGCAAAATCATGTGTATGTGTGCGTGTGCAATACACACCATGTACTACATTTGAAGTGATTTATCTTTTTTACATAACAAAAGCTAGTTTTAATATTAGATTTAAATTGGGGTGTGTGTGTGTGTGTGTGTGTGTGTGTGAGATTATGCCTTTTCTTTTAAATATTTACTTCATGAAGCAAGCTTATTTCTGTTTATGAATTTAAACAGTGCACTTTCATTGTTGGATATCTTGCAGGTTACTCATCTGAAGAAGAAATTGGATAGAGATTAAAGATAATTAGCTGTAAGGTCATTTGGCAGTGTAGCTAATATCGTACTGAATTGTATTATTGTGTGTGATTAGAAAGTATGCTGTTAATATCTTTTTCTTTTTTTTCCCTTAACTATTGGATAGTGCATGTCTATGCTAGGGCGTTGTCAAACTTGTATTAGAGTTATGATATTCTTGTGTCTGTCTGTGTGTGTGTGTCTGTGTGTGTGTGTGACTTTTTTTTCTTCCAGAGAAACTGCTCCTCATGCGTTCCAGTTAGACCTGTTTTTTAACAATGTGTCCAAACCCAGCACCCCAGTGTTTGACCGGTTGGGCAGGTACTACACACACACACACACACACACACACACACACACACACACACACACACACACACGCACACACGCACACACAAACATGTACACACACGCACACACAAACATGTACACACACCCAACACACCAGTGCACAAACACAAATGAATGCCAACAGTCACAACTATTATACACTATTATTTAGTACTTAACTATTACTCTTAATTCAACTTTAAAAAGGAACATTTATTTTTCTCTGCTTTTGGTTCGTCACACATCTTTCTGAAGATACATGTCATTTATCTAAAGTTATACGTTATTTATTTTCTCTAGCTTGGAGTACGATGAGAACAAATCAATTGTGTTCAGGCCCAGTGGAAAGGTGAGATACTTGTTGACTACTTTTTTTGTCCAATATAGACTCCCTTAAGTATATTTGTACGACTCATTTTACTGATATACTTCCATCAGTTGCAGGTTTGTAGGAAAAACCCTTTGTGGTTTAATAATTGTTGTTCGTGACGTCCTTCATCTCCTTTAATTCAGCATGCGCTACCCTAACTGGACTTTCCAGATTTCAGGACGTCTATGCAAACCATCAGTTGTTTGCATGCTTGGCATTATTCTCTTTACCTCTGCCGTCGATCTTTAAATAGTATTTCAGACAACTTCTCGTTTCAAACCAGAAACCGATCCAATGGCAAGGCATGTTTTTTTACGATCTAACAGGTTTTAAATGTCATTTATGTATGATAAGAACTACAAAAATCCCTTTGCTCTGATGTGTTCAGTTTTGAAAAGAGAAAGTGATATATGAGCTTAAAGATTATACTTTTCTCTGTTAAGTGACATGTTTCCAATCTGCCTCCATATTGATTCGAACCTATTCAGAATGGGGAACGAATGTAATAACAAAAATAAATTATTTTGCTTTGAACTTGTGAACAAAAGCATTGTGTAGACGAAGGAAAGCGATAAAACTTTGTACGAAAGTTATGAGGTTTACATTTGGTTTCCCCAATATTTTCCATCTTTTAACTCGTGTCTGTGTATGATCTGTGTTTTCTTGCTGGTTCTTATGATTATGCCATAATTGTCAGTAAGCAGCAGCGAAAAGAAGCTTAAGGTGCTGTCCTGGTGATTTTCATGAGCTGTGTCTCAACTCTAAAATGGATAATAAAAAAAGAATCGAATTTTGAAGATCCACAGGATTCTTGTGCAAATCCAACATTTCAGAACACATTTAAACAACAGTGACACAAATTTGGACCTTTAGAAATAAGCAGCGCAACAGTCCTACCGATATGTTTTATCAGTGTGATGGTTAATTAAATTGATGATCGTTTTGTCTAGATAAATACAGACGGCTTGGTGCTGCGGGGCTGGTATACATGCCTCACTTTAGCGGTGTACGGCACGGCCGAACGCTCACACAGCCATGATCGTGATTCGCCACCCCCGCCACCCCCACCCCCACCACAGCAGCAAACGCCAGCCTCCAAGAGGAATGTCAAACACGGTCAGTATTTGTGATTTACACATGCATGAGCACAATTAGAAATAAATACTGCTGTGAAGGAATGTACAGTTGAAAAACACTGTGGTAACGGTGCATATATTGTTGTTTTTTTTCCCAACATTGTGTGTTTGTTGTGTTTGCATGTGCGTCAGAGTGGGACAACGAGGAGCAGTTTAACGGCAGCCCACCCAGAACACAACCCAGAGGCCCTCGAACCCCACCAGGGCCTCCGCCTCCGGATGACGATGATGAGGAAGCATTGCCTGTTCCAGGTGTGTGTACAGAAATGTAATTCTTACAGCCATAGATTTGTTTTTTCTCTCAAATGTCCTTTTTATTCAAAGTGCAACATTAAACTAAAAATAACACTTTCTTAGGTATACGTAGGTTAGGAACAGGTCTGTCCTTAGGCTGGGCAGACAAAGAAATTCTCTTAGAATGGTGGAAACGCAAATGTTATTGCAGTTTATTTACATTTTGGTTCTGGATGAGTAATTATAATTAATAAACTTTCTTTCGGCTTCTCCTATTAGGGGTCCATCCGCTGGTTTGATTTGGCACGTGTTTTTACGCTGGATGCCCTTCATAATGCAACCCTCCCCATTTATCCGGGCTTGGGACCGGCACTAAGGCTTGTGCAACCCTAATGGCTGGGGTTGGTTCCCTGACCGGGGATCGAACCCGGGCCGCATAATAATTATTAATAATTTATTGCAGTAATTATTGGTATAATTGATTGCGGTAAATCTCCATCATGGAAAAATAGTTTTGCACAAGCCTGTTGGCTACAGTGGTGCTGTAATAGATAAATAGATAAATAGAATTACCCAAAAAAAGAATACAGAGTACATGTATAGAGAGTGCATATAC
Source organism: Silurus meridionalis (assembly GCF_014805685.1). NCBI lineage: Eukaryota > Metazoa > Chordata > Actinopteri > Siluriformes > Siluridae > Silurus > Silurus meridionalis. Next base: position 11,612,572 of record NC_060904.1, on the reverse strand, counting down.
ATTTACTATTCACTTTAATTGGAACACTTGTATACCTGCGCATATATGCGGATGCAAATTCAAGACAAGGTCTCCAGTTAATCCAGAGTGGGGGGAAATAAGTGTGATTTCTGTCATGATTTTTGGTGCCAGAAGGGTTGGTTTCAGTATTTCTAAAATTGCTAACTTTCTTTTCACACTCAACAGTATCTTGATTCTTTTACAGAATGATGCAAAAAACAAAAAAATATTAAATGAGTGACAGTTCAATGGGTGAAAATGCTTAATTTTTATACTTCTGTAGTACAGAAGGCTATAGAACTCAAATTGTTGAGTGAGCAGAAAAGCATCTGAGCATGCACAAAATATCGAAACTTTCTATGCATGAATACGATATGTATTTAATTATTATTTTTTGATTTGCCACCAATCTGCTAAAACCATAAATCACACATGCGTTGTAGGGCCGGTGAAGGAGGAGAGCGTGGAGAGAGGAGATGATGATTTGGAACCCGTTTCTCCTGAACGGAACTCTCTCCCTCCCGATGACGCATACTCGGACCAGGAACAGGAGGAAGATGATGGAGCAGGGGAAGATGAAGACGAAGATGCTCGCTCTGAGGGAAGTGAGCCAGAGGAGGAGGAGGAGGATGATGAAGAGGGTGAGGAGGAAATGGAGGATGATGGTGAAGGTAGGGGAGGCGCAGCACGGTGTGGATCCCTCAGGCGTGTGTGCGGATGTGTTTCTCCCAGCATGCTCTCACATTAACCTGAGTGCAGAGTGGAAGTAACTAAAATCACACTGCATGTGAAACTGCCTCCCCCTGAGCTACAGCAGAGACATAGAACATGTTTTTTTATGGGTTTTATTTGTCCCTGTCTTAATGCTCATACTTGTTCTGCTTTGCATAGTTGTTGGATGATAAGCTCCACAATGAAAGCAAGCAGATTCTGAGATGTTTTATGTGGTTTGGGTTTCACAAGTAGCTAATTCTGTGTGTTCTCCCATGCCAGTTTAACGCTTCTCTCATTTCTTCAGGTGATGATGGCTATGAGCAAATTTCCAGTGATGAGGAGGATCTGGAGAGTGGGGCATTTAAACTGCCAGCATTTGACCTTGATTGCACCCCTGAAGACCTCGCATCACTACCCACTGTCCAATACGATCCATACGAACGGGAACTCCGTCCCCTTCAGCACTTCACCGCACCCCATATTACACGCTATGAGGCCGAGCTGAATTGTCTTAAGCGGACAGATCTTCAGGACCAAATGTCACCAATGACTGAGTCTGCAGCTAAGTTGTCTGAGCTGCTAGAGACCTGGGGGGAGGGTGCGGAATCAGAGCATGGTGCAGGCTGGGTAACCGCTTTAGAGGAAGTTTCTGGTCTGTTAGTAAAAGGATTGAGCTTCTTTGCAGTTAAGGATCCAGAGCACCAGAAAGAGCAACTGAAATTGCTGGTTGAATGGACATCCACAGCTTTGAATTTTGACTCGGCCCTAGCACAGCCCATTGCCCTGAACCTGCGCCAACTGAAAGCAGGTGCTAAACTGGCATCTTCTTTGGCCGAGTGTGGTAGCCAGACTGTGCAGGCACTTCTGGAGAAGGGAATCATGGGCCTTCTGTTGGACCTCCTATTTGCCGATCATGTGTCATCCACACTGAAACTCAGCATTCTGCGCTCCATCGACAGCATTATCAGCGAACCTCTTGGCATGGAAGCACTACTTAAAATGAGCCAACAAGACAATGAAGCAACCAGTGGCTACCAGCGTCTTCTTGAGCTCTTTCTGTTAGACCAGACTGTCAGAGTGGCAACGGCAGGTGCTGCCATCATGCAGAAAGGACATTTTTATGAAGTGCTGACTGACCTTCAGAAAACAGCAAGTGTGTGGGCTGAGCACCATCCTGCAGAAGGTGAGGCTGGAGAAAGAGAAAGAGAAGGAGTTGAGAGGGAGAGAGAAAGCACTGACCGAGAAGGGGAGGATGGTGACAGGGACAACATTGAGGCAGAGCCAGAGAGCCCAATGGACATAGACACACTGCTGGAGTCCAATTCTTTGTCAGAGGCTGACCTGGAAAAGCTGCAAGGTTTGCTAGAAGAGTTGCTCCACCTGCTGGAAACAGCACCTCACTGCATGGTGCAGCCACCTGGCAAAGCATTTCCCACTACTGCACGCATTACCGGACCTCCAGAGCGAGATGATCCTTATCCAACCCTCTATAGGTGATAAAAACCACACACACCCCCCTACTGCCCAATCATTATAGTCATGCTCATGCTATCTAAATTCAGCTAACTTCACCACACTGTTTTAGCGACTTGTAAAATCTGGTACATCAATAGTTAACGTTTTTATTGAAGCACTGTCTTTATTGGTAGTTATTTTCTCTCATCTTTAGGACCATTTTACCTAAAGCTAACTTCCGTACCCTAGTATTCCGTATTTTCTAGAAGCACTAGATTTTAACCAGTTAATTTGCATATGATTTAGATAAGACCATTTACATAACATAATAATTACATGTGAAAATCCAGGCAGTGTAGAAAATAATATGGTATTAAATACATTTGTGTGTATTTAAAAAAAATGGTTGTATCAGATTTCTTTAATTTACATATTACGCTTATTACCTTTCATCCATCCACTTTGGTTTCATGTAGTGCAATTTTATTTATTTTGATTAGTTCAAATAAATAAATACAAATATTTTGTTGCATACATGAATTCTGAGATTGTGTGAATGTGGTCTTTTTTTAATATTGATCAGTTGAAATTTTATTTATTTATTTTTTTTATTTAAATAAAACCTTGATTTAAAGCCTATAAGACGATATTATATAGAGATAAAAACGACTGTAAAACAAGGATGTTAGTGGTAGTTATTTCACTGCTATTTCTGGCCGTTTTGTCAGCATCACTAAGGGGTGCTTTGAATGCAGCCTTAGTAAAACTTTTGCAAATCTATTGAAATTATTTGTTCTGTTTGAAGTTATGAATCTTGTCCATATATTCTAATTTATTAAATATGTAATAAACCTTTTCTACTTACAGGTATATACATGCTACCCATTTTTTGGAGTCATTGGCAGTTGTGTTGACCTCTCCGGCTACTTGCAGCCACGTGGGGGTTCTGCAGGCCGTGCGAGAGCTTTTGCGTTTCTTCTCCCAATCCCAGCAGGGACTCTTATTCCTCCTGAGTCAGCATGAGCCCACCAACATCCTGTTACGTCTGCTCACACCACTCACACAACTGACTCCTCTTACACACCTTACTCACGTGGTCCCAATTACCCCATTGTTGGAGGCAGAGGGGGAGGAGGCTGCCACTGGTACTGAGAGCTCGCTGGACGATGGATTTTGGGTGTGGTTAATGCAGGCCTTGCATGCCCTGCAAGCTGTTGCAGAGCTGAACGCTCTGGAGCTTGAGGAAGGTGACAATCCTGAAGTGTTGTCCACATTACATTGCTTGTATCTGATCAGTTTTAGCAGTACGGGACGAAACGCAGTTACACACGTACTCAGCCTGGACGTTAATCTCAGCTGCCTGGTCAACCTGCTCGAGCATCACGCCAAAGAGGGGCAGGGGTGAGCATATACACACACCAAACAGTAGACAAAAGCAAAACAAGCTATCCTGCTTATGCAAAGTGCTTTAATGTATTGAATTCTGTTTAGGGAGGGAAAAGCCAGAAGTCGGTCACGTACAACTACGCCTGCATGCTTGTGCTGCTGGTGGTCCAGTCCTCTGCTGAGCTGAAAATGATGGAACATTATTCTGCTCCATTACTCACTATATGCAAAGCTGATGAGAACAATGCAAAGCTTCAAGGTGAGTCATATATCTTTGTAATTGTCACTTTGTGTTCTATAGGACAAACCCAATTCCAAAATAATTTGTGGGATGCTGTGTCAAATTTAAATTATAATAAAGTTTATTTTCAACTCTGATTAACCTATATAATATTCACAATAAAACATTGTAAAATTAGTAAATGTAAACGGTGGTGCAAAAAGAGCACGTTTTTGAAATAGGTAGTAGTTGGGATGGAAGAGGTGGGTGACCACCCCACACCGTCTGTGAATAGTTCAGATGGTTCAGTTGCCAGTTTTTTGAGCCACTGGATTTGTCCGTCTGCGATTTCTTTCTTTGGGGTTACTTCAAATCGAAGGTCTACTTTCAAAAACCACGTATAATAGACAAGCTTAAAGTTGCCGTTCACAAAGGTATTGCAACTGTGCCAGAAGAAATGTTGGTAAGTGCGATGCAGAACTTTGAGGAGATGCTCTGGATGTATGTACAGCAAGAAGGAAATCATCTTTTCAATATAATAATCTGTGATTGAATAATCAATATATTCATTTATATATATGCATTTATTACAGACTGTTTTGGTATCAATAAATAAGTGTATATTGAAAATCAACACTTATTTGAAAAACACTTTTTGCTCCACCCTGTACTATTTTGGGGAGAAAAAATATATATTTTTTCATTTAATAGCTGCATCACTTCTCAAAAAAGACAACAGGCTGGAAATGTAAGTGTAACTAAAAAGAAACAGCTGGAGGAATATTTTCCTATTAGTTAGGTTGGGAAGAGGTTTACCAACCAGACTAATGTTCATCAATATAAACTTGTGAAGACTTTAAATATCTCATCATCTACAATTCATAATGTCAACAAAAAAAATCCAAGAATCTGCAGAATTCTGTGTGCAAGGGACAAGGGCAGAAGTTTAATATTGGATGCCTGAGATCTTTGGGCCCTCAAGTGGCAGAACATTAAAAACACAATGAAAATCACTGCAAGGGCACAGAAACCCTCCAGAAATTGTTGTCTGACAAGAGTTTGCTGTATCATCCACAAATGCAGGTTAAAACCTAAACCTGCAAGGAAGGAGCCATATGTCAACATGATTTGCCATCTTCTCTGAGCCAAGGCTTGGGGAAAAAATGGAAAGCTGTTCTGTGGTCAAACGGATTATGTATAGGAAATGTGAAAATCCAACAGCATGGATTTGTAGTAGAACAGTCCAGGTGCTGAACAGGCCTGCATGCAGTCCTGTCCTTTCACCAATTAAAAATATTTGGTGAATTATGGTATGAAAAATATGACAAAGATGACCCAGGACTGTTAAGAAGCTAGAATCCTGTATCAGGCATAAATGGTACAACAAACCTCTTCCAAAACTCTAGCAGCTCTCTAGCAGGTCTTATCAGTTCCCAGATGTATACTAACTGTTGTTAAAGTAGAGTGGATGCTACACAGTAGTACACATGGCCCTGTCCCAACTTATTTTGAGACGTGTTGTGGCCATCAAATTAAAAATTACCTTTTTATTTTTTCCTCCATAAAACAGTGCTTTTTTCTTAGTTTAAACATTTAATATGTTTTCTATGTTCTTTATTTTTTGGAATTAGGGTTGTAAAATTAAAATAATGTGTTTGTCTAACAAAGTTATGTTTCTCAAGGTATGCAAAATAAAGGCATATGTTATTAAACTGAAATAATGACATTAAACATTAAAAGTTGTTTTACCATATTGTGGAGGTAATATTGAGAATATATAAAGTGTGTCAGAAAAGTGTAAAAAGCAAGGTACTGCATGTTAAAGTTTGTCGTAAAAGATGTTTGCAGGACGTTCTCTTTTTTGGAAGAAAGAAAGGCAGAAATAATGAAAGAACATTAAAAAGAAGTATGGAATGACAAAAAGAAAGGAAAACAAAGAAATTACAGAAAAGCACAAAATGTGAGAGTATAGATATTAAGACAAAAATCAAGTTTGAAAAATAGAAACATAAAGAGCAAGATGGATGGATGGATGGCTGGATGAATGAATAGACAGCAAACAGTTGTATTTTTCTTGGTTATATTTTGTGACTTCTGTTTCAGAGCTGAGTAAATGGCTGGAGCCACTGGACAAGCTACGATTTGATATGAGCGGCATACCAACCCTTATTGATTACATCAAACAGGTCTGCAACAGTATAGCCTGCTTTAGGCTTTATAATGTTTTGCTGAAATAGATATAAATAAATAATTTTCCTTTGAGCTTGTCCTTATAAACAGTTTTCTTACTGGACACTTTAATAGGAACATCTGTGTGTAGTCAGTTTCATGCAAGTATCCAACCTGTTAATATGCAGTACATAGAATCATGCAGGTATAGTTGAGAGCTGCAATTAATGCTCACATCAAACATAAGATATAGTGAATGTTTCAAAGACCATGGCATTTTTGTTTGGGCCAGACAGGCTGGTGTAAGTATTTCCAGAAACTGGTAAACTCCTAGGGTTTGCATGCACACTAATCTCTATTGTTTACATAGAATGGTGGGGGTGGGGGTTGAAAATCATCCAATAAATGGCAATTGTATGGGCAGAAATGCCTTATTGATGAGAGAGGTCAAAGGAGATCAGACTATTTAAGGTGCTACAATAACGCAAATATTCTCTCCTTTTAATTGTGGTGAAAAGAAATGCATAGTAGAACTCCAAATGGTTGATCTTCAATATCAGATGATATATGTTTCCAGTCCTGTCAGCCAAAAACAAGAATTTAAGACTACAGTGGCTCAAAATGAGTAAATTAATTCAATGGTCTAATGATATGCCATTGATGCAAATCATTTTGCATTAAACTTCGTGTTTTATAACAGTATTATTGCATATATAGTTAATATTTAACCCCACCATGATTAGAGATCAAATAGGACCTGTGTTTGTCTATAATAAGAACTAATGCATATATTTATAAAGTGCAGGGACCCATTAATAATATACTGTGGGCAAAATATTTAAAGATTAGCCATGCATAGCTGAGATTCTGTTGTTTGTATCAGAATCTGGAGAATGTAATGACGGCAGACGGAGTGGGCCTTGTTACTGCCCTCAGAGTGCTTTGTCACATTGCCTGCCCACCAGCTACTGTGTCAGGTATGTATATATTTTTTTATGTATAGCACAAAAATGTTTTTTTTAAACACTTTTTCATGTCTCAGTATTTTTCCCCACATAAATCTTCACCCCATACTCTCATAATGACAAAGAAAAAAACTAATTTGTGTTAACTTTGTGTTAAAATATATAAAAAAAGAAAAAAAAGGGGGAAAATTTTAATGTGACACTGAATTAACAAATTTAGCTCAAGTGCAACGTATTTGTCTTAATCATGTTTCTACACTTTGATTAATGTCCATTCAAATGCGTATCAAATTAGACATTAATCCTAGGTTTAAGGAGCTGCCTGTTGAGCTCAGAATCAGGAATATGTTGAGGTCTGGCACAGATCTGGGGAAAGCTACAAAAAGTCTGCTGCAATAAAGGTTCCCAGGAGCACAGTGGCCTCCTTAATTCCTAAATAGAAGAAGCTTGATGCAACCAGAACTCTTGGTAGAGCTAAGCCAACCTGAGTAATAAAGAGAGAAAGTCCTTGCTAAGAGAGCTGACCAAGAACCTGATTGTCACTCTGATTAGGCTCTAAAGATCATGTGTGGTGATGGGTGAACTTTTGCAGAAGGATTGAAGCCTCTTTTTAGTATCCTTAGTATTCACAGGTTGACTGTGCCACAGGTGGATTCCAATCAAAGTGTAGACATTGTTTTAAAAATGATTCAGAGAAATGGGTTGCTAAAAAATGATCTGAATGTCATTGTGTGATATTTAAGATTGTTGTTCTTCCAAAATTTAGCAAAGTTATAACATTTTGTTATTGAGTTGTATGGAGTGTCGATGTAAAAAAACAAAAATGATCATTTAAAGTGTGAGAAAATAAAGATTTTCTGAATGTGCTGTATAAAGTATTATGACCCAGCTTTCATATGACCCAGGCTGTTTTGAAGAAAGCGTTCTATTTTTCACTATAATGCTGTGTGTGCAGCAACATTTGTCATTAACTTATTTCGTACATATAGGCCAGCAGAAGGACCTGAAGTGGAACCAGGCAGTGATCTCACTGTTCAGCGCTGAAGGAATGGACACCTTTATTAAAGTCCTCCAAAAGTTGACCTCGGTGTTGTTACCCCCCTGGCGATTGCACGGACCCTTAGGCCCCACGCCTCAGCGCATGATGATGATGACACTTGCGTCCTGCACGCTGAGACTCATAAGAGCAATGCTGAGTGAGCTGCTGCATGGTGGTGCGTGCGAGTTCCGAGACGTGCGCGTCCCTGCCGTGTGCGTTACCCTGCACACGCTCGCATGCTCCACACCGCTGGGGCGACTGGATGCCGAAGAGCTGCGCCTGCAGAGCGACATTACTGACGTTTTACTGACTTTCACACACGCTGTGAGTGAGCAGGAGACCGGCTCTGAGGAAACGGTGGCAGCGAACAGCTGGTCTCTCATGCTGAAAGAGGTGCTCAACTCCATTACTGCTGCACCAGAGAACATTTACAGCAGCCTCAGTCTGTTATCAGAGCTCCTGCCTTTACCGCTGCCCATGCAGACCACACAGGTACTACACACATGCAACTGGAGTGGACTGATAAGAGAAACACATACAGGCATATTAATGAGCTTAAACAGACGTTAAAACGTCTCGGTCTGTAGGCACAACATGAAACAGAGTGAAAAATTAGCCGTGATGAAATCACTGTAACGCACACTTTCATTTCTTAACCTTTTATAAAACAGCAACAAAAGCAATGATACAATCTACTGTTAAATACATAATTTAATGTACTATCAAGTTTGGTAACAGTAAGCTTTGGTAGCTGTGTTACATAACATCCAATTATTGGGAACTTTACAGAAGAAAAATAACAATGTAATAGTATTATTTCCTCAAATCTTGCCTAATTAAACCGAAGCACAATCATTGTGACAGGTGACAGGTTTATGTATTTCATGGATACAACAGAGGCTTAGAATACAACTCAGCCAATCATATTGTAGAATCCAAAAAATTTGTATTAAAAATGTTATAGAATCCAATAACGCCTTTACATGCTATTAACGAACTCCATAGAGACTTTCTGCCTTTTTGCCAAGAACAAACACAATGTTGATACGTCAGGACAGGATATAGATTACGGCTACACAAAGTCGTTATATAATGTTAAATAAACTCAATTAGCTCATCAATAAACATTTGAATTAATTTACATTAGTGCTACACATTCATTTTCACATTTTAGTCTAGTTAATGGGACCTGGGAGTCATTTGGATATTTTTAAATAATGAATGAATTTTTTAAGTCAATAATGAGAAAAATGACATAAAATATGTACACTTTTTGTTAACACACTGTAATCGGTTCTGAAATACACCCAAGATTTTTTTCTTGCCTAAGAGAAAGCTAACTCTTTGCTTTGCTCCTTACGCTTTAGTACCTTTTTAGATTGTAGGAGTTGCAGTGTAGGAAGCTCACAAGGCTTTGCTGTTTAAAGACTGACATACATTGTTTTCTCTCCATGACAGGCTTTGTCAGTCCAAGACATCGGAGTGGCGATGAACACACGTAAGCTGTGGAGTATGCATCTGCATGCTCGGGCACGCACGTTACAGGAGATGTTGAGATGCATTTGTGTGAGCAGCTGCCCACCACTTCTGTCCGTGCTCCGGCGAGTGTGTGTGCAGCTCTGCGACCTTGCAGCGCCGACCGCTACCCTCGTCATGGGGACCCTGCTGGAGCAGCTGCACGAAGAGATGCAACTGTAAGATTGTCGAAGTGGTCACATGTGACATTTTTGGTGATTGTTGGTATTTATTGTAGGAAATTCTACAGTGTGTTTATATTTGATTTATTAAGATTTGTGTGCTCAGGAGATGTTAGTTTAATCTATTTATTTATTTCTGTGTAGGGAAACCGTGACTTTGCAGTTGACAAGGCTACTAGCCCTGCTAGACTCACTGGTGTCTCAGCGTTCTTGTAAGGCAGCCATGTTGGCTCTGCTGGGCGGAGCCATACGTAGTGAGGTGCGGAGCGAAGGGAGGCCTGAAGAGAAACCGGTCGAGATACTGTCAATCCTGCTTTCGATGCTCCTCCCCCCGGTGGACGCTAGCCTATCTATGCAACAAAATGCTGAACTCATAGCCTCAATTATCCAATCGTTGTGTGACCAGGACATTTCTCTGACTGTGAGTGGCTCAGGGGAGGTGTGTGTGTCTGAGGCAGAGCAGTTGGCCAATGCCTTGCCTTCGAAGGACATGATGCCGGGTATCTGTGACAGAATGTTGGAGGTGCTCAGTCACATGCACAGCAGCTACCCTCTTCAGCTCACTTGCCTCAGAACAATGATGTTTTTGACTGAACATGACTATGGGCTTTATCACTTAAAGAGGTACCAGTATGCTTAATTTATGAATTTTTTTTATAACCTATGAGTGCTGACCTAAGTTTTGGCGTATAAATTAACAAACTGTTTACGTCGCAGCTCACTGAAGAAGCACAATTCTGCCGTGTCGTCACTGCTCCGCAGAGATATCACATCTTTTAATAAAGAATCGCCTGAACTGCTAGCAGTGCTGTTGGATTTCCTACGGCAGATCCTCAACAATGACTCAGTGGTGAGCAGCAAAATGACTTCCTGCTGTTTTTGTTGTAACAAAGACAGAATCGTGTGATAACCTGTACATGCTTGTCAGAGATGAAGTGTGTTGTATGTGCTTTTGAGCACCTATTTGTACTGTAACAGGATGAAGATATGGACTCGCGCTCTTTGGCTTTGAGTGTAAGTGATATGAAACAACTGCTCCAGTGGAAAGATGATTCTACTGAACATCCCCTTGCAGAGTTGGAGAAACACGTTACGGTATGAAGTGCTTTGGAATAAGAGCACGTTTTATATATATTCTATATCTAATCAGTTAGTATGTATTAATCTTGATAATTCCACATGCATGTCACAGAGGAATGAAAGCAAAAGTAGTCATGCTCCATGAGGAGAGCAAACTCCTCTCAAAAGAAAGAAAAGCTTTTAAATGTCCCTGGAATGTTAGGAAGTTAGACCAGAGTACAGGGTCAGCCATGATACAGCACTCCTAGAGCACGGAGGGTTAATAGCTTTGCTCAAGGGCCACAGGGTGACAGATTGGCAATACTGGGGCTTGAATCCCCGACTTTTAGATAGGTAACCTGGAGCGTTAACCATTTAGCTACCACTTCCCCACCACTTCCCGCTTCGGAATAGGGTATGCAAGCACTATCACATGAGAAGCGACAAGATGTTTTCATGTTGTGAATGCTCTAATGTGATTTTCAGGACATACATTTTACATTTCAGTGTTGGTGCAGTGTGGAGCATTTAGCACGGAGTTAGATACTATCATGGAATTTACACACATTAGTGTTTTCCCTGCCCATGATGGTTTATCTGCCATTTAGCAGCAGTTCCTGAGTTGAGGTACATGTTAGAGCACTAAAATACACCGATCAGGCATAACATTATGACCACCTTTATTGTGTTTGCCCCTTTTTGCTGCCAAAATTGTGCTGACCCCTCGAGCATTAACAGCCTCAACTTCTTTAGCAATTTGATTGGACCACACGGGGTCAGTCTTTGCTCCGTCATCACCGGTTCACCACTGTCCCTTTCATGGACCACTTTTAATAGATGCTGACCACTGTAGACCTGAAACCCCACAAGAGCTGCAGTTTTGGAGATGCTCTGACCCAGTCATCAAAATTTGGCGCTTGTCAAACTCACTCGAATCCTTACGCTTGCCCATTTTTCCTGCTTTTAACACATCAATTTTGAGGACAAAATGTTCACTTGCTGCATATATCCCACCCACTAACAAGTGCAACGATGAAAAGATAATCAGTGTTATGCACTCACCGGTCATAATGTTATAAGGTTATAATGTTATGCCTGGTGTATGTAGGACAGAAAGTTGAGATTGTGTGATTTAGATTATGAGCACAATATAGCACAAATGTGTTTTTTGTTTAGAATTTCTAGCCAGGAAAATATGCCAAATAAGTAAAATGATGTAATACCGGATGTGTTTTGCAGCCCTATACTGCCCCTTATTGGTACTGCAAGGTGGATTGTACGCACAATCCACCTTGTTATTAAAAAATGATATGCTGATAAAAGGATACCATCTTGCATATGTGTATGTGTGTTTTAGAGCAAGTGTAAATCTGGTGTAATAAAGTGCTCTCTGGCTGAGTATGATTTTTTGGTATATCTTGCATCTAAAGGTTGTGTTATTTCCAAAATCTCATAGGAACTCCTTAAAGAGGATGATTCATTGGAAGCTCTGCTGGAGAATGTGGTGAGCCTTCGTCAGATTGTGGAAAATACCGTAGAGACTATGAGCCCAGCAGATCCTGAAACTGAGCCAACTCTGCCTTCCCCAGAGCCACTCCAAACCCAGTTTAACAACAGGTATCAGATGGAGTCAGGCTCACCTGCTTGATGAGTTCTTGTTTTACTCTAATCATGCTTTTATTGGGTGAAATTAATGTATTGCTCAGTGTTGGTCCTTAATTTCATTGTGTGATTGTGTGTTCTCTTTCAAAAGAACTGTATACATTCTCTCTGACCTATTGGACGATCAGCTGAGAGCTCTTTGGTATTCACCGTTCCAGTCCGATGACATGGAGACAGAACAGGACATTGTAAGGGTTTGTTTTGTTTAATCTAACATTTCTCCTAGTTCAAATACTACCAGTTTGACTAGTTACCACTACTACTAGTTTTCAGTTACTTGACAATTCTTATGATAGTAACTTACTCCAAGATGAGCAAGACTCTATGCTCTGCATTTGTACTGCTATATTATCTGGTGCTTGTGTGTGTTACCTTGCAGGTCAAAGTAGACCTGGTCGCACTGGCGCAGCAGTGTTGTCCCGATCTGAACCTGAAGGCCGAGTTAGACCGTTCGTTCCTGAGCGAGCCTACTTCACCAGGCCACAGCAAGCCAGCAAAGGGCTTTAGACTGGGGAAGCACAAACATGAAACCTTTATCACCTCTAGGTACACACAAAACACATGTATATGCACGAACATTCATTGGTCAGACACACAGGAATGGAAATAAGCTTTGCAAAGTACATGTAGAAATTATAATTACCCAGGCACTAAAAACACAGTCCATTACGTCTTTTTTTTGTTTATTGAATTTCTTGAATCTTAAGTGATTCAGCTCTTTTAGCTCAGTTCAGTGTGATTTGCAGTGCGTTGCCCCGCTAGAGTTCAGATTGCTATGAATTAAACCCTAATTACACATTGCATGTATGCAAAATGTCAATGTCCTTGTGTACATTGAATAATCCACATTATCTAAGCCTAATTTCTCTGCACTCCTCTCTTAATAGCGGCAAATCAGATTACGTGGAGCCGGCTAAGCGTGCTCACATCATGATGGCTCCTCGCGGACGTGGACGCGGTGCTTTCAACCAACTCAACCGGCCACATGACATCTTCAGACAGCGTAAACAGAACACCAGCCGGCCGCCCTCCATGCACGTAGATGACTTCTTGGCTGCAGAGTTCAAGGAAGTGAGCCTACCAGCAGGCTTGGCTCTACCCAAACGCCCTATCAAAGGGGGAGGTGCCAAGCCACCCACCAGAGGCCTTTTTGCTGGTGGGACCAGAGGACGGGGCTTCCAAAGTCATACCCGCTTCTTCACTCCACCCGCACCCAAGAGTGCACTGCTTGCCAGTACGTGCAGCTCATTATACTCAAACACATATACAGGTCTTATTATTGCTGTAGTTTGAAAACAGCTGTTTGCATTTTTTTCTTCGTATCTAAGGTAATTATCCTCGCCGGGAAGGTGGGCGGGGCTCTACATGGAGTGCTCCAGTGACCGCAGTCACTCACAGAGGGACATACAGTGAGCCCCGAGGAGCACAAAGTAACTTTACACGGCCATTACCAACGAGGCAGCCGCCAACAGGTACACTCGTCTATGCACATGCAGGTATTTCATAGGGAATTATATGGAATTTATATGATTTATTATGAATAATTGCATGATTATCTTTATTGAAATTTGCTACATCGGACGATTTCCCCCCGATTAATTGGATAAACAAATAAAATGCTGTTTTTCTTATTATAACTATATAAAACCCTAATTCATGGGAATTTATGTATAAATGAGTACTTTTAAAAAAAAAAAATGCAAAAGCCACATAATTGAGTTAAACTATGTTTAATTTTGACATTTTAAAGATTATAGTGGCTGCTTGTTGAGGTGTGGGGGGGGGATTTCTCCTTTGAACAAATTCACTAATGCTGGGTTTCTATCTGTAAAACAAAACAAACAAAAAAGCATTTGAGTATGCAATGTGTAAATTGTGTAAATCAGCATTTGTATTGTTTTTAATGATAATTACAGATGGCAAGTTGACAACCATGCTTTAAAAATAGACATTTAGTTCTGTTAAGCATCTAGAACAAATGAAATTTTGTATAATAATTCAATGATTCATGAGTTAAATATGCAAACATTGAAAACAGGCATTTGAACGCAGTAAAGCCGCAGTAAATCACATAAGTTAACTGTTGTAGTAGACAAACGTTGTAAAAGAGAATGGAACGGAGAAACGCAGCGAGCTAACCGGCTTAAAAAGAAAGGAAAAAATATGCATTGGTGTACAAATGCATAAGCATTTACTAAAAACAACAACAGTGACTAAAAATCGAATTTTTTATTTTTTTTTATATTCAGTGCATTTTTGCACCGTTTTTAATTAAATCCATCACATCGTGAGCGAGCTGATTGCGCAGCCTGATGCTCACGAGTCATGACAGAACAGATCCAATGCGACTGCCCGAAGTTACAAACAGTTTACACAATAGCACTTCATTAAAATATACCATTTTCACATGATGAGGATTTTACAGTTTCTGTTCACCGTGCTGATGTTACTATGTAATATCTCTCGCTTAGCTGAATTTGTGTAAAGTTGTTTTCTATTCCCAGATCACCTAGTAAAGGGAGTAAGAACAAGTACTATGTGCACAATGTCCTTCAATGGATAAAAGCTTTAGCATGGTTACTCAGGGGATGCAAAATGTTTTTAGAAAGCTGATCTAGTGTACTAAATATCATTCAAAGCCCTGTTCATTAACTTCCAAGCAAAATAGCTGGAAAGTGATAGACACACAAAAGCTCAAAGACTAGGAATGAAAATTAAGCAGGAAAATAAAATGTGTTACTTGGCTTCAATCTGCTACAAACAACAGATGCCTTAAGGTTAAGCAATTTTCAGCATTAAGTCACAAAAATGCATACATTTTTACATGAGATGAATGACTTTGAGGTTTAGGTGTTTTTCCTTTGTTTTACTGTTTTTCCTGAACTTTCTTCAGGTGCATACCGCTTGGCTCCACGAGACCGTGCCCCCAGAGGAAGAGGCGCTGGTCTTTCGTGGTTAAGTGGAGGTGGACTGAGTGTAGGAGGTGGTGGAGTAAGTAACAGTGGGCGTGGTCAAGGGAAATTCAGCAGCAGCGGGAGTGGAGGCGGACGAGGCCGGCATGTACGCTCTTTCACCCGCTAATAACTGTAAACTATGAAGACTTAGCCTTGTGGCTCTAAAGGACCAATCAGGACATGGACTTGAGAATCAGTGGATGAATTTATTGTAATGTTATATTTGTTGTTGTTTTTTCTGTCAAAAGCCGATTAAAATTCTGTGAATATCCACTTGTTTAATACCCTTTAAATCTGACATTTCAGCATTTAAAAAGCATAAGTTTTTTTTTTATACAGCTGTTTTTCAAGAAGTGCTGTTTTCCAAGAACGACAGCATGACGGACACATTGCAACGTATTTTATTGTGAGCCAGTTAGAGATAAATAGTTGGAGAGTTCATGTGAAATAAATCCATTTTGAAAAGATGTGAATCATTTAATTTGTTTTGGTAAATCCTTAAACATTTATAATGTTGAACCATAATTTGGTTAGCACCAGTAGGATTTTGGTAGTTATGCCACTTCAGAGATCTGTGACTTCTCTGCTCTTCTTCTTGAGGCAGTCTAACGTTAGGCTATGTGGGTTTTGCTTTCGATGCTCCTCATTGTGACACATCAGCGTTTGAGTGGCCGTGCCTGATTTAAGAACCTCGTTCTTCAGATGTTCCAGAAGCTCTGCTTTCTCAAACTCCGCCCTCTCCAGCTCTCGCCTGCGGGTTCGCTCTGCTCCCAGTAACGCACACACGTCAGACACCACACAGGAAAGTTGGTCCTAAACAAAATGTAAATGACTTACAAAAAGTTCAAATGCAAATTAAATCAATGGTGCAATTTTTCTTTTTATTTATAGGAATATTTCCTACAGTAACCCGTTTAAAGATTAAGTAAACACACTCAAGCTTAACCAATAAAATTTAAAATAGTGTGTGTGGGTGTGTACCTTGAGCTCGTCCACCTCGTTTTTTAGTAGGCTCTCCTTTTTTACCATATGTCTTCTTTGAGAATCCAACCGCGACTCCATCTCATGCCTCACTTTCTCCACCTTACAATCCAGTTCAGTCCTATCAAACGCACAACACAGTTTGGGACTCTTATCTTGGGACTCTTAGTCTATAGACCAGACTGTAGATTCAGTTTTGTCTGACATTGAGATTATAGATCAATTATTGTCTCCATTCCTCACCAAATATGCCTTTAGAGACAAACCCAGATGTTAATAGACTGTGCAAATATTTAGCAAAATCAAAATAGCTGATTAATGGAGCTTTTTGGATTATTGTGCTTGCTATCCATACTAGTTCCATGCTAGCATTGTGGAACTATTTTTTGATGTGTTATTCAGTGCATGTGCAACATTTTATATATTTATAACCCTACAATGAGACCCTGTGCTTTAAGTCCTAATCGAATAGTTAATAACCTCAAAGTGATTGAAAAAGTTGGAAAAAGTACAATTGAGTGTAAATAATGCTTGTTTGCAAGACCTCTTTTTTGCCTTTACCTCAGTAAGTCTAGCTCAGCTCGGAGTTCAGAGATGCAGTTGTGCTGAGCCTTGTCTGCATTTGAAAGTGTGTATCCGCACCCTCGGGTACACATTCTGTTGCGGTACTCACACACGCATAAGTGTGCTTCAAGAGAGTGCTGAGACACTTGCTTTGGATAACCTGTGAGAAGCAGTGGGCAGAAGAAACAGTGAAGAAGCATTTTAACATTTATGTGTAAAGGTTTATTTTAATTTAAGGACAGTACAATATGAAATCTGTGAACCTACCACAGTGGTAACACAGGTAGTCCTTACCTGTACATAGAAACAACAAACATTTAGATGGTTAGAGATTTGTTCTGTATGTATTAGAAAAATCAAAGTGAAAAAGTTCACCTATGAATCTGGTTTAACTATTCAGACATGATAAGCGAAAGTCTACCTACCATCCACTTTCTTAAAACCTGTCTACACATTTTTACAATTATCTAGTCAGCAAATCATGTGAAAGCAGTAGAATGCATGAAATTGTTCAGATACTGCTCAATCCATTCAGGTGTGTTCTCATCAAACAGAATCAAGAAATTGGGATTGCTTGTAGCTTGGTGCTGCTTTGAATGTTTAAATATTTGCAAAAGCCTTGCTGATAAGGGAGGTCAGAAAAAAAAATGACCTAGTTCAATAAAATTACAGGCTGGTAAAAGCTGACTGGAAGTCTACAGTAATTTAGATAACCGCTCTTTACAGCCATATTGAGCAGAAAAACATCAGAATGCTCAACATGTCAAAGCTTAAGCTGGATGGGCTACAAAAGCAGAAGACCACACTCCTGACAAAGTTTCACTCTGGTCACGAACAAGACTCAGACTTGCACTGTATGTGCATTATGTTAGGAATTGTGCTACTACCATATAATTGGCTCCTTGAGTAAATGCACATATCAACAGGCATGTATGAAGGTGCATACTGTTTAAAAACAAAAGGTATAATTTGTTTAATCTTTATTTTATTTTAGCTAACATTTATTAATATGACATTAGGTTAAAACAAATTAGTAACTAAAGCATATAGGCATTATTAAGAGATTTACTCCTGTTGTTAGATAAGTTTTTTTATTTTTTTTTTCCTTCACCATCAATCGTCCTATGTCATGGTTTTTATCCTGATCAGGGTTGCTGTTGAGCTTAAGCTCATATCAGGAATATTTACAGCTGATAAAATGACACCACAGGACACCATGTACACACACACAGTGGCCAATTCAGCATGGTCATTCTATGTACATGGATCATTTTAGGAATTAAAAACCAGAAGAAACCCTACCCAATTGATAAAGGTTAAAAATAGAAGTTAATCCTGGACACTAGATGATCCTGATAGCTGAGGACTGAACCCATACTAGATTTCCTGTAATAGTTTGGTTTGCTTACTGGTTGAGCTAAATGCTATACTACACTAGCTGTTCAAGGGGGTCTTCATAAAAAATTCAAGTATGATTACCCTGGTAGTTAGACTTCGTGGTTACTTTATTCTATAGTAAACATCTGCTGTTATTTTGTGTGTGTGTGTGTGTGTGTGTGTTTGTGTGTGTATACCAAGAGGCAATAGGACATCATCATCCTCTGGCACTTCTTGTATACTGTAGTGCACTTACTGTATTTGTTGTAAATTGATCTACCTGGTGTTTTCTATATGTGTTGTCTATGATGTTCTGTTCAATGTGTGTGTACATACCTTCATTGCTACAAGTAAACAGAGCAAATTCACACTGCTGTTCATGCTGACGTATGGACTCCAACGCACAGATGACCTCACATCCCTGAGAGCGATATGTACATTTCATCTGGAGCCTTGCCAAGTCATTCTTCATGTATCTGTAACACCCGTTATACTGTGCATTTAATCATAGACCTATACTATCATCACAGGTTTTCTAAGCTCGGTTGTGCCTAAACAAATTTTGTAATAGTTTGCAGTCATTAGTTGTTCAAATATTCCTCATTGGTGGACAAATAGCAGTCTTGGCTCCTGGAACATGATGATCATGTGACTGGGTTATTATTTTATTTATAATTGCACAGCAGATAAATATGTTGAAGTCCAAGTTGCAGAAAAGGAACACCATTCGAAATGAACAAAAAGTGCCATACTCTCATATATAAATCTAGGGTAAGCCATCAAACAATTTAATAATAATAATAATAATAATAATAATAATAATAAATACATGTCTTTCATAAGAATAAACAATATTCGAGTTCAAAATCATCCTGACATGATGGTGTTACAGGTGCTTTCTTCAGGTGATTAATAAAATGATTTATGAGTATTAGCTTCTCCTCATGCAATTAATATATTCCTTTGGGTCTAGCACTTCATTTTAACAGTAGTTCTGACTGCACTGTACAGTAGATTCTGGGTTTATATTAGCGCACCAGTTTTAATACTTTATCAACCCTATATATTTACAGCTATACTTACACATTTACAGCCACTTTATGGCTGTATAACCCTTTAATCTAAAGTCACTTATAATCTAATAATTAACAGATTTTTTTACAAAATTTTATGTCGTTATTTAATGAATTTATTTATCATCTATGTAAGGAGTCTCCAGTGTCAGGGCTTTGGAACAGTTAGTCAATTTTCTAACATAGGAGTTTGTACAAAACAAGCTGTATTTTGTCTCATTAACTAAAATGACTAATGTGGATGATCCACAACATTCATTGTAACCATAAATCCCTAAAAAGTGCATCAGATGATTAAAAATTGTAACTGTGGTCAAATTGCTATGCAAATTAACACACTTCACTGCTGCTTAAAAATATATTAGTTTTTTTTGTACAACATTGGTCAATTGTGTATTAATCTTTAGGTAAGTCGCTTTTTTTTATTTGTCCTGATTTGTCCCATGGAGTCACTGTTTAATTTCAAATCCAATGTCATATGTATTCAGAATATCATGCATTAGAATAAAATCAGCACACGCATGCTTTTTCTGATACAACTACCAATGTGTTGTGTCTATTCATTACTGAAACCATGTTATTTATAGGCAAATTCTCAGTTAGGTTGTACCTATGGAGTGGACGCAGGTTTGCAATGCTTAGAGGGAGCCGATCCTCAGGGCAGTTCTGATGGTTCACAAGCCAGGCATGAATGCAGGTGCTACAAAAAGCATGCTCACAAGGAGCCTGCAGAGGATCCTCCAACACGTCACGACACACACAGCACAGCAACCCTTCGTTTACATAGCCCACAAAGCGCTCCACATCATAACCCATGCTGCACACAGAGAGATACAAATACTGTAGGATTATATGGAATAAACCTGATGCAAAGACATTTCAGAGCCACACATGACTAAACGAATACTGTGAATATCATGGACGAGTCAATTATTCATTTAATTGTTAATCCATTACTGTGCAAGTAAATATATCACCCTGAAATCTGGATTTAATCAACAACATGAGCCATGACTATTAAAAAATCCAGGACTACAGTCAAATGCAGTAAAATGTGAAGTTTGAAAAACAGAAAAAACCTTTCTTACCTGTCAGACCAGGTGATCCCTCTCGTCTTTCTTTTTCATGCTCTGTTCTTCCTGCAAGGCCAACCAGGGTAAGCTTTAGGTTGCCTTAGGAACAACATGGCTGCCAGCTGTTTAATGGAGACACTGAGATATCAGGGTCAAAATTCACAGGAGGAGGAGCTTTTACAAGGTGAGCGCATCGAGCTGACTGTTTAATGCATCAACACATTCTAATGACATGCTAAACATTGATGTGCCTGTGAATCACATATGCCTGTACATTTTGTTGCATTAATATGAGTATTCTACCAGTGCAGTGCAAACATGCAAACATCCACAATACACAGTGCAGAAATCCCTCTGAGATTCTATTTCCAATGCTGGAATCACATGACCCAAGTAGGACTGCTGCATCCCTGGTGATCTTATGCTTGTATATCACAAATACAACCAGAACTATGTGCATTATGGGGCACAGCAATTCCCAGAATAAACAGTCTCTACCATGCCTCAGGGAAAACAAGAGCATAAAGGCATGGAGAGAACACTCATGCTCCCTAACCTCTTTTTCTGTCTAATAATCTTCAAGGTGAGCCTGACCTAAAACCTGCATTTAGTCAATCAACTGTTTCACGGGTCTGAAGAGAAAAGCGGTGACTAGCTGCATGCATGTTTGGTTTATCTAAATGATACTGAAGGAACGGCGTTTTATGGTGTGTGTAACTAGATGAGTTCAAACTTCACATTCATAGATGTGAAATGAAACACTATGTGACACCATACATGGTTCTGGCAATTGTGATGCTTCACTTCTGTGCCCATGAGAGCCTCAGATTCCCATATACCTGGTGTCATTTCTGCTGTTTACCTCATCTATGTACCTCAAACATTTTGAGATGTTTTTCTGAGAAATATATTATGATTCATATTTACTGTTATAAGCAGAAAACCCAATCTTTTGTCTTATTTTCCTAGTTTCTGAATTCAGACACAGCATCATTCCACAGGGTTTCCCAGAACACCCGTTGGTCACACTGATCACACTGATGATCCCACACTGATCATGCAAATTATACAGATGTTGCATTAAACATGATGAAAACATCTGAACAGGACTATTAAAGAGCAGCCAAATAAGTTCAAACAGTAGTGAATCACACCACAATCTAAATAAAGCTAGAATTAAACCAGTGTATTATATTTACAGTGCCCTCCACAATTATTGGCACCCCTGTTTAAGATGTGGTCGTGGACTTCTAAAAATTCTCCTTTTTTTTAAAACAACATAGAACCCAAATGCAAAAAAAGAGAAAAATCCAACCTTTCATTTAAGTACATAACTTTGGTGGTAAAAAAAATCATACATTTAGAAAAAAAAAACTTGAAATCATGTGTCCCACAATTATTGGCACCCCTAACAATTCCTCTGAAAAATTTAATTGTTTTTTTTAAATATATTTTCTGTAGTTGCTAAGGTTGGTCAGGGTATCTAGGGACTTTTAATTAGTAATTCATGATTTCCTGTTTCCTGGGGTATAAATATGATGTGACACAGAGGCCTAATTCTCTTACCCATTTGTCAACATGGCAAAGACAAGAGAACACACCATTCAAGTAAGGCAGATGTGTGTCGACCTTCATAAGTCAGGCAATGGCTACAAGAAAATAGCCACTCGCCTTAACTTGCCGGTATCTACAGTCAGAGGAATCATTAAGAAGTTTAAAACAACTGGAACAGTGACAAACAAGGCTGGAAGAGGTCCCAAGTTTATCTTGCCACAACGCACAGTGAGGAGGATGGTAAGAGAAGTAAAAAAATTTCCCAAGCTCACCGTCACAGAATTGCATCAAAGAGTGGCATCTTGGGGTCACAGAGTCTCCAAAACAACCATCAGACGCTCTCTACATGCCAACAAGCTGTTTGGGAGGCATGCAAGGAAAAAGCCTTTTCTCACTAACACTCACAAACGTAAACGCCTGGAGTTTGCTAAGCGGTACTGGGACTTCAACTGGGATCGTGTGCTTTGGTCAGATGAGACTAAGATTGAGCTTTTTGGCAACAAACACTCTAAGTGGGTCTGGCGTAAAACAAAAGATGAGTATGCCGAAAAGCACCTCATGCCCACCGTGAAGTATGGTGGAGGATCTGTGATGCTGTGGGCCTGTTTCTCTTCCAAAGGCCCTGGGAACCTTGTTAGGGTGCATGGCATTATGAACGCTTTGAAGTACCAGGATATTTTAAATAAAAACCTGATGGCCTCTGCCAGAAAGCTGAAGATGGGTCGTCATTGGGTCTTTCAGCAGGATAATGATCCAAAACATGTGGCAAAATCTACACAAAAGTGGTTCAGCAGTCACAAACTCAAGGTCCTCCCATGGCCATCTCAGTCCCCAGACCTCAACCCAATCGAAAACCTGTGGGGCGAGCTAAAGAGAAGAGTGCATAAGAGAGGACCCAGGACACTGGATGATCTAGAAAGATTGTGCAAAGAAGAATGGTCAAAAATCCCTCTCTCTGTGTTCTCCAATATTGTGAAATGTTATAGGAGGAGATTAAGTGCTGTCTTGTTGGCAAAAGGAGGTTGTATAAAGTATTAACATCAGGGGTGCCAATAATTGTGGCACACATGATTTCAAGTTTTTTTTTTTTTCTTCTAAATGTGTGATTTTTTTACCACCAAAGTAATGTACTTAAATAAATTAGAAGTCCATGACCACATCTTAAACAGGGGTGCCAATAATTGTGGAGGGCACTGTAAATCCCAGTATTTAAAAGCCTGACATTTATACTATTGTATTTAATCAATTCACTGAGAGTCAAACTGACTGAGGGTCTAGAAAAATCTAAATATTGTGTGAGCAGAGCAATTAGATAAGAAGATAATCACGAGTATTAAAATAGTCTGCAATATTTGTTGTGTCTAGAAAGTGTTTTTATTGCACGATTAAAGTGTTCACTTCAATAGACAATTCTAAACTTCACCATAATGAGTCACATAAGAAAAAATACTAAATGTATGATAGGGCAGGTGTGTGAATTGTTAATAAGCAGAAAAAAGAAGCAAGTAAAGTTGTTGGTTAAAAGATGCTGTGGGACTGCTTTTGTCTTGATTATTAATAAACACCACAATATTAAATTAAGGAGAAAAAAAAGAGTAAAACAATAATACTTAAAGTTACAATTTTCTCTACATTGTGTTAAGTATAGGTTGCTGTGGAACCTGTCCTCGAACACTGAGTGTGTAAATATACCCTTCATATGAGACCAGTCTATAGCAGGGGATTATACACACGCACACACATACATTCAAACACTCATTACCCTAAGGGAAACCGATCACAGCCAGACCACCTGCAGCATGAGAGCCTGGAGGAAAACCATGGGAACATAGGGAGAACATGCAAAACTCCACACACAATGTAACCTGAGCTTAAGGTTGTACTGCAAACCCTGAAGCTATCAGACAGCAACACTACCCACTCATTCAACACACTACACATAATTTATCAACTAATTGAAATGTTAAATATTGTTTATTTCAACATGTATTCAAATATATCTGTATTCATTTACTTCTTTTTCCATTCGTTTATTTCATGCTGATGCCTTGATCTATCAAAAGCTGAGCACAGTTTAGTATAAAATCATCTATTAAACTATGCACATTCTCTGAAATTGGATTAAATTGGTTATGCTTTTTTATTTATATTTTATTTTATATTTTGATTATTGAGAAGTGCTCCAAAGCCTTATAACCATTCTCTGATCATCAGTGTTCCCTCGAACCCGTCACTGATCGTCATTGTTCTCTCTGATTAATCACTGATAATTCTCACCTACATACTTCTGGAGTCTTTCTTTACCATACTAGTAATACAA